>NC_139707.1:9091554-9131793 GCF_964188405.1 Protomyctophum parallelum
CTGAGACAACACACTAGACTCTATACGTCCCAGCTCCACCTCAGACAACACACTCTATACGTCCCAGCTCCACCTGAGACAACACACTAGACTCTATACGTCCCAGCTCCACCTGAGACAACACACTAGACTCTATACGTCCCAGCTCCACCTGAGACAACACACTAGACTCTATACGTCCCAGCTCCACCTCAGACAACACACTAGACTCTATACGTCCCAGCTCCACCTGAGACAACACACTAGACTCTATACGTCCCAGCTCCACCTGAGACAACACACTAGACTCTATACGTCCCAGCTCCACCTGAGACAACACACTAGACTCTATACGTCCCAGCTCCACCTGAGAAAACACACTAGACTCTATACGTCCCAGCTCCACCTCAGAAAACACACTAGACTCTATACGTCCCAGTTCCACCTGAGACAACACACTAGACTCTATACGTCCCAGCTCCACCTGAGACAACACACTAGACTCTATACGTCCCAGCTCCACCTGAGACAACACACTAGACTCTATACGTCCCAGCTCCACCTGAGACAACACACTAGACTCTATACGTCCCAGCTCCTCCTGAGACAACACACTAGACTCTATACGTCCCAGCTCCACCTGAGACAACACACTAGACTCTATACGTCCCAGCTCCACCTGAGACAACACACTAGGCTCTATATACGTCCCAGCTCCACCTGAGACAACACACTAGACTCTATACGTCCCAGCTCCACCTGAGACAACACACTAGACTCTATACGTCCCAGCTCCACCTGAGACAACACACTAGACTCTATACGTCCCAGCTCCACCTGAGACAACACACTAGGCTCTATATACGTCCCAGCTCCACCTGAGACAACACACTAGACTCTATACGTCCCAGCTCCACCTGAGACAACACACTAGACTCTATACGTCCCAGTTCCACCTCAGACAACACACTAGACTCTATACGTCCCAGCTCCACCTGAGACAACACACTAGACTCTATACGTCCCAGCTCCACCTCAGAAAACACACTAGACTCTATATACGTCCCAGCTCCACCTCAGAAAACACACTAGACTCTATACGTCCCAGCTCCACCTGAGACAACACACTAGACTCTATACGTCCCAGTTCCACCTGAGACAACACACTAGACTCTATACGTCCCAGCTCCACCTGAGACAACACACTAGACTCTATACGTCCCAGTTCCACCTGAGACAACACACTAGACTCTATACGTCCCAGCTCCACCTGAGACAACACACTAGACTCTATACGTCCCAGCTCCACCTGAGACAACACACTAGACTCTATACGTCCCAGCTCCACCTGAGACAACACACTAGACTCTATACGTCCCAGCTCCACCTGAGACAACACACTAGACTCTATACGTCCCAGCTCCACCTGAGACAACACACTAGACTCTATACGTCCCAGCTCCACCTGAGACAACACACTAGACTCTATACGTCCCAGCTCCACCTGAGACAACACACTAGACTCTATACGTCCCAGCTCCACCTGAGACAACACACTAGACTCTATACGTCCCAGCTCCACCTGAGACAACACACTAGACTCTATACGTCCCAGTTCCACCTGAGACAACACACTAGACTCTATACGTCCCAGCTCCACCTGAGACAACACACTAGACTCTATACGTCCCAGCTCCACCTGAGACAACACACTAGACTCTATACGTCCCAGCTCCACCTGAGACAACACACTAGACTCTATACGTCCCAGCTCCACCTCAGACAACACACTAGACTCTATACGTCCCAGCTCCACCTCAGACAACACACTAGACTCTATACGTCCCAGTTCCACCTGAGACAACACACTCTATACGTCCCAGCTCCACCTGAGACAACACACTAGACTCTATACGTCCCAGTTCCACCTGAGACAACACACTAGACTCTATACGTCCCAGCTCCACCTGAGACAACACACTAGACTCTATACGTCCCAGCTCCACCTGAGACAACACACTAGACTCTATACGTCCCAGCTCCACCTGAGACAACACACTAGACTCTATACGTCCCAGCTCCACCTGAGACAACACACTAGACTCTATACGTCCCAGTTCCACCTCAGAAAACACACTAGACTCTATACGTCCCAGTTCCACCTCAGAAAACACACTAGACTCTATACGTCCCAGCTCCACCTGAGACAACACACTAGACTCTATACGTCCCAGCTCCACCAGAGACAACACACTAGACTCTATACGTCCCAGTTCCACCTGAGACAACACACTAGACTCTATACGTCCCAGCTCCACCTGAGACAACACACTAGACTCTATACGTCCCAGCTCCACCTGAGACAACACACTAGACTCTATACGTCCCAGCTCCACCTGAGACAACACACTAGACTCTATACGTCCCAGCTCCACCTGAGACAACACACTAGACTCTATACGTCCCAGCTCCACCTGAGACAACACACTAGACTCTATACGTCCCAGGTCCACCTCACACAGTCGGTAACAGGTGGTCATACTAACACGTCCTTTCTCTGTGGTGAAAAGGAGAGAGTAGCCAGGAAATGGTCCTATTCCATATTATTATATTTTCATGGAGGCAGCTGTCAGATTGACAGATTGAGCTGTCGGTCAAGCAATGCATAGGCTGCACCATAGGCAGGAAATTACTCCTATTCTAGGTGACATAGTTTCAAATACAGTGGTATATTTAAACATGGAGGCAGCTGTCAGATTGACAGCTGTCGGTCAAGCAAAGCACATACTGTATAGGCAGGAAATGGACAATTCTAAATGGAAAAGAAGAGAGGGAGACTCAGATGTTAGATTGACAGCTGTCGTTCAATCAGAATGAGCCATGGTGAAAATAGACTTTGCATGATTGGGGTGAGAAGCAAATATGTGGTTTCTACTGTGGCATTCTAAAATTCCCACCACAGAACGCCCTGCCACTGGTTGTGAAAGCTGCACCTTCTATGGACATTTTTAAATCTCGTCTAAAAACACACATGTTCTCCCTGGCCTTTTAACACCACATGCCCCTCCCACGTTTTAATCATGTGTTGCTGTGCTCTCCCATCTCTTGTCTTGTTCTGTACTTCTTTTATTTTACTCGTGAAAAATGTTCTTACTGTATCTTTTTGTGCATTTTGCCTACTGTATTATGTTTGTTTTTTATGCTGTCCAGCACTTTGGTCAACCCTGGTCGTTTTAAATGTACTTGAGAAATAAAATTGACTTGACTTGACTCTTGTGGAGATGAAAACCATTCATTGCAATGATATCATGGCATTGTTGTTGGCGGCGTGTGGCTCTGCTCATGATATGCCCCCGGAACGAATCTGCACAAACATGACCCAGACATGACCCCCATGAGACAGAGCCTGAAGACAGACAGTTCCTACATGGACATGATAACCCATTCTGGGCGGGAACCCCTTTTTGGTGTTATAATTTAGCTATTAGAGCTTGTAGATCTGCTATTTTGGAAAATACTTTAAAATGTGGCGCAAATCATTGAATATATATATTTCAGAGCGAACATTTTAAACTAAAATATTTGCTTCTGGGGGGGTCCCGGAACTACATATTTTGAGATGGGGGTCCGTGGCCCAATAGAGATACTTATGGGGGTCCTTGACATGAAAAAGGTTGAGCACCACTGACACAGAAACATAGGTTTTTCAGAAAACATATTTTGATTTAGAAGCCTTTTTTATCGACCTCCGTACAAAAAGGGATAATGGACTCGAGCCCCTCGTGGACGCCTAAAGTGCCTAAAGATATGCCGTTATTAAAGAACGTTAAGACCAGGAGGCTGCCGGGAAATTGAAGGAGTTTGTTCACTGCATGGCGAGCTGTCATGCATGGCACCAGTGAGAGATGCTGAGCATATACTGTAATAGAGACATTGGCCTTTAACACAAAACACGGGGGATTTTCACCCGGACAATTATATTCTGGTAATTTTCATAATGTTGCCGATGTCTGAGGTGCAGGGCGGGTCTTTCTGTAGAAGGTATAGGTTTGTTTCCCTGCCCACATCCCTGTTTATTTTTCTACAGGCAGGTGTTTGGGTGAATTTCACCTGTGTTTAGCGATAGTGTGATAGAGAAATATCCCGGCATACACCCACAATGGGTTATTTTAAATAATATGCACGTTTTTCACTGATTTAGCCCTCTAAATCACAATCTTGTAGATCTGCTATTTTTGTCCAAAGGTGCAGCCCTCTTATGGGATTTCAGACCCTGCTCCTCTAAAGGCTCATTCATAGTCTGGATTTTCGGTGGTGAGGTGACCACCGCTTCGGTGGTGAGGTGACCACCGGAGCTGAAATAACGTTGAGCGGTGGTGAGTAAAAACAGAGAGAAGGGCTGGGGCGGTGGCGGTGGTTTGCTCTTCACCGCGGCTCGTGACGTCATGTGGTAGTTCGGTGGTCACCTCAGTGACGTCATGTGGTAGTTCGGTGGTCACCTCACCACCGAAAATACAGACTATGAATGAGCCTTATCACTCTCTGCACGTCCCTGACCTAAACTATTCCAGAATGGAAAAGAAGGAGTGATTAACTGGCCACTTGCCTCCAGATGTTCTATTGGCCAAAAGGGGACTCGGTGCCAGCTGTGCCTAGACAAACTGAGCCCTCGGTGCACGTCTGTCTGTGATCTACTGAGCCGTGTGTGTGTCGGTGTGTGTGTGCGCACACACACGTGTGCGTGTGTGTGCGTGTGCAGAAACTGAGCCCTCGGTGCACGTCGGTCTGTGATCTACTGAGCCCATTTTCTAGCTCAGATGTGTTTCATGCGTCTGTTTTACGGAAGACATTCATTCTTGTTTTATGGAAGTCGCAGAGTGAGGCGAGTATATTTCACATCCAAACTATCCATATAGCTGATGCCTCATTCATAGAGGTTGATGCCTTTATTAGCGGTATGGGGGGGGGGGGGGGGGCTTTATCGCCGCATAACATTTGGATGGATTGGATTCACGACACAATTAACAGCAGTTTGAAGAAATAGTTTCGGGGCAAATTAATTGCATGGGGAAGAAGGATATATACAGTATAATATTAAGGACCTTTTGCACATTTGTTTTACCTAACACGCAGACTATGGGTTTCTCAAAGTGTGGCCTTGACACAATTAAGTCCAGGCGTTTGCTTGATTGATTGATTGATTGATTGATTGACCCATCTTTGGGAACCACGGCTATAGAAATCTAATCATCGACAGCCATTCCTTAATTTATTTTCCATCCTTCCTCCTCTCGTCTCCTCGTCCTCCTCCTCCTCCTGCCTCTCGTTGCGGGGCGAGGGGGTGATAGCCATAGCGAGCGACGCCGCAGGAAAATAAAGGTCGGCTGACTATTAATAGTAGAACCTGTGGAAATGCCACGGGGACGCATGGTGGGCTCGTTAGCTTGTTTGTGTCTCATGTGTAAGTGCAGCGCGTTCTGTGACGGAGAGCACTGGAAACACTTCAGAAAAGCGGCGACGGTTTCTGAACTTTATAGTCTTTATTAACCCATTTAGGCCTGAAAAAATATTGTATTTTTTTTCTTTCTGAAAAACCTCATGTTTCTATATCAGTGGTTCTCAATAGTTCATGTCAAGGACCCCCAAAAATATATGACTGACCCCCATCTGAAAATGTGTTGTTTCAGGGACCCCCCCCCCCTCCCAGAAGCAAAGATTTGAGTTAAAAACGTTCGCTCTGAAAGAGTTCAAAGCTTTGACCACATGTTCCACATGTAGCAGACCTATACAAGCTCGTAGTGCGCCACTCTTTGGCATGATATGAGCTTGTAGATCTGCTATTTTTCAATTGCTATAAATTATAACATAAATCACACCAAAAGGGGTTCCCGCCCAAAATGGGTTAAATTGCCTTCGATCCATTTTCCTTTGATGTTTAGCCTATATATATAATATACTTCATGTCAAAAGACACCCGAGGCTCTGGGGGAGGATACACTGTACATCATGCTACATGAAAGGGTCCTTTGTGGATGCTGTACTGTACCTGGGCCTTTGTTCCAGTTCAGAAAGAGCTTAACCCATTCTGACCTGAGATCAGATTCATACGAGGTTTCCACTGGACACACACTGGTCTGATTAACCCATTCTGACCTGAGATCAGATTCTAGAAATGTCAGTCGTTCTTCGATTTTTCAAAAAATAGCAGACCTACAAGCTCGTATCGTGCCACTCGGTGGCACGATATGAGCTTGTAGATCTGCTATTTTTCAATAGCTAAAGCACGACATGATGCTGACACCAAAATGGGTGCCCGTTCAGAATGGGTTAAAAACAAGCACACGTAATGTATAATTATGTTTTTTGAAGGCCTATATTCAGCTATAGTGTAGATTTATTAACACAAACATGAAATGCCATTGACAATGAACGTGTCACACTGCGACGCGTTGTGAGATTTTAGATCGGCTATTTTCAGCAAAGTGTAATCAGCCATTACGACGGCATCAAGGCCCGGCAAAATACTTTTTTTTTTTTTTTGTTAAGATATTTTTTTTGCGGCTTACGCCTTTTATTGATTTTTGAAGGGACAGACAGTAGGCTGACAGGAAACGGGAGAGAGATGGGGGATGACATGCAGTAAAGGCCGTGTCGGGTCCGGGAGTCGAACCCGCGGCACACTGCGACTGGATTACCAGTCCGGTGCCCAGACCGTTACGCTACGGCCTGGGCCGGCAAAATACATTTTAGTCGACTAAATCACTTGTAGATTTAGTCGACTAAAACTAGACTAACACTAAAACATTCCGGCCGGGTGACTAAAACTAAATGAAAACTATTCTATGACTAAAACTAAAATAGACATTTTGCTCCCAAAAACAACACTGAGGGAGTCCTCCTGCGACACAGTCTTACAACAAATTATACACCAGGCTTATAATCTTGCCAGCCAGTGGCATGCACAGACATTTAGAGGGGCAGGTGCTCAAGTGAAAAAAGGGCACCTTTTTGCAGCGCATTTTGGTGCTTTAGCTATCGAAAAATAGCAGATCTACAAGCTCATAGCGCGCCACCGAGTGGCGCGATACGAGCTTGTAGGTCTGCTTTTTTTATTTTTATCGAAGAACCTCTAACATAGAAACATAGCTTTATAGATTGTGGGGGCCTAAATAATATAGTAGAAGCGTTTTTTTATCAAGATTTGATCAATGTCACCGCATGGTCCACACACTACAAATTAAGAAAAAAAATAAAACGTTTTTTTTTTCCCCCAAGAGCAAAATTGCCAAAAGGGCAGGGGGTGCTTAAGCACCCCCTAGTGTCTATCTGTGCACGCCACTGTTGCCAGCCCCATAGAGCCCATAGAGCCCCATTGTGAACCTGGACATGTTGAGTACACCAAGGTTTTATGTTATAATAAGTATGATTAGATTAGATTAGATTAGATTAGATTCAATGTATTGTCACTGTACAGAGTATACAAATACTTTGACAATGAAATGAAGGGTGTACAAAGAGTACACTGAGCCAGCGCAGGTGGGGGTTGGGGGGGGGGGTAGGGTGAAGGCGGCGTGTGGTGCAGAAATGTGTGTGAAATGTCTCGTTAGTTCATTGTTTATGTCTGCGTATCCTGAGCGGCCCTCCCGGATCTGGGTCTCAGGGTGGCGTTGTCTCAAAGTCCAGATAGTGGGAGGTAAACACAGCTAGCTGTGGAGACGGCGGCCTTGGTTCTCAGTCGAAAAGTACCCTCAGTTGGCTGTGTGGTGGGGGCGGGGGGGGGGGGGGGGGGGGGGGGGGGGGAGCGGGTGCGTGTTTACTCATCTTCTACTCTCAGGCTTCATCCACACCTACATAAACGTAGCTTTTTCGTTTTCGTTTTTTTTAATCTCTCTGTCCATACGACACGTTTTTTTAAATCTCTCTGTTCATATGACCAATGGCAAGACCCATGCAAAACTCTGTTTACATTGTCCACACAGGGAACACACAGGCGGAGTTTAAAAAAAATACACTGTGGCAGGAGTTTTCCAAAAGATGCGTTTATATGGACCAAAAACGCGTTTGCGTTGTGTGGGCGACCCCCCCAAAACGCATATAAAAACCTACGTTTATCCGTTTACCCGGATACGTGTGGACAAGGCCTCAGTTGTGCTCACAGTAAGGTTCCTCGCAGTAAGGTTCCTTGCAGTGAGGTCAAACTCTCCAGGGTGATGTCCATTTTCCGGTCTCGGGCAATGAGTCTTTCAGAAAGTCTAACGAGGGTCAGGGTGGTATCCAGCCCTCATGGGTCCCCACGCAGCATGTAGAAACTGATCCATTCCAAGCATTAGTTTTGCAAACACTCATTGGGCTAAAAACGGCCATATAGTCCAGTTGCCCAAATGTGTTGATGTCATCACATTTGTGATGATGGCTATGGCCGTTTTAGCCCAAAGAGTGTTTTTTGTTCTTTATTTCTAACATAAAACGTTGGTGTGCTCCACATGCCTGAGTTCACATAGTGGACTATAGGAATCTGAGAGGAAAGCAGTCAAACACTGACCGTCATGGGGGACATTTTCCTCTTGCTTTCTCTTGCAATCTTACTGACGTACTGTTTTCGTCATCAGGACCCTTTTCTTTTCTTGTTAACCCATTCTGACCTGAGATCAGATTCATAACGAGGTTTCCGCTGGACACACACTGGTCTGATCAACCCATTCTGACCTGAGATCAGATTCTAAAAATGTCAGTCGTTCTTCGATTTTTCAAAAAATAGCAGACCTACAAGCTCGTATATGAGCGATATGAGCTTGTAGATCTGCTATTTTTCAATAGCTAAAGCATAACATGATGCCAACACCAAAAAGGGTGCCCGTTCAGAATGGGTTAATCTCTCTCTCTCTCTCTCTACCGCTCTTCCCCTCTATCTCTCTATCCAATCAATCAATCAATCAATCTTTATTTATATAGCACATTTTTCAGGCAGCGAGTGCAGTTCAAAGTGCTTTACAGTAAGAGCAAGGAAAAAATAATAATAGTAATAATAATAATTATACATATATATATATATATATATATACACATATATATATATATATATATATACATATACACATACACATACATGCACAAATACAACAAAAAGAGCAACAAAAAAAAACAAAGCAAGGAAGCATCAACTACATAGTAATAACAAACAGAGAAAAAAAAAAACAATAATAAAAAGGAGAGACTAAAAACAGGAAAAGGACATGTAATGATCTAGGAGGTAAAAGCAATGCTAAAAAGGTGTGTTTTAAGATTTCGTTTAAAAATGTCCACAGATTCAGAGAACCGTAGATCCCTTGGTAGGCTGTTCCACAGCACAGGGGCGTAGTAGCTAAAGGCGGCTTCGCCATATTTTTTTGTTTTTGGGGTCTCTGGTATCTCTAGGAGACCAGCACTGGATGATCTAAGTGGTCTGCCTGGCACATATTTTGGAAGCATTTCTGAAAAATAGATAGGTGCATTCACCGCTCTTCCATTCTTTATGTCTTGCATCCGTGCGTGGATAAGAATAGAACCAGAGTACAACGTCTCCAGGGTTTATTTGGTATAATCAGTTTCAGTTACAGAGAGAGAATATGCTGCGTTCTAAAAGCCGCTTCTTCCGTCACCTCGGTCAGGTGACGCAGAAGAGACGGTGTTGCTTTAACTGACCTGAGATCAGATTCATACGAGGTTTCCGCCGGACACACACTGGTCTGATGAACCCATTCTGACCTGAGATCAGATTCTAAAAAAATGTCAGTCGTTCTTCGATTTTTCAAAAATAGCAGACCTACAAGCTCGTATCGCGCCACTCGGTGGCGCGATATGAGCTTGTAGATCTGCTATTTTTAAATAGCTAAAGCATAACATGATGCCAACACCAAAATGGGTGCCCGGTCAGAATGGGTTAAGGGCTGAATAATGTTGGATGAGTTCAACCTAAATCCACTTTGGAAACTAAAGGCCACCAAAATGTTCTTTGAACCCCACAAATAAATGCATAATTATGTGCACTTAAAGGCTATATATATTTTTTTTAAATCTTGGCTTTTAAGGTTTGCTGATTCATATTTCATAGCAACTTT
Organism: Protomyctophum parallelum; assembly: GCF_964188405.1. Classification (NCBI taxonomy): domain Eukaryota; kingdom Metazoa; phylum Chordata; class Actinopteri; order Myctophiformes; family Myctophidae; genus Protomyctophum; species Protomyctophum parallelum. Next base: position 9,101,631 of record NC_139707.1, read on the forward strand.
TTCTTTCATGTTATTGATAGATTTGTGAGAGCAGGCGTCACAATTGGGGGTCAATGAACAGTATAATTATATCGAAACGATTATCCATTCATTTTGAAACATACTTTTTATAGCTGTCGAAATGGGTCAAAGCACGGTATAGAAGATGAAGATGAAGATAATGATGAAGAAAGATATAAATCATGATTTGGATCTTTTCAAATCCTATTTGTAGTGCAGGGATTATCACTGCCCCTGCAGGGATAATCCCTACAGTACACTACAGTAACTACACTACAGTCTGCTCCAACACTAGCCTGCTAGAGAGTGTGTTGTTTTTGGCAGCGAAATTTCAGTTTTAGTCATAGTCTTAGGAATGAAACTTAATTTCGTTTTTTGTCTCATTTTAGTCACCTGGAATGTTGTCTAGTTTTAGTCGACTAAATCTACATGGCCCGCCTTGATGCCGTCGTAATGGCTGATTTTACACTTGCTGAAAATAGCCGATCTACAAGCTCACAATGCGTCACGCTGGTACGCGTTGTGAGCTTGTATATCTGCTATTCTCAGCATGCAACCAAAAATGTAAAATGACTTATACTGGATCTCTTGTCCATGCACTAGTCCCTTCTATTATCTGTTGACGAAATTGTCCATATACTGTATGTATATATATATATATATATATATATATTCTTTTAGAAATGGGGGATGAGTGCATGCACACACACACACAATCACACATGCATGTGCTTAAACATCATGAAAACCATCAATATGTGAATTGCAAAACAAACTGAATTAACGAAGTGAGGGGCGTCACTCCCTTATAAATGAATCCTGTACAGTACATCACATACAGTATTGACCTGACATGCAATTCACACAATTTGAAATGAGAAACATTGCATTCAGAAGAAGGCATATTATAGGAAGATTTTATTTGATTTTATTACACGTCAAGCAAGAAAAACAAGTTACATCATGTTCATCTATAAGAAGTGTCAAGGATAAAACACACAACAGTCTTCCGACTTATTTTCATTGTGGTCCTTGGCATAGGCTATACGCCCAACACCATGCAACTGTCAACATATAATGATGTAAGTGGATTTTAGATTTTAATAGTTTTTTAGCTCTTTTAACTAGCATACTAAAAGCCAGTGAAACGACATTTCGTTCTCTTATGCATTTTATGTATCTGCTGAATGACAATAAAGCTATCTATCTATCTATCTATGTAACTCTGCGTGCGTGCGTGCGTGTGCGTGCGTGTGCGTGCGCGTGCGTGCGTGCGTGCGTGCGTGCGTGCGTGCGTGTGTGTGTGCGTGTGTGTGTGCGCGTGCGTGCGTGCTAAATAAATCATATTTAATTTAAATGCCTGGAATTCCTGAAGAAATCCCTTTTTTGTGCTTAACAAAATGAGTGGAGAGAAAGACAAAGTATAAACATTTTTTTATACACTCAGGCTATCTGTGATTCACAGGAGAGATTATCAGGGAAGCAGAGTTTTTACCGTTATTATTAATATTAGGACTAAAGTAGGGATAGAGTTTGTCAGTGAAGGAGCAGCCAGTGAAAGAATAGAGCTGGACTTTGCCCTCCACATCATAAAAGGAGACCAGGCCCTCCTCGTAATCCACAAACACTCCCACTTTCTGGAGCTTCTCTCTCACGGCGAGGAGCGCAGGAGGACCAGCATTAGCCTCGTACTCATTTCCATTCGTCAACCCTATAGTCCAGAAACCGTGCTTGGGCATCAGTCTGACTGTCCCTTTCCTGTTGATGGACTCCCTGGCCACCCCAATGTTCCAGTCAGTCTTCCCTTTAACCTGCACCTCATAGTAAAATCTTCCTGAGGAGTAACCCTTTTTTCCCAAGACGTTGCAACACAGAGAGAATCTCTCTGGGTTGTCTGGGAGATTCTTCTTCACATTTCCATGACTCACTTGCTTTCCATCCTCCGACAGGATGACGTTGTGCTGCGCTGTGTCAGGGTCCAGAGTCACGTCTACTGCATATCCCTGGACCCTCCTCAGCTCAGCATCACGCAGCTTCTCCACCTCTTCACTGAGTGTCTTCTCCAGCTGAGACACAGCTGTCCTCGCAGTCCCCACATATGAAGATGGATGGACATTGACCTTTGTCCAGTCCTTGGTGGGTGGAGGGGTGTTGATGGATGTGAAGTTCTGAAGGAGGTGGAGGTGGTCTTCAGAGTGTGAGAGCTGCTTCAGATCAGCGCTAGTCTTCCTTAGCACAGTGATTTCCTGTTGCAGCTCCTTAACCAAGCCTTCAGCCTGTTTGTCTATCGCTTTCTGCTTCTCTTCAATCTCATCAATGAGCTCAGCCTGGCTTCTCTCAATGCAGATGGCCAGAGCAGTGAAGACCTGCACACCGTCTGCAATCTCTCTCTGTGCATCTTTCTTGCTTAGCTTCACTGTATGTTTGACCTCCTCAATCTTCAGTTGTCTCTCCTGGATCATCTGCTGGACTTCAACCTCTGTCTTTCCCAGCTCAGCCTTTTTTCCTTCAGATGCCTTTTCCAGAGACACAATCTGATGTAACTTGTGCTCTAACTGAGTGCAGAACTGACAGACACACACCAGGTCAGTCTTACAGAACAGCTCCAGAGGTCTGTCATGTTTCTTACACAGCATGTCTTCCAGGTTCTTCACAGGGTCGACTAGTTTGTGTCGTTTAAAAGTTGTGACTCTCAGATGAGGCTCCAGGTGAGTCTCACAGTAGGAGGCCTGACACACCAGGCAGGACTTCAAGGCCTTGAACTTGGCCTCAGTACAGACATCACAGCATACTTCATCTCCTTTAGCAGGCTCTCGGTCTGTGTCTGGAATTATTTTCCGCAGCTTCGACTTCCTAAACTGATCAGCCATCTCCGCGAGAACTTTATTAACTGAGAATGCTGGTATTTTGTAGAATATGTGTTGACACAGTGGACACCTGCACACATCCTTAGTGACCCAGTGACGCGTGATACAGGTGTTGCAGTAGTTGTGTCCACATGGAGTGGTGATTGGATCAGTGAACACGTCCAGACATACAGAACACAGGAGCTGCTCTTCAGACAGGAGACTGCTGGCAGAGGCCATTGTAGCCTGTATTGGGAAACACAAGTGCAGACACACTCGCTACTGAAATACTTAATTCAGCGAAATAGAACAACTGTGAAAAATCACAGGGATGTTTGCTATATTTTTTTGTTGTGTACAGAAAATCTATATCTCACTCACCAGTCTATGCCCTTCTCTGTCACCCAGCAAATCCCGCTTATCAGAAGTTTCTGAGGAGAATATTAACTGGGCCGTTACAGCGCTGTGGGCGTGCATCATCCAGATGCACACTCAGCATTCCTTCACACGCCCACCACACCACCCCCCCCCCCCCCCCCCCCTGTGAAAGTTAACCCTTCGCTGGACTCTTTCATTCGTTTGTGAGCAGGTTGACAAATGCATGCAGAATAAATATTGACTATAGATTTACATTATCATTTGTCTTACGTTGTCTTTCTACGAGGTTAATGGGTTATTGTCTGAGAAGCGCTGAGGAGGGTTTGTTCAACTATTGTTTTCTTTCTCTGTGATCATACTTGTATACCACTTTAAACATTGATTAGTCCTTTTTATGTGCGTTATCAGCCGTGTTTTCGAACAAAGTCCTTAAGATATGGCCTTGCAGCACACTTGTATTGTGTAATTTCACCCATGTCTTCACATACTGTATAGGCGTCTGAGAAATGCATGAATATCCTATATTTCTTGCTGTTATTCCATTGATACGGACATAAATAATGTGGATCACATACGTCTCTACATCATGGCAATTCACACGATTGGAAATCAGAAAGATTGCACTCGGTAGAATTAATACACCTCCACCAACACCATGCATTGATGCACAATCTACATTCTACAGTATGTAAAGCGCCTTGGATAAAGGCGCTATATAAATGCACACACACTGTGTGTGTGTGTGTGTGTGTGTGTGTGTGTGTGCACACAATCTAATCTAATCTTGGAAACGAATATATGACAATCGGCATCAAAGTTCATGTCATGCACACGGGATAGAGTCGACATTCTGTTAACCCATTCTGAACGGGGACCCATTTTGGTGTTGGCATCATGTTATGCTTTAGCTATTGAAAAATAGCAGATCTACAAGCTCATAGCGCGCCACCGAGTGGCGCGCTACGAGCTTGTAGGTCTGCTATTTTTAGAAAAATCGAAGAACGACTGACATTTTTAGAATCTGATCTCAGGTCAGAATGGGTTAATCAGACCAGTGTGTGTCCAGTGGAAACCTCGTATGAATCTGATCTCAGGTCAGAATGGGTTAAAGCCCTCATTGTGATTGACACCAACATACTAAACATGTCAACATGTACCCCATGCACCTTCACTGCGTATAAAGCATGGAATACGGTTTGAGTATATTCCAGGAAACACGGTCCGGTACATTTACCAACAAACTCCGGTAAACTCCCGAAATGTACCATCACCCCCGAATATTACTGTATATTACTGTATCTGCCCGCTAAACTTGAGGTTTACGGGCAGATCTAGTGCCCATAATTGCCCGTTAATCCCCCTTTCCACGCAGCCACGGTGGTCAAAGTGGTGGACTTTTACTTTCCACAGTATAACTTGATCGGTGCCAATACTTTTGAGACTTTTACTCAAGTAAATCTTCATTATCGGAACCATCACGTGTAACGGAGTGTTTCTGCAGGGCAGTATATACTGTATTGATACTTCACTTCTACTTAAGTGAAAAACATTTGAGTAGTTTTTTTCCCCACCAGTGGTGGTAATTATTTCTGGAGCCGCTGCAGCGTCTCTGGAGCTCCTTGTCCGTGTGTTGGCGAGGGAGGAGATGATGAGAGGCAGTACATTAAAATGTCACAGCTATATGCCGCCCGTTAACCCATTCTGACCGGGCACCCATTTTGGTGTTAGCATCATGTCGTGCTTTAGCTATTTTTGAAAAAATCGAAGAACGACTGACATTTTTAGAATCTGATCTCAGGTCAGAATGGGTTAATCAGACCAGTGTGTGTCCAGTGGAAACCTCGTATATGAATCTGATCTCAGGTCAGAATGGGTTAAATGATGAAAGGCAGCGTGCCGCTTCCCTGACCGCCAAAGACGTGGACGGAATCCCAACGCACTTCAGAAACAGATGCACCCGTTGATAAGGTCTCTACTACCGCTTAACACAGCTATAGGGGTTCTCAACGTTTTTGGCTGCATAGGGACCCAAACTGACTGCAAGAATAACCTTATATCATAAACGAATACCGGAACCGTGGCCGGCACGGTGGCACCCTGGTCGCGTTCCTGTGGGTCTGGGGAAGTTCCCGTGACCCCCACATGGAGTTGCACCACTCAGTTGACACAGGTGTGATTTTAAAGAGCCTTAAAGGTATATTCAGTGATTTCAAATATCACTTATTTTTTTGTTTTGTTGTGATAATCCTCCCTACTATAGAGTGTGCTGGCCATATAAGGAGTTCCTCCCTGTCCCCAGTTAACCCCTGGGGGTCAAAAAACCTTAGGTTTCGTTTTTGACTCTCTATCCTGATTGGACGAAAGGCTGGGTCCCACAGCCAAAAACGAAACCGAAGGTTTTTTGAGTGAAATCACTGAATATACCTTTAAAGGAAATTCCATGAATTAGAAAAACTGTTTATAATGTTTAAAGAAGTAGTGAAAATTGCCCGATCCACAAGCGCACAACGTGATGCGTTTTGAGCTTGTAGATCTGCTATTTTCACTAAGTTTGGGTTTGGGGGGGGGGGGTGTATAATTTCTCTAAACCGTCTGGGAACCACTGAGCTTATCGGACAGACGGACAGACGGAGCAGAATGAGTTCCTGAGACGCAACGAAAGCACACGGGACACTTATAGTTGGACGGACGCGTGGATGATGGCCGAGGTCAAGGGTCAAACCAGTGACCTTCTGATTGGCCGGTACAGGACTCTCTCTCTCTGTCCAGTAGTGTCCATGCAGTCAGCTGCGAACCGCCCAATTACACATGAAACACGGACGGGAGCACCAACCTTTAACCAGTCAGGCGTTTCACCACAGACCTGGACCTCTGCAGGATACAACAGGACAAGATATGAAATAGACCCAACATGAGTGACACCACAGACCTGGACCTCTGCAGGATACAACAGGACAAGATATGAAATAGACCCAACATGAGTGACACCACAGACCTGGACCTCTGCAGGATACAACAGGACAAGATATGAAATACCACAGACCTGGACCTCTGCAGGATACAACAGGACAAGATATGAAATAGACCCAACATGAGTGACACCACAGACCTGGACCTCTGCAGGATACAACAGGACAAGATGTGAAATAGACCCAACATGAGTGACACCACAGACCTGGACCTCTGCAGGATACAACAGGACAAGATATGAAATACACCCAACATGAGTGACACCACAGACCTGGACCTCTGCAGGATACAACAGGACAAGATATGAAATACACCCAACATGAGTGACACCACAGACCTGGACCTCTGCAGGATACAACAGGACAAGATATGAAATACACCCAACATGAGTGACACCACAGACCTGGACCTCTGCAGGATACAACAGGACAAGATATGAAATACACCCAACATGAGTGACACCAGTTGTTTTTGGCAGCAAATTTTGATTTTAGTTTTAGTCATAGTCTCTTGCATGGTTTTCACTTAGTTTTAGTCACCTGCAATGTTAGTCTTAGTTTTAGTCGACTAAAATAAGATTTTAGTCGACTAAATCTGCAGTTGATTTTGTCGACTAAAATGCGACGCGTTGTGTGCTTGTAGATCTGCTATTTTCAGACAGTGTAAAATCAGTCATTACGACGGCATCAAGGCCCAGCATGCCAAGTGTAACCAAGTGTAAAATGACGTATACTGGATCTCTTGTCCACTAGTCCCTTCCTAACATTTTAGTCTAGCTTTTATTTGTTGACGAAATTGCCAGTATATTTAGTCTTAGTTTTCGTCAGTGAAAAAAGGTAGTCAACGGACATTTTTCGTCTTAGTTTTAGTCGACGAAAACAACATTGCCGCGAGCACCAGAGACCTGGACCTGGACCTGGACCAGAGACCTGGACCGGCAGGATAAAACTGGATAGGAGATGAAACACAGTGAACATGATGGAGAGACACACTTTGTGGGCTCTGTTGTGTTCCTCTAGTGGAGTCGGCTGTGGGCTCTGTTGTGTTTCTCTAGTGGAGTCGGCTGTGGGCTCTGTTGTGTTCCTCTAGTGGAGTCGGCTGTGGGCTCTGTTGTGTTCCTCTAGTCAAGTGGAGTCTGCTGTGAGCTCTGTTGTGTTTCTCTAGTGGAGTCGGCTGTGGGCTCTGTTGTGTTTCTCTAGTGGAGTCGGCTGTGGGCTCTGTTGTGTTTCTCTATAGTGGAGTCGGCTGTGGGCTCTGTTGTGTTTCTCTAGTGGAGTCGGCTGTGGGCTCTGTTGTGTTTCTCTAGTGGAGTCGGCTGTGGGCTCTGTTGTGTTTCTCTAGTGGAGTCGGCTGTGGGCTCTGTTGTGTTTCTCTAGTGGAGTCGGCTGTGGGCTCTGTTGTGTTTCTCTAGTCGAGTCGGCTGTGGGCTCTGTTGTGTTTCTCTAGTGGAGTCGGCTGTGGGCTCTGTTGTGTTTCTCTAGTGGAGTCGGCTGTGGGCTCTGTTGTGTTTCTCTAGTGGAGTCGGCTGTGGGCTCTGTTGTGTTTCTCTAGTGGAGTCGGCTGTGGGCTCTGTTGTGTTTCTCTAGTGGAGTCGGCTGTGGGCTCTGTTGTGTTTCTCTAGTGGAGTCTGCTGTGGGCTCTGTTGTGTTTCTCTAGTGGAGTCGGCTGTGGGCTCTGTTGTGTTTCTCTAGTGGAGTCGGCTGTGGGCTCTGTTGTGTTTCTCTAGTGGAGTCGGCTGTGGGCTCTGTTGTGTTTCTCTAGTGGAGTCGGCTGTGGGCTCTGTTGTGTTTCTCTAGTGGAGTCGGCTGTGGGCTCTGTTGTGTTTCTCTAGTCGAGTCGGCTGTGCGTGCTGAATAATTAATGACGGGACGACAACCCTGTGGTGGGAGAGAAGCTACATTCAACGTTCTAGTTATATGGAGCTATTTCTGGTAGCAAAAGGCCGTCTGTTTTACACAGTATAGGGCAGGTGTGCCCAAAATTAGACCACAAAGGCTGTGCAGGTAGATCACATGACCTCTAAAGAATATTTAATTTAATTGTAAAATAAAAAGATTGGCATCTGCCACTTGGAATGAAGGTGACTTGATTGATTGACAGCTCGTCAGCTCAAACCCACAATGCAAGTATTTTGTTTTCAAGAGTGTTGCTGTAGGCCTATAGCATTACAAATTAAATACAGAAGAAATCTATACCTATTCCATATTTCTCCTCAATTTCCCATTCAAAATGCATCTGTCTAATATGTAACGGCAGCTATTCCAAAGCCCACTCGGGTACATATTTAAACTATTTTCAGCAATGGCATAATATTAGTTTTTCACAGTAGACTATATCTACTGTGTAGACATAGTCAGAATCAAGAATCAATCTTTATTGTCACATCACATTACAAGTCGATGTAGCCTACGTGTATAATATTATAGAGAGTCTATATTAAACCCATTTTGGGGCGGGATCCCCTTTTGGTGTTAGCATTATGTTACGCTTTAGCTATTGAAAAATAGCAGATCTACAAGCTCATAGTGCTCAAGTGCTGCGCTACGAGCTTGTAGGTCTGCTATTTTTGAAAAATCGAAGAACGACTGACATAGAAACATAGCTTTTTCAGAAAACTGTCAGGATTTAGAAGACATTTTTAGAATCTGATCTCAGGTCAAAATGGGTTAAAACAAGAGACCATTTCAGTTCAGTCTGTGCGGTGTCACCAGACCTACAGTTATGGTTCAGCAGTCTGAATGTTGACAAATAGAACCTGTTCCAGCTAGTCTGTAGGACGGTTCTGCTCTTGATGCTCATGTAGCGTTTGCCCGGCCGTCGGCGCGGCTGTGGCTTGAACAGGCTATGGCTGATGGGTGATGGATGTCCCTGTTGATGTTTTCACACTGCACACAACGTGCAGTGGTCCTCAAACGGTGTTGTGTCAAGGACCCCCAAACATATTAACCCATTCTGACCTGAGATCAGATTCATACGAGGTTTCCACTGGACACACACTATGGTCTGATGAACCCATTCTGACCTGAGATCAGATTCTAAAAATGTCAGTCGTTCTTCGATTTTTCAAAAATAGCAGACCTACAAGCTCGTAGCGCGCCACTCGGTGGCGCGCTATGAGCTTGTAGATCTGCTATTTTTCAATAGCTAAAGCATAACATGATGCTAACACCAAAATCGGTTCCCGTTCAGAATGGGTAAATATGCATTGGGCAGCGGACGGGACGCCCCACCTGAAAGGGTTCTTTGCCTCAGTGCAGCCAGGGACCCCCTGCACAGAAGAGAGGATTCATGTTAATAAATAATGAGCTTTAATTGACGTAGATCTCGGCCAATGGTGTTAAGGGAAATCGAAAATTATCGATTTTGGATCAAAAGCCTTGGTTTTTTTATGCGGTGCACAAAATTGTAGCAGATCTCATAAGGTGTCATCGAGGCGTGACACGTTGTGAAATTGTATAGGTCAGCTGTTGTCAAAGACAAGATCTTTAGTGTGCGTGCGTGCGTGCGTGCGTGCGTGCGTGCGTGCGTGCGTGCGTGCGTGCGTGCGTGCGTGCGTGCGTGCTTGCGTTGCGTGCGTGCGTGCTTGCGTGTGTGCGTCCGTCCCGTTCGTGCGTGCGTGCATCCCTTGTGTGCGTGCGTGCGTGCATATACAACCGGCCCCGTCAAGGTTGTTTTGTGCTTAGCTATAGCTGTCAAAATGTAATTATATAGTATTATATTCTGCAGCTCGGCACCATGTTTGACATCTCCGCTATAGAGATTAATCATATATTAGTACACTATGACAGTGGTTCCCAAAGTGTGGTCTGAGGACCCCCATCGGTCCTCGAGGGAGTTCCAGGGGGTCCCCAGCTAAATTATAGTTTATTTTAACCAAATGGACCCTTATTTGTCTGTACCTAAGAGTGTACAAATTCCATTTACACGCTGAGGTACAGACCCATAAGGGGTTTTGCACGGCAGCTATGCTATGCTATGCCTCTCTCTCTCTCTCTCTCTCTCTCTCGCTCTCTCGCTCTCGCTCTCGCTCTCGCTCTCGCTCTCGCTCTCGCTCTCTCTCTCTCTCTCTCTCTCTCTCTCTCTCTCTCTCTCTCTCTCTCTCTCTCTCTCTCTCTCTCTCTCTCTCTCTCTCTCTCTCTCTCTCTCTCTCTCCTAAAACTTCTCACATTGATATTTCAGTGGGCGTTATGCTAATGAACCCGTCGTTTGGGTGCACAAATTAAGATCACAGCTTTTTTTTAATTGGCTGCACTGCCAATTTAAAATCACAATTGATTCCATGCCACATGCCCACTGTCACTTACTTTGATTGGACCAGAGTATTTGACTGAGGGACTGCCATTGGATTTTTGTAATGTCATTGTGTTTTTTTCATGTCGTATGAAAGCAGGGAATCATAGCTTCAAATTGACATATTGGTTGTTCAGTTTGACTCACCAGTTTTGGAGATATGGCTTATAGAGTATAATGTCTTGCAGAGAAACAGCGAGTTGAGAAAACAGGCTTGAAAGGTTCACTTCTGTGGTCTCTAACATTGCACCTAGCTACAGTACATGTTTGGGACTTTATTTCATATTTACATGTCTTCTGTGGTCTAACATTACACCTAGCTACATGTTTAAGCATTTATTTCATATTTACAGTTATTCTGTGGACTCTAACATTACACATACATAGCTATATGTTTAAGCATTTATTTCATATTTACATGTCTTCTGTGGTCTCTAACATTACACCTAGCTACATGTTTAAGCATTTATTTCATATTTACATGTTGATTTCAGCTCTGACATTTATTACAGGCATGCTCTAGTCTAGTATGTGAAGAGTCTGCGATCTTGTAGATCAGCTGAATGTTGAGCTTATAATTTACATTTCCTCTATTATTTGACACAATCACAATTATTTTGCATAATCGTATAATCGCTTCCATGTTGATAAATGGTCATGCATTTTCAAGCACAAAAATACAGCGTTCAACGACGAAAACACAATTAAGTCGTTGATTGCAATTGTTTGTGTGGCATTAATTAATCCTCATGTAAAATTAATGTCATCATCGTGACAGCCTAGCCTATATAGCCCGAGGATATTAGGCACTCTACTCTAGCAGTGTTGATTTTGACGGCAACATTAGATTTTAGTTGTGGTCATAGTCTTTTGAATAGCTTTCATTTAGTTTCAGTCACATTTTAGTCACCTGGAATGTCTATTTTTAATCGATTTTAGTCGACTAAATCTACAGTTGATTTAGTCGAGTAAGATGTATTCTGGCGGGCCTTGATGCCGTCGTTGTAATGGCTGATTTTATACACTTGCTGAAAATGGCCGATCTACAAGCTCACAATGCGTTGCAGTGCGACACGTTGTGAGCTTGTAGATCTGCTATTTTCAGGATGCAACCAAGTGTAAAATGACATATACTGGATCTCTTGTCCACTAGGTCCCCCTTCCTAACATTTTAGTCTAGTTTTTATTTGTCGACAAAATCAACATGGTTCATTATGGTTAACTATGGCTGCGAGGAACAGAGAAACATGTACTCTGCCACGTTTGTCCCAGGTGTCCCAGGTTGACGTACATCACAGAGGTATATAACCCATTTAGACCTAAATCATGACAGTTTTCTGAAAAACCCTATTATGTTCTCATACATTTTCATGTCAAGGACCCCCAAAAATATATGTAATTGGCCACCGACCCCATCTGAAAATATGTTGCTCCAGGCACCCCCCCCCCCCCCAGAAGCAAACATTTGTGTTGAAAACGTCCGCTCTGAAAGAATATATATTCAAAGATTTGCGCCACAATTTTTGCGAAAATGCGCACTCGGAGGCGCGCTATGAGCTTGTAGATCAGCCATTTTTCAATAGCTAAAGTATAACATAATGGTTAAAACAACAAACGGGGTTCCCGCCCAGAATGGGATAATCTATACTGTACGTATGCTGATGTAAGTATGAGGAGAGGAGAGGATGCTGATGTACTTCATGACCTCATTTCCTCATCTGAATTCAAAGCGTATGACATCATTGACATGGTGATGACATGGTGATGGTCTGACTCTCCAAGGTGTTTGACAGTCATTCACCCATTCTTATACGTATGTATAGGCACTAGGGCGGGTCATACTTTTTTTTCTTTTGTTTTTAAATCAAAAGGCTTGGGTGTCTAGTGTGTTTTTGATTAAACTAGTGAATTATTTTTTCGATAGGACAACTCTAACCTACATCAATTTGCATTTTTAAATCTGTAATTGTACCCGTTCTACCTCATTTATAAGATTTAAAAAAGTCAAATCAAATTAACTTATTAACAATTCAAGTGCTAGAATTATGATATTTGAATTCTCCAGTCTTTTTATAAAAAAAAAGTATGACGCACGCACGCACGCACGCAAACACTTACTTATTCCATCAGGAAGGAAAAACAAAACCACCTGCTGTACAGACTAGTATTTGCAAAGTATTAGTATTACAAATGAATGTGTTATTTTGTATAATTACATACAGAGAGCTATACTTGAATTCTTGAGGAGTTGTGTGAGTGGTGGTAATTATGGGTCCCGCTGTGCCTGCATGTGTGGAGTAGACTGTTGAGCAACAGCAGGGACCAGGGCCACCGCGGCTCAGTAAACAGACAGAATATTAAATCACTGTGAAAAAATAAATATAAAGGGCACTTTCTAATCACGAAGGCACTAGCTATAAAGTGCAGGAGGCTGCACTGGCTGGCTCCTATTATCTTTATTCAGACTGCAACCTTGACAGCAAGGTGCTACCTACAGTTAAGTGCTATACTTCATATTGAAAGCCCATTCATCCAAACGGAAAAGTCCTATCGGTATATTAAACAACGTCAAACTCACCAACATTGCAGCTGTACGGAAAGTTTGTTGTGCTTGTTGTGCCAGAAACAGAGAGAGGGATAGTGCTGCATTGTTGCCTGCTAATGAGAGAGAGAGAGAGAGAGAGAGAGAGGGAGAGAGAGAGAGAGAGGGAGAGAGAGAGAGAGGGGGGCCGGTGGTTTGGGAGTTGCACCACTCAGTTCACACGTTTTTTTCTAAGTGTTGGAGTTTGGAAGCACTCGTTGAATATCACTCAACGGCCCGTGTGTACCGTGCGTGCACCTGTTTTGAATGTGCACATAGTGCAGGAGGCAGCAGGAGGTTGCTTTACTGATAACGAGCGCTTCCATACTCTGATACTCTGATAAAATAATCATCTGAAAGGAATTTCATATTCACGTTGGCCTCTTATAGCGCCACCAGGAGGCCACAACCTGACCTGTACCCCGAGGGGCACTTTATCTAGTTGTATTTCTATTTGTTCTTATCCAACTTGGTTTGGTTCTTGATGATTGCTCTTATCAGTAGCTCTCCTCTCCTCTCCTCTCCTCTCCTCTCCTCTCCTCTCCTCTCCTCTCCTCTCCTCTCCTCTCCTCTCCTCTCCTCTCCTCTCCTCTCCTCTCCTCTCCTCTCCTCTCCTCTCCTCTCCTCTCCTCTCCTCCCTCTCCTCTCCTCTCCTCTCCTCTCCTCTCCTCTCCTCTCCCCTCCCCTCCCCTCCTCTCCTCTCCTCTCCTCCCCCCTCCTCTCTTCCTGATGAGTTGGGGCGGTACTGTACTGTAGAAATGGTGCCATAACTCACACGGTCGCACTGGGAGGTGAGGCTGTGCCTTTTTAAAAGGGTATTATAGGAGGTATTCTGTGTTATGCTGTTATTCTCATTACTAGCCTCTGTGAAAGACACACACAGAGACAACTCTTTCCGTGGCAGTCCGGATGGTGATTATGAAGAACGAGGGGGTCAGTGACCTCTCCGTGTAGAGTGAATCATTCGTCGTCCCAGAGGAGACCCACAGAGAAGAGAAGATGAGGGGGTGTGTGAGGGGGGGGGGTTGGGGGGGGGGGGGGGGGGGGGGGGGGTCCGTGGGCATGGGGGAGGGGGGGGGGGGGGGGTTGTATAGTTGTAGATTTCGGTGTAGAGAATTTCATTACAGGACGTGGCCGTGCCCACCGAGATTACAGATTAAACACTTTAACCCATTTAGACCTGAGGATGATGTTTTCATGTTTCTATATCAGTGGTTCTCAAACATTTTTCATGTCAAAAATATATGTAATTGGGCGCCAACCCCCATCTGAAAATATGTTGTTCCCAGAAGCAAAGATTTGAGTTAAAACATTCACTCTGAAATAATAATATATTCAAAGATTTGCGCCACATTTTCATGATTTCTCAAAAATAGCAGAGCTACAAGCTCGTAGCGCGGCACTTGGTGCCGCCTTGTAGATCTGCTATTTTTCAATAACTAAAAATGCTTAAAACACCAAAAGGGATTCCCGCCCATTATGTGTTAAGCTCTATTAACCACTTGAACCCTTGACGTGCAACTGCACTTGATCGTCATGCTCTTAATTGTTTCCCTCTGCACAATTTATACAATTTAGGCATTTAGCAGACACTCTTAATCCAGAGCGACGGATGAAACAAAATGTAACAGCTGAAGTCTAAGTTGTTTTTTTTTTTACCAGAAATTGCATATCAAAACACCCCGATCGCCCAGGACGAAGTTCACTGTCCTTTCAATTAGTAACACGGTAACACCCAGCGCCCAGGACCAAGTTTTATCCAAAAGACGAAGATTACTGATATCAAAACAACTGATCGCATCGCTCCACAGCCTGGGAGTGCCTGTTAGATAGATAGATGGATAGCTTTATTGTCATTCAGCAGATACATAAAATGCATAAGAGAACGAAATGTCGTTTCACTGGCTTTTAGTATGCTAGTTAAAAGAGCTAAAATACTATTAAAATCTAAAATCCACTTCCAAATTAAAAAGCACCATTAGTTCATTGAGAGACAGATATTGCACAACAGGAGTCCTTATAGCAGGGGGGAAAGGTTAGGGATATTGCACTTGTTCAAAAGTCTGATGGCTTGGGGGAAAAGCTCTTGGAGAATCTTGCTGTTTTACTCCCAATGCTTCGATACCTTCTGCCAGAAGGCAACAGAGTGAACAGTCCCTGGTGTGGGTGGGTGGGGTCATTCCTGATGTTGTTGGCCCTAGACAGACAGCGGTTGTGCGCAATGTCCTTGATGGAAAGCAGTGATGTCCCGATGATTTTCTCCGCTGTCCTCACTACTCTCTGAACTGTTTTCCAGTCTGTTTCATTGCAGCTTCCAGACCATACAGAGATGCAGTTGTGTTGTGCAACATTCTATGTTGCATAACAGAAAATGTCCCTGTTTAGCCGACGAGAATGGAAATCTTAAAGCGTTAATAACTCGCGATCTAAATCATCCCGTCCAATTCTAAGAAAAGATCATGTGTTTGGACGGCCCACCGCGGTCCCGTCGCTAGTCGCGATAGAATGAATCATATACCTCCCGCTGTTGTCGATCACCTCTAGAGTGTTTTGTGCTACATCCACATCCGGGATAACATCCGCTCCGTCTGTAAAAGTGCTCCGCTGCTATAAATCGCTGGGCGCTATGATTTAATGGATTAAATAACCACCGGGCGATCGAGTGTTAAATCCTATTCAATGTTTTTCGCTTCGAGCGGCGCTTGGAGCTTTTGTTTGCCGCTGAGTGATCAAGTAGGGGGGAGGGGGTAGGGGGGTAGGGGGGGGGGGGACGACATAAAAAGATAATAAGAGGCTCCTTTCAGACAGCGTCGATATAATGACATGCCCCAAAAGTATCGTATCATGCAGACGGATGGACGACCATCGATCCACCGACACGGATCCAGACGTCTGGGGAAATCTAAACGCAGTCAATGGTCTGCAGCTCTGTGTGCGAAATGATTCTGAAATTAAATACAATCGTACTCGTAATAACTGTACCACAGAACCACGGCAAATACCAATTAATGCAAAGGCTCCAGTGGGGTCCCTCAGGGATGGTACCGGGGTTGGTTTTCAAAGCAGCGAGCGTTCGGTTTGTCTTATTGACAATATTGTTGCTGTTGGGCAGAAAGCTAACTTTTAGTTTTTTTCCATAAATGAAGGCCCTATACTACTTGATCATCATCATCATCTTGAGCTTGTAGATCTGCTATTTTTCCAATAGCTAAAGTATAACGTAATGCTTGAAACACGAAAAGGGGTTTCCCGCCCAGAATGGGTTAAAACATGGTAGGCTATATACAGTACGTACACCTGTCTCATATGCAAAAGGAAGTAGGAATCTAAAAGTTAAAGCTCAAAACACGCACCGATCTGCCATACCAGTGGTTTTCAACCAGTGGTCCATGAGGGGGTTCCAGGCGGTCCCCGGATACATGATGGAGAGTTGGTAACCAAATGGACCCTCAAATGGGTCTGAGAGGTTAAATGTCATCACATGGTGGTCCGTGACTCAAATGGGTCTGAGAGGCTAGATGTCATCACATGGTGGTCCGTGGCTCAAATGCAGAATAAATAACGGGCCTTGATATGAAAAGGGTTGAAAACCACTGTGCTATAACGGATAATACATTGGATCATGTTGTGTGACTCAGCACTGTCAGCAGAACGATAAAACAAGGCGTTATTTTACGGGACACAATCACAGAAAGCTAGAATATGGATATGGGACGTTTCTGCCCGAGAGCGACTATATACTTTTACTATCAGGGGAGATATGTGCTTTAGTATCTGCCCTTGGGGAAATCTGTCCTCTGCGTCTGACCCATCCTAATTGCTAGCCCCTAGGAGCACTGTGCGGCCACAGTGCAACGCCCCCCTGCTTGGGGAGATGATCCATTGTGTAAACGGTAATGGCAGGAGTTGGAGAAACGGCAACATTTTAATGATATATGAACCCCACATGGTCATGGATCGTTGGGTGTTTTCTGTTGTTGTGGGGAAAACCTTCGCAGGACAATCACAGCCTGGTCGACAAGCTTTCAATGACGCGCCGCAGCGTAACGTGTTGCAAGCTCATGTGTTGTTGTGGAGGGAAGCTCATAGAGTACAGAGAGAACCATGCAAACGACAGGATGCAAAGGGCTGGGCAAAGAACATGTATATATACACTATAGGTCTTTATATATAGCTGACCCCACTTTGAGAACCTCTGAGGATGGTATACAGGTAGCTGATGGTGGCATAAGGGGGAGAAGAAGGAGAACATTTGGAATGGAGATGAATGGTCTGACGGTGGCATAAGGGGGAGAAGAAGGAGAACATTTGGAATGGAGATGAATGGTCTGACGGTGGCATAAGGGGGAGAAGAAGGAGAACATTTGGAATGGAGATGAATGGTCTCCTGGCTTTATGGGTTCTATAGACGAGGACATTAGCCTATAGTGGACGTGATGAATGGAGATTGGGTGAAATGACCACAGAATACTTAATGGTTAGAAGTGGGACAGTATAGTGTGTGTGTGTGTGTGTGTGTGTGTGTGTGTGTGTGTGTGTGTGTGTGTGTGTGTGTGTGTGTGTGTGTGTGTGTGTGTGAGAGTGTCGGTGTGCGTGCATGTCACCAATCACCACCCAACAGGCAAACCAGGCATACTTAATGAACTGGTGGGCGTGTCCACATAAAAACGACATTTTCTATATAATAATAATACCTGATGATCATGAAGACATGGTGTCATGACGTTGTGTGTTTCTGAACAGTTCATTGAAGTATATATATTTTTTTATAATTTATATTTTTTGTCCCACGATTTTGTAACCCATTTTGCACCCCTGTGTCAATCATCCTGTGATGTGATCCTGGGCTCTACACACCCTCCGCCAACCTAGGGAGAGCAACGGACTTAACTCATGCTTCCTTCATGCTTGAGTGTCCAAGTTGCTCCTTTACACCTGACAGGGGGGAGTTTCCCTGGTTGGACGCATTGAAGTATATTAGTATATTAGGTCACCCTGCAGCACAGGACTCAAAATGGGGGCATTGACCTACATTTCTGATATGAAATATCAAATATGTATTGATATAAAGTACTTTCTTATTTCCACTAGTTTACCAGGGCAAGGGACACACTTTACTCCTTTGGGTCTCAAGCTGACCCCAAAACAAAGACAGTGCTGTTTTCTTCTGAAACAGTATAAGCTCCAAGTGATGCAGGAGATTCATGGCGGTGTCATGAAAACACCTACTAACCTGATCTACCTTTAATCCAGCACCAGCCAGGAACTGGGTGTGTGTGTGCAAGCCACCTGCTTTTTAAACTAGTTGGTGGAAGATACTCTAGACTGATGTGCCATGAGGGCTCTCCGTGGCCCAGGTGTTGGAGGAAGATACAAACACTAGACTGCTCTGTCCACGCCTTGAGCCTTAAATAACTCAGTAGGAGGGAGAGAGAGATAGAGGGGGGGAGAGGGGGGGGGGGGGGGGAGAGTCAGATGGGAGTACATTGTAGTTAGTGTGAGAGGAAGGGAGGTATATAGTAGGCAAGGCAATTTGTGTTGCACATTTCAACAACAAGGCAAATCAATGTGCTTATAACAGGACATTTGAATTCAGTAAAAATATTCCATTATTTCGTAAATCAATGCCTATATACTTCATCGTAGCCTCTATACTAGCATCACAGGTAGCAAGCTTGAAATTGAGCTTGTAGATATTGTTTTCATATATTTGAATATCTGAAGAAATATGTTTGCCACTGGACATTTCCGACCACTGCTGCTATAGGTCCCTACAGTGAATGTAGATTCAGGGCAGAGATCTCTGTCCGATCCGTTAGGCCGTGTGACAGCAGGCAGATAGGAGCTCTCAGAGGGGGAGCTTTCAGCTCTGCCTGCATGGCTCTGTGACCTAACATTAGACAGAAGCCACTGCAGGGACATGCTTCTGTTTAACCCGTTTAGACCATGAGGACGATTCTACAACATGTCTTCTAAATCCTGACAGTTTTCAGAAAAACCCTATGTTTCTATGTCAGTCGGTCTCAAACACTTTCATGTCATGGACCCCCAAAAATATATGTAATTGGCCGCCGACCCCCCCATCTGAAAATATGTTGTTTCAGGGACCTTCCAGAAGCAAAGATTTGAGTCAAAAATGTTCGCTCTGAAAATATATTCAAATGTTTGTGCCACATTTTCACGATTTTTCGAAAATAGCAGATCTACAAGCTCGTAGTGCGGCACTCGGTGCCGCGCTATGAGCTTGTAGATCTGCTATTTTTCAATAGCTTGAAAGATAGCATAACATAATGCTTAAAACACCAAAAGGTGTTCCCTTCCCGCCCAGAATGGGATAAGCATGGCCCAATCGCATTTGGACCTGCTGAAGCATTTCAAACGCTGCTCTCACTCCTGCAATCTTCTGGCGGGTGGTGGTGAGCGAAGGCAACGGACGGGAAAAAACACATCTGTGTGTCCACAGGGTTCCTTTTTTGCTTGCCGTTTGAAGTGGCAACTGAACTCGCATAATAACAGTGGCGGCGAGATGGGAGAAGAGAATCTGTTCTCTAGCCTGAGGATCCTGCCTCTGAATCCCCTCTGTGACCTGCTGGACGGATAGTTCACATTTTTTGAGCTTAAGCTGTATAGTGAATATACTTGCCATTAATATAGTGGTTGCAACTGTATCTATTGATTGCCCGAGTCCCGTGGTGGGAGTTCTGCTCTGGTTTTGGTGAAATATGAAGTCGTTCCAGTCACTTTGTGGGGGGCACGCATTAAAAGTAAATTAATCCACAAAACTAACGTAATTTGTATTGTTGAATATTAGTGCAACTATTCTGTCCTCGCACTTGCGTGTGTCTGTGCAGGGCTAGACAGATAGCGTACAACTCCAATAATAAAGACATTTCTTGGGAAGAGTAATCTTTTTTTTTTTTTTTTAAGATATTTTTTTGCGGCTTACGCCTTTTATTGATTTTTGAAGGGACAGACAGTAGGCTGACAGGAAACGGGAGAGAGATGGGGGGATGACATGCAGTAAAGGCCGTGTCGGGTCCGGGAGTCGAACCCGCGGCACACTGCGACTGGATTACCAGTCCGGTGCCCAGACCGTTACGCTACGGCCTGGGCCGGAAGAGTAATCTTTACTGTAGATTTATGGATATTTGTAAGACTGTAAAACATAAACAAAGACATGGGTTTTAGAAAAAACACTCAAAAGAAAACATTACAAATAGCTGATGCAATCACACTCCTGTAGCTAACATGGTACATGATAATCTGTAGACTAACATGTAGACAACTAAATTGACTAGTTCACATTACTCAACTCACACATTTTCTTTGACAGTTTTGCATTATCACATTTGAGTTTACTTACAGACATATCTACACCAAAACACATAACGTTGGAGAGCTGTGGAGAACACACTGCTGCATGCTTGCTTCTCATATGCCATGAGGGAATGAACTAAATGTCTTTCAATTACCCCTGACAAACCTAAACTGGACCATACCATCACCTGGAATATACCATTAAAAAAAGAGAACGAAATAACACAAACCAACCACAAGGTGGTGCATAGAGTCCAAACTAAAGAGGTCAGGTTCCAGAACAGCAACTTTGACCCCTTTATCACATGGAACAATTTTTTGGGCGTAGTGATATGGACACAAAAACAATGAATGAATGAATGAATGAATCCAGCCGGAATCAGATATGTGCCACATCCAGATTGGAATCTGTTTTGTTTAAATCTAAGTCTAAACACAAACAAGTCACATGGAAATTGGAATCCCATTCAGATCAGGTTGTAGCATTCAGAGTTCAGACTGAGACACATCTCCTCAAATCAGATTTGAATCAGATTTGAAACCACCTCTGAATGTGGCTCAAGTAAGTCACACATGTGAGTTTGTGAACTTGTATGTGACCTGTCTGCATTTAGACTTAAATATTTAAACAAATGTGATTTAAATCTGGCTGTGGCACCCCAGCAAGCATGGTCAGGACCTGGACGAATTAGTGACGTCTTGATTGTGGCCAGATCAAGTCAAACCAAGACCAGTCAGATCTGGCCCAGAATATCACCTGATTTCAACCAACATACATTTTACCCACTAAGACGGACGTCCCTGGATGAATCACAGAGAGTCTGATCGAGGCCAGATCAACTTAAGTCATATCATAACTATAGTCAGATCTGGCCCAGAATATGCTATATTATTTTAAACTGGTGAAGACGTCCTGGAAATGACGTAAAGATCATCCCCATATGGGCTGTGATCTGACCTAGTCCTGAACCTAAAGATCATCCCCATATGGGCTGTGATCTGGCCTAGTCCTGAACCTAAAGATCATCCCCATATGGTCTGTGATCTGGCCTAGTCCTGAACCTAAAGATCATCCCCATATGGGCTGTGATCTGGCCTAGTCCTGAACGTACAGATCATCCCCATATGGGCTGTGATCTGGCCTAGTCCTGAACGTAAAGATCATCCCCATATGGGCTGTGATCTAGCCTAGTCCTGAACCTAAAGATCATCCCTATATGGGCTGTGATCTGGCCTATAGTCCTGAACCTAAAGATCATCCCCATATGGGCTGTGATCTGGCCTAGTCCTGAACCTAAAGATCATCCCCATATGGGCTGTGATCTGGCCTAGTCCTGAACGTACAGATCATCCCCATATGGGCTGTGATCTGGCCTAGTCCTGAACCTAAAGATCATCCCCATATAGGCTGGGATCTGGCCTAGTCCTGAACCTAAAGATCATCCCCATATGGGCTGTGATCTGGCCTAGTCCTGAACCTAAAGATCATCCCCATATGGGCTGTGATCTGGCCTATAGTCCTGAACCTAAAGATCATCCCCATATGGGCTGTGATCTGGCCTAGTCCTGAACCTAAAGATCATCCCCATATGGGCTGTGATCTGGCCTATAGTCCTGAACGTCACCAGAGTCACGGAGGACGTCAACATAACGTCATCATGACGTCATTTGGCTTGCTGGGACAGACCTGATTCAGGCTAGATTTTGCTGCCAGTGTAAACGGGCCCATCATAGTCACACAAATAAAAGAACAAGAGAAGTGTTCGTGTTTTGCCTAGATACTTAGTGGCAGAGAAAACGTGTTTTGCTGCCAGATGTCGTTGTCTTTCCAGGATATAACAGATGGTCTCTAACATCATTACAATGTTGTAGTAAAAGAAAAAAAGAAAACTTCCTTGATTGGTTTAATTAGGGATAACAACAGGAGCTTCATAAGATTCATGTGGTGAACAACATACAATTCTCTTCCGTTTGGCTACCATCACAGTCTCAAGTGGGACAACTGCATTATCACATTGTGTGTGAAGCCGTGTGGAGAGGAGCGGCGTCTATTTCCGTCCATGCTAAACCCCTTATCCCTTTGCCTTTTTCAATTTATATTTTTTACTATTTTGAAAAACTGTTTTGAATTGTTAACACTCCGATTGCCCGGGGTTATTTAATCCATTAAATTAAATCATAGCGCCCGGCGATTTATAGTAGCAGAGCACTTTTACAGACGGACCGAAATGTTATCCCGGATGTGGCTGTAGCAGCTAAATGTAGTCAAAACACTCTAGAGCCGAATCGATTTTAATTTCATCATTCAAATAATCGTTTCTATCAATACTACGTTTTTGTGCGTGGTATTTAGTCTCAATTTTAAGAAGAAAATGACTTAGTTTAATTTAATGTCTCTATAGGCCTATGTATTTTCCAGAGAATCACTGTGTTTTCTTATTTATATCCAAATTCGTATCGTCAAAATGAACCGATATCGTCCATGTGTCGTATCGTCAACCATCTAACCATGTTAAAATGTATCGTTACACCCCTAATAGGGACACACATAGCTCCGTTATGGAGCGGAGGCACCGCTGAAAAAAAACAAAACAAAAAAGGCAAATATGTTTAAGGATAAGGGGTTTAGCATGGAGGAAAATGGACCCTGAGGTGTGTGGAGCTTGAGCAGCTCCATCCCAGTGGTTCAGGGAGATAAAAGCAGAGAGCATTTTTGATAGAAAACATTGAAAATGCCGTTTATTTCCCCCTTGGCTCTCTCATTTGGTGCTCTGGGGCTGACAGGTGGTTTGTTTTATCTGCTCCTAGCTGAGAGAGAGAGAGAGAGAGAGAGAGAGACCAAGTGATAGAGAGAGGTGAGATAGTGTGCATTAGTGGAAGGTGTTTGTCAGACAGAGAGGTTGATAGATTGTAAAGTAAAGAAGGAAGGGATGGATAGAGAGAAGGATAGGGAAGAAGGCTTTTGTGAAGACATCAGACCCGGAGTAGATTTCTCGTGGGCGACTGCACTCACACTTTTGATTGGATGTGATAAGACTAGTGTCTGCCCTTGGTGGAGGGCACGCACGCACGCACGCACGCTCGCACACACTTATACATGCGCTGGTAGATGCCACACACGCGCACACATGCACGCACACATGTACATCGCACACACGCGCTCGCACAGCACTGTGTGAGTGACGCCTCGCTCATCTAAACAGAACACAAACTAACACTCCAGTTTGTAGGTGATATTAAGGTGACCACCGAAACGGTGGTTAGTAAAAGCAGAGATGTGTTGTGGTGAGCGGTGAGTCTCTTACCACCCGTGAGTCTCTTACCACCGCTCCCTCCATTGGCTCCCGGTCGCTGCACGACGTGCAGCGACATCATCCGACATGCATATATTATATAACATATGTTAGTGTGGGACGTCCTCGTGACCGGTGCCCGCGTGTTGGTTCCCACAGCACCAGTTTGCTGGCTGGCAGCTCTTGGTGTCTGTGGCAGTGTCGTGATATAGTCTCATTCTCCTGGCTGCTGTTTTCACCCTTGGCATTCCATCATACAGATTTGTGTCGGTAACATGTGTGCTCTTGGCTGCTGATGTTAAGTACAGTACTGCACGCAGCATTCTGCACGCAGCATTGACTGTCATATTAGGAGAACAGACTCTACCATTGCGTAGAAGAAGCTGAGTTTGGTTTGATGAGGTCAGTCAGGTTGGCAGATGAAGTGTAGGCTAGCGCCCAGGATGTAGCGCCCATTGACACATGGGTGAAACAACGGGTTGCAAAATCGTGGGATAAAAATGATTAAAAAAAAAATATATATAACAAACAAATAGCCTGAAACATTGTGATATGTCCTATAGGACGGTGTCAGCAGATTCCCGCTACTCCATAAGCACGCCATCTGGACCACGCTTAACCCATTCTGAACGGGGACCCATTTTGGTGTTCATGTTGTGCTTTAGCTATTGAAAAATAGCAGATCTACAAGCTCGTAGCGCGCCACCGAGTGGCGCGCTACGAGCTTGTAGGTCTGCTATTTTTGAAAAATCGAAGAGCGACTGACATTTTTAGAATCTGATCTCAGGTCAGAATGGGTTAATCAGACCAGTGTGTGTCCGGCGGAAACCTCGTATGAATCTGATCTCAGGTCAGAATGGGTTAACCAGGCATTATCCTTGTCATTATACCGTCACAGCTAATATCCAGCACAATTAGCGTCTTAAGTCAATGTCGTTTGTCACTGTCAACGTGGCGGCCCTCGAGTGTTTTCATCATCAGTGCCTCCTCCTCCGTTCCCCCGCCAGTCTTCTGTCGGCAATGTCAAGTACAGAAGCCTATTGTTGGCCGACTCCCATCCCAGCCTGGAGGTGGGGGATCCATGTCTGCTTTTGGTATAGACTTCCATCCCAGCCTGGAGGTGGGGGATCCATGTCTGCTTTTGGTATAGACTCCCATCCCATCCCAGCCTGGAGGTGGGGGATCCATGTCTGCTTTTTGGTAGACTCCCATCCCAGCCTGGAGGTGGGGGATCCATGTCTGCTTTTGGTAGACTCCCATCCCAGCCTGGGAGGTGGGGGATCCATGTCTGCTTTTGGTAGACTCCCATCCCATCCCAGCCTGGAGGTGGGGGATCCATGTCTGCTTTTGGTAGACGACTCCATCCCAGCCTGGAGGTGGGGGATCAATGTCTGCTTTTTGGTATAGACTCCCATCCCAGCCCAGCCTGGAGGTGGGGGATCCATGTCTGCTTTTGGTATAGACTCCCATCCCAGCCTGGAGGTGGGGGATCAATGTCTGCTTTTTGGTATAGACTCCCATCCCAGCCCAGCCTGGAGGTGGGGGATCCATGTCTGCTTTTGGTA
The DNA here is from genome assembly GCF_964188405.1 of Protomyctophum parallelum. Lineage (NCBI taxonomy): Eukaryota > Metazoa > Chordata > Actinopteri > Myctophiformes > Myctophidae > Protomyctophum > Protomyctophum parallelum. The sequence continues at coordinate 9,126,871 of NC_139707.1, forward strand.
TAGACTCCCATCCCATCCCAGCCTGGAGGTGGGGGATCCATGTCTGCTTTTGGTATAGACTCCCATCCCAGCCTGGAGGTGGGGGATCCATGTCTGCTTTTGGTATAGACTCCCATCCCAGCCTGGGAGGTGGGGGATCCATGTCTGCTTTTGGTATAGACTCCCATCCCAGCCTGGAGGTGGGGGATCCATGTCTGCTTTTGGTATAGACTCCCATCCCAGCCTGGAGGTGGGGGATCCATGTCTGCTTTTGGTAGACTCCCATCCCATCCCAGCCTGGAGGTGGGGGATCCGTGTCTGCTTTTGGTAGACTGACTCCCATCCCAGCCTGGGAGGTGGGGGATCCATGTCTGCTTTTGGTAGACTGACTCCCATCCCAGCTTGGAGGTGGGGGATCCATGTCTGCTTTTGGTAGACTCCCATCCCAGCCTGGGAGGTGGGGGATCCATGTCTGCTTTTGGTAGACTCCCATCCCAGCCTGGGAGGTGGGGATCCATGTCTGCTTTTGGTAGACTCCCATCCCAGCCTGGGAGGTGGGGGATCCATGTCTGCTTTTGGTAGACTGACTCCCATCCCAGCTTGGAGGTGGGGGATCCATGTCTGCTTTTGGTATAGACTCCCATCCCATCCCAGCCTGGAGGTGGGGGATCCATGTCTGCTTTTGGTAGACTCCCATCCCATCCCAGCCTGGGAGGTGGGGGATCCATGTCTGCTTTTGGTATCATCATTATTATTATGTGTTATGGCCGGTACGTGGGGGGGACATGGTTCGTTTGTGTTGTTGAAATGTTGAAAGTCATATTGATGCTACATAAACAGTATATGCCTGCTTCAGAGTGCAAGCGGGAGATCTGTGTAGGTGTACATGAGGGAGGGAGGGAGGGGGAGAGAGAGAGATAGAGAGAGAGAGAGAGAGAGAGAGAGAGAGACATCCATTCTCAAGTGGTCTCCCAGCTTGATTTATCTTCCCACACTGTGACTCATCATTTGTCCGCCCCACAGCTTTTCAAAAAGGAGAGAGAGAGAGATTTGATTGATTTTCAATATCTCGTTATTCAATCTTTTTCCAGTACATGATAAACATGACAGTCAGATATGATTATAGCCTATAAAATATTAGAGATTTAAAAACACAAAACGTTTTTTTTCCTTTTTTTAAAAAGCAATTTGTAAGGTGCCATCAATAGTGACTGTGTGTGTTAAGGCTCATACATACTGATCAGCTATCACCGCGGACACAGACCCATCTCTCTGTTTTTACTATCAGACAAGTCTTTTCACTCTGGAGCTATCACCCCCTTCACTGATTGGTCTAGAAGTTGGGTAAACCACACACACACACACACACACACACACACACACACACACACACACACACACACACACACACACACACACACACCCCTCTCTCCAAGAACAACAGTTGGCAAGCTGCAGGCAATCTAATCTGCATACAAGCAGACTGACAGCTCTTCTCAGTCTAATGAAGATTGTACTGTCACCTCATAAACACATGGAAATCAGACCTGTCTGAACTGAGTGGTGCTGTACTACTGTACTATACTGTATAGCCCGGGTTCGAACTGGCAAACCTTGCGGTTTACATCCGGTCTCTCTACCCCTGAGCCGCTGTACCTTACAAGCCCTCCTCCCTGGCGTGCGTGTGTGTGTGTGTGTGTGTGTGTGTGTGTGTGTGTGGTAATGGCTGCTAAAACGTAAAACTCAGTTTCCCATCATGCACCTGTGCACAGTGTGAAGCTCAACAGTGCCACTTTGTCACCTTTTGGTAGACATGCAGGCAGACAGACAGACAGACAGACAGACAGACAGACAGACAGACAGACAGACAGACAGACAGAGCTGTGCATTGGAGTGGCTGCAATACTCCCCAAAACTGGAAAAATACAAAAATCACGGCACTCAATCCATCGTCAAACGGCAAAAAAACGCCAAATTGACGTGTATTCTCTTCTGTTGTGGACCGCCCCATTGGACACGATTTTGTGCATGAAACCCTGGAGGAGGACAAGAATATACATTGTCAAAATAATCTGAGCTCTAGGTCACAACGCGTTGATCGTGTTATGCACGCTTTGTTGGGCTGCCTGCGAGTAGGACTCAGGAGGGCTGTCGCACACAGTATCACTGTTGCCCCAAGGACTCGCCTCATCCACTAACACGTTCCACGGTCCTCCTTCTTAATGTATGTACTGTATGCGTACCGCTTTGAATATTGACACGCATCTAGAGCCGAGGGATCATTTTGACCTTGTTTTTCGCTTCCCAGTGTAACTGATTGACAGATTTTCCCCGAGGACCATATGCTGTATGTACGCTGCTGCAGGATGAGTCGACGTGTGACAGATATTTCTCATCAGCATCGTTGTCGTTGTCGGTGCCTTATGTCTCGTCCCACATGTACAGTACGTGCGCCTTTGGGCCTGTATTATATTCATAATATATACGATGCTTCTCTGTGCGGCAAAAAATGGCCGATCTACAAGCTCACTATTAGTTCGGCTATTTTTGGAGCACATCGACCGGGTGCGCAACAATTAACCCATTCAGGCCTGAAGTGGAACGCGTTGGCATCGCCGAGCACCTTCACAAAGCAAAGGCTGGAACGATGTGCTGGTATGCGTGGGCGTGCATTATACGCTCGTTTGTGGGTCTGTCCGTCAGACACACACACACACACACACAAAGCGCATGCACTGCACGTGCACGCACACACATGCCTCGACATGTGCCCACATGACGTCTCTCCCCCAATTCCCTCCTGGTTGCACTGTCAAAATGATGCATTACGCATTCCCACCGCACCTGCATCTGCAACAGGGTTGTTTTTGGCAGCACATTTACGTTTTAGTTGTAGTCATAGTGTGTCTTGAATAGTTTTCATTTAGTTTTAGTCACATTTTAGTCACCTGGAATGATTTAGTGTTAAGTCTAGTTTTAGTCAACTACATATCATAAGCATATCTACATATCATCTGGAGCTTCAGGCAGGACTACGTGTCATCGAGCGTTAGGTCTGAGCGTGACAAACTTTGCTTGCCTTTCTTGCTTTATTGCATTTGCAAATAATCTAAATCAGATAATAACTCTCCTCACTCAAGATGCCTCCTATAAGAAAGTGGATGAGCTTGAGGACATAAAGAAGTCCTTAGGCTTTATGTCCGCCGAACTTAGCGAGGTGGCAAAACAACAAACGAAGTTGGTGGGGTTATTGGAGGAAGTCAGGCTGCTTAAGCAGGCAAACAAAGCGAAGGACACAAAAATAACTGAACTGGAGCGACGCATTGATGACCTGGAGCAGTACTCTAGAATTGACGACCTGCTCATCAGTGGTTTGTCTGCCACGCACCGCACCTATTCCAGCACCGCTGCAGGGGATAAAGGTGAAGATGCGGCACCCAACGAACAATTATCGTTGGAGAACCGCAAGTGATACAATTCTTTGCCGAACAAGACATAAATCTGCAAGCGAGCGCGATTTCAGCATGTCACACACTCCCCAAAAAATCACACCAGTGTGAACCAAGTGGTGCAACTCCCGTCTATTGGTTCTCTGTATCGTTCCAATTTGTATCATTCCAATTTCTTCTCTGTATCGTTCCAATTTCTTCTCTGTATCGTTTGCGTCCAGCAGGTGGCAGCCATGTCACATACTTCTCTCGTTCCAATTTCACGCATGCGCACACCACTCGTGCTCACACAGGTACATCACAAACAAACAGGTACACGGACATTGCATGCTGGATGTAGAAGTGGTTGCACCACTTAAAAAGAGGGTAACCGTAACGACAAACCTTTAATAATCATGCGCTTCGCAAACCGTAAAGCCAAAGTCGAGCTGCTGAGCCAATGGAAAAAGTTGAGAGGCACGAATGTGTTCTTGAATGAGCACCTCACGAAAAAGAATGGTAACATCGCTTACGAGGCACGCATGCTAAAAAAGAAAAAGAGAATCCAAGGCACCTGGACGAGGAACTGTAAAGTCTGGATAAAGCTGAACGGATCGCCAGAAACTGCAAAGGTCGTACTGGAACGAGATATCCATGACTTGGACGATTATAGAAAGTAGGCCCGCGGGCCCTGGCCTGTATGGCATAAGCTATAAGGAGTGATATAAAGTAAATTATGCTTCATTCTACAAATGACAACAGCTCCATGGCTTTGGCATACTATTGGATTATTATTTCTTTACTCTTCCTTTTCTCATGGAACATAATGTTTTCCTGGCAAGGAATTACAATAACTAAAGTAACTTCTATGTCCGAATATGACTCACGATCAGAGGGTCTTTGCAAGATGATGTATTTTTGCTTGAATCATGGCATACAATTTATTTTCTTTTTTCTACACTGCAGTCCCGGGTTGATGCGTTCGATCCCCCGAGGACCTGTTTTTCATAGGCCACTCCTGACTAAAAGCATGGAAAGAAAGAATAATCATTATTTTTTGTATGAACCTTTTTCGTCTTACTATGGCATATCATTTTTTTACTATTCGCGCTTCTCTGAGGATAGCGGTGCTTTCTGTGTTTGCAAAGGATTCTGCTTCGCAACGAGCAAAGGATTTCTTCCCGGTTTTGAAACTGTTTTTGGTTGCATGGATGTATTGGTCCACGGGGTTTATTCCTGGCGCAATGGAACGCTTTTTTCTCTTTTTTATCACCTCATTTTTGAACAGGACTGAATGCTGTATGAAGAATGCATCTTCTTCTTTTTTCTGGAAGGATTGTACGAACTATGAACTATGCCGTCACGTTGGGTTGCAGCTTGCGCTCTCTCTCTCTCTGTGTCTCTGTGTCTCTGTGTCTCTCTCTCTCTCTGTCTCTGTCTCTGTCTCTGTCTCTGTCTCTGTCTCTGTCTCTGTCTCTGTCTCTGTCTCTGTCTCTGTCTCTGTCTCTGTCTCTCT
>NC_139707.1:9131993-9134493 GCF_964188405.1 Protomyctophum parallelum
ATACCTCCTGATGGCAAATTGAGCCTTGCCCAGAGAGAGAGAGGGGGGGGGGAGAGAGGGGGGAGAGAGAGAGAGAGAGAGAGAGAGAGAGAGAGAGAGAGAGATGGGGGGGGGGGGGGGGGAGAGAGAGATGTGAGAGAGAGAGAGAGATGGGGGGGGAGAGAGGGGGGAGAGAGAGAGAGAGAGAGATGGGGGGGGAGAGAGGGGGGAGAGAGATGTGAGAGAGAGAGAGAGATGGGGGGGGGAGAGAGGGGGGGAGAGAGAGAGAGAGAGAGAGAGAGATGGGGGGGGGAGAGAGGGGGAGAGAGAGAGAGAAAGAGAGAGAGATGGGGGGGGGAGAGAGGGGGGAGAGAGAGAGAGAGAGAGGGGGGGGGGAGAGGGGGGAGAGAGAGAGAGGGGGGCACAGACAATAAACAACCTACAGTAGCACTGTGCGTGCGTATACATGTCTGAGGTCTGTCTCGCGCTGTGTGCACACACCCGCGCGCATGTGTGTGTTTTTGTGTGTGCTCGCAGGCTTGTAACAATAGGACGTGCACGTGTTAGCCACACTTAATTCGTCAGAGCGTAACATCAAGCAGTGCTTGTCTTTGGTTGCAGGAACACAGTGTTGTTGCCATGCAGCTCTAGCTCTGTCTACTCGGCTGTCCACACACAGGCCTCATGCTACAACAACTCAGCGTTGATTTCGTCTATACTAAAACTAAGACGAACAATGTCCGTCGACTAAATGGAAACTAAATGAAAACAGCGCGACGCGTTGTGAGTGTTGTGAGCTTGTAGATCGGTATTGCATCGGTGTTGGGCGGCATTGCAGTCGCTGTACTGAACTGACAAAAAGAGAATTGAGCCAGAAGGCAAAGCTCTCTGTCTACTATCTTTGTTCCTACTCTCACCTATGGTGATGAAGTGTTCCTACTCTCACCTATGGTGATGAAGTGTTCCTACTCTCACCTATGGTCATGAAGTGTTCCTACTCTCACCTACAGTATGGTGATGAAGTGTTCCTACTGTCACCTATGGTCATGAAGTGTTCCTACTCTCACCTACAGTATGGTGATGAAGTGTTTCCTACTCTCACCTATGGTGATGAAGTGTTCCTACTCTCACCTATGGTGATGAAGTGTTCCTACTGTCAGATATGGTCATGAAGTGTTCCTACTCTCAACTATATGGTGATGAAGTGTTCCTACTCTCACCTATGGTGATGAAGTGTTCCTACTCTCACCTATGGTCATGAAGTGTTCCTACTCTCACCTATGGTGATGAAGTGTTCCTACTGTCACCTATGGTGATGAAGTGTTCCTACTGTCAGATATGGTCATGAAGTGTTCCTACTCTCACCTATGGTGATGAAGTGTTCCTACTGTCACCTATGGTGATGAAGTGTTCCTACTCTCACCTACAGTATGGTGATGAAGTGTTCCTACTGTCAGATATGGTCATGAAGTGTTCCTACTCTCACCTATGGTGATGAAGTGTTCCTACTGTCACCTATGGTGATGAAGTGTTCCTACTCTCACCTACAGTATGGTGATGAAGTGTTCCTACTGTCACCTATGGTGATGAAGTGTTCCTACTCTCACCTATGGTGATGAAGTGTTCCTACTCTCACCTATGGTGATGAAGTGTTCCTACTGTCACCTATGGTCATGAAGTGTTCCTACTCTCACCTACAGTATGGTGATGAAGTGTTCCTACTGTCACCTATGGTCATGAAGTGTTCCTACTCTCACCTATGGTCATGAAGTGTTCCTACTCTCACCTATGGTGATGAAGTGTTCCTACTGTCAACTATTGTCATGAAGTGTTCCTACTCTCACCTATATGGTCATGAAGTGTTCCTACTGTCACCTATGGTGATGAAGTGTTCCTACTGTCACCTATGGTCATGAAGTGTTCCTACTCACCTATATGGTCATGAAGTGTTCCTACTCTCACCTATGTTCATGAAGTGTTCCTACTCTCACCTATGTTCATGAAGTGTTCCTACTCTCACCTATGTTCATGAAGTGTTCCTACTCTCACCTATGGTCATGAAGTGTTCCTACTCTCACCTATGGTCATGAAGTGTACGTCATGACCGAAAGAATAAGGTTGCGGATACAAGCGACCGAAATGAGTTTTCTCCGACGGGTGGCTGGCATCTCCCTTAGAGGTGAGAAGTTCAGTCACGCGAGAGAGACTCAGAGTAGAGTCGCTGCTCCTTCAGCCTGGAAAGGAGCCAGCTTAGGTGGTTCGGGCATCTGGTTAGGATGCCTCTCGGGCGTCTCCCTTGGGAGGTCCTCGAGGCACGTCCCACTGGGAGGAGACCCCGGGGCAGACCAAGGCGCGGTTGGAGGAAATGCATCGACTCACTGGCCTTGGAACATCTCGGGATCCCCCAGGAGGAAGTCACTAATGTTGCTCTGGAGAGGGAAGTCTGGAGCTCTCTGGTGGACCCAGGGACAGACAGACCCAGAGACACACATAGCTGTGTAATGGAGTGGTTGCACCACTA
>NC_139707.1:9139493-9239493 GCF_964188405.1 Protomyctophum parallelum
CCTATGGTGATGAAGTGTTCCTACTCTCACCTACAGTATGGTGATGAAGTGTTCCTACTGTCACCTATGGTGATGAAGTGTTCCTACTCTCACCTATGGTGATGAAGTGTTCCTACTCTCACCTATGGTGATGAAGTGTTCCTACTGTCACCTATGGTCATGAAGTGTTCCTACTCTCACCTACAGTATGGTGATGAAGTGTTCCTACTGTCACCTATGGTCATGAAGTGTTCCTACTCTCACCTATGGTCATGAAGTGTTCCTACTCTCACCTATGGTGATGAAGTGTTCCTACTGTCAACTATTGTCATGAAGTGTTCCTACTCTCACCTATATGGTCATGAAGTGTTCCTACTGTCACCTATGGTGATGAAGTGTTCCTACTGTCACCTATGGTCATGAAGTGTTCCTACTCACCTATATGGTCATGAAGTGTTCCTACTCTCACCTATGTTCATGAAGTGTTCCTACTCTCACCTATGTTCATGAAGTGTTCCTACTCTCACCTATGTTCATGAAGTGTTCCTACTCTCACCTATGGTCATGAAGTGTTCCTACTCTCACCTATGGTCATGAAGTGTACGTCATGACCGAAAGAATAAGGTTGCGGATACAAGCGACCGAAATGAGTTTTCTCCGACGGGTGGCTGGCATCTCCCTTAGAGGTGAGAAGTTCAGTCACGCGAGAGAGACTCAGAGTAGAGTCGCTGCTCCTTCAGCCTGGAAAGGAGCCAGCTTAGGTGGTTCGGGCATCTGGTTAGGATGCCTCTCGGGCGTCTCCCTTGGGAGGTCCTCGAGGCACGTCCCACTGGGAGGAGACCCCGGGGCAGACCAAGGCGCGGTTGGAGGAAATGCATCGACTCACTGGCCTTGGAACATCTCGGGATCCCCCAGGAGGAAGTCACTAATGTTGCTCTGGAGAGGGAAGTCTGGAGCTCTCTGGTGGACCCAGGGACAGACAGACCCAGAGACACACATAGCTGTGTAATGGAGTGGTTGCACCACTAAAAAATCATTGCCGTATTGCTAATGTACCTTTACAGTCTAATTACTTTTTTTTCCATTTGACAGTTCTTTCTCTGCTTGGTGACTGTAATCTATTAATTTCACACTAGTATACTATAGCTCCTGTTTGACCGTTCAGTACGAAGTGGACAATTCCACGCACATGCCTTCATTTTATTCAGCTAATTACCTTCTTTCTCTGACATTGTAATTACATTTTCACTTCGGCGAACTCTGTCTGTCTGTCTGTCTGTCTGTCTGTCTGTCTGTCTGTCTGTCTGTCAACAAGTGTGAGAACTTTTTACTTTTACCCCACTATAGTATTTTAGTTACTTTTTATGTTGATTAGAAAACACACCACTTCAACCCTATACATTTTGGCCATTTGAAAATAGCCGATCTACAAGCTCTCAATGCGTCGCAATGCGACGCATTGAGAGCTTGTAGATGTGCATTCAGTATGTGTTCAATGTGCATTCAGTAGATTTTCTACACATTTTGAACATGAGAAATGGGACATTCTGCAATATGAGTACTTTTACTTTTATTAGTACATGTTGATGCCGATACTTTCGTACTTTTACTCAAGTAGATTTTCAATTCCGTACTTTAATACTTGTAACGAAGTAGTTCTAAATTGCAGTATTGGTCCTGGTGAGTCACAGTGACATCCGGAACGTTCCATGACGCAACAACTGCTCATTACATGTGGAGTCGACACACCTGCACCGCTGGTAATTAGGCTCACCGCAGGTGAACAGGGACCATAATCCCGTCATGATCCTGACAGACTTGCTGCTGTGGAGAACAATGTCTGACACACAAGTGACAACACACTGGAAGAAGATTCTATTTTACGGCCCAGCTATTAGCCGTGAGAGACAGATACATCCAGCTATTAGCCATGAGAGAGACAGACACATCCAGCAATGTTATCTTACATTTCTCTTATATTTTCTCTTAACTGTCTGTTAACCCTTCCTCTCCATATATAATTATTATTATTATTATAATAATAATAAAGCTTTATTTATATAGCACCTTTTACAGACCAGCTCAGTGGCCTTGAGGTTAGAGCGTCCGCCCTGAGACTGGGAGGTCGGGGTTCAATCCCCGGCCGGGTCATACCAAAGACTAGCGTCATGTCCAGGGGGTGTACTTGTACATCAAGCTGCCTCACGCTACGGGCTATGGGCCTCGTGGCTCGGCAAGGCTACTTACTTGCTTACCTTTTACAAAGTGTTACGCAAAGTGCTTCACAAAATAAACAATAATAGTAAAACATCACACAAAACAGGACATTTTAAAACAATGCAAAAGAGTAATTCAAATACAAGCAAAGAAATGGTTAGGTAGACAATAGTAAGAAGCTTAAGGCAGAGAAACAATCAGTAAACACAAGCAGAATGAATTAGGATTAAAAGCTAGTCTATAAAAGTGAGTTTTAAGTACCGTGCTAAAGTCGGCTCTTCGGTGCTACTGATAATTTCTGACGAGCCGAAATCATTTGGGCACTACAGCGCCGAAACAGCGGTAAAATAGGAGTATGAATTGGCACACGCACCACTACTGTATGCAGTGCATCCATCAGAAGGTTCCTCTGCGTTTCCCCCTGAGCATTTCAGCAGGTTCAGTGGCTGACTCTCAGCCCCCGGCTGGCTGCACTACACGCACCGGGGTCGCACCGGGGTCGATTCTTAGCAGCCCCAGCCCCCCCCCCCCCCCTCCCCCCTGGACATGTTATAGCTTGGAATCCACATCAAAACGAAGACTAATCAAAGGACCAAAAGGTCATTTTCTATGACTTACAGTTAGGTTCTAGTCCGTTTTGTTAAACACACAAGACCATTTCAGTTATACTATAGCTGTCGGTTTTTTCTAAAGCCTTGTTTTGCATTTTTATTTCGGGTTAAGGGTTAACTATGAAGCCTTTGTTATTCCGTTGGTTTTAGTATACCATGACCTTGCACTGACGCAGCATGTATATGAACACAGTTTTTATTATTTATTTGTTTTTTTATACACATGAATGCAGCTAGACACACACACACACACAAGCGCATCAGAGTCGGGAGCAATCACACACACCTGCTCTCATTTTTCAAAGCAAACAGACTCCTATTAGCCGGTGAACCGGAGGCGTTTTCTCCTAACATCTGTCATGGTTCACTTTATACCTGACTGCTCTGCTTTCTTTCCTTTCCTCCGCGTCTCGCTCCCTCTCCCCTTTCCTTACCCCCACGATCCCCCTCCCTTCATTGTCTCCACCAGGCCGAAGGCATGGGGGGAGAATATGTTTTGCACTCCGTCCGTCCGTCCGTCCGTCCGTCCGTCCGTCCGTCCGTCCGTCCGTGTGTGTGTCCGTGAGCAGCTAATCTCCGGCACCGTTAACCTGGTCGATGCCAAATTTTGCACACACACTCCCTGGATGCCAACGATGAACCTCTGCCCCAAAATTTCCAGAACGGCCTGTTATAGCGCCACCAGGAGGCCGCTTTGTGCGAAACAAGTTTTTGCACAGTACACCTACAGATTTTGTCCAAACATCGCGCAAATTGGTACACAGTCTCTCTAGAGCCATTCAACGAAACAGGTCTTTCAGATTTCTCAGACTCCATCCTGATTGGTTAAGATTGGCTTCCAAAGTTCACAGGAGTGCTCAGTTTCAAACAAAATGCTGCAAATCATGAACACATCGCGTGATTTCCGTGAAATTGTGCACGCACATTCCCACTAGGCCGAGGAAGAAATGCCACATGAACAATTTCAACTCAGCCTCAAGGTGGCGCTATAACTGGCCGAAAAGTGTTTTTACCTCTAACTGCACGGATCTGTGGATAATTTACTTTTGTTGCCCTTTTATCCAACCACCAGATGAAGGCAAGCTGCAATGTCCTACATTCCTATCCTGGTGGAGATCTGTGCCCAGAAGGGCACTTTTTCTAGTTCCCTTCTCTTGTCTGTCCCATTTTTGTCATTGACGGGGGGGGGGGGGGGGGGGGGGGGGGGGAGCTGCACTTAACCCATTTAGACCTGAGAACTGATTCTACAAATGTCTTCTAAATCCTGACAGTTTTCTGAAAAAGCCCATGTTTCTATGTCAGTCGTTCTCAAACATTTTCATGTCAAGGTCCCCCAAAAATATATGTAATTGGCCGCCTACCCCCATTTGGAAAATATGTTGTTCCAGGGAAGCAAAGCAAAGTTGTGAACATTGCCAATATGCATCGCGCCCGTTCTTTTGACGAGCCGTGTGTTACCATAGAGTTGTTTTGCTTTACACACACACACACACACACACACACACACGATTCTGCATCGATGTGGTGATGTGACATAATCGATGCGTTTGCTGTTGATTTTCCTCTGAAGGCATTCCATGATCCAGGCAATGTTGCCTGTTAGATAAGCTTCATGCGTTAGCTTTCTGCTTCTGTCTGACTGAGGCAGCGACTAGTCTGGGAGAGATCGAGTGACTGAGACTCTTAAAGACGAGATTCAAAAAGTCATTATTTCGTAAAAACAATTTCAAAGCGGAGATTTGATTCGGAGAGTCTCTTCATCTGTGATTTACAACAGCTGGTCACCACAATACATCGCGGATGCGTTCGAGCACCTCTCCCGTATACTCTCATTAACCTCAGTAGTTAATTTAACTCTGAGTCAGAGTTAAATGAACACTCGTGTTTTTAGTGTAAAAACCTCAATGAGAAGAGCCCTTCTCAGAAAGTCCCTAGTATTATTAGGGTAGGATATATTCAGTCAGAATTATTCTGGGTTTTGTTTTAATAGTCATGATAATGAATAATGATATACTGTATTTGGTTAAGTCAAAAACTTTTGACCTCTGACCTTTAGTACACCCGCCATTTTGAATTATATGAAAATCAGTTCAAATCTCCTCCCACGACCTTTGATCAAAATGCACGTGAACTCTGGATCTATACGGACAAAACATTGTAGTAAGTTTTCACGAGACAATAAAAATTCCTGTTTCGTGTAAATTCTTCTTCTGCCCCTAATACATACATGCAGTGTCATATGCTTATGTCACTTTATAGTATAGTAGAAGGTCATGCCAAATAGCACTGAAAGCAGTCTTAGTCCAATTGGCCAAAGGGGGGGGGGGGGATGCTATAGCAATTTAACTCATGCTTTGTTTGGCCAAAATTCATTCCACATTCCTTGACTCCGCCCTAAGATTTACCGCCATTTTGAGCAGTTTGCGTGAAACGTCCTGCACGCACATCTATGGACCGTTATCTGAAATCCCGGTTGAAGAGAAGTTTGTACGTAGAAACATGAACATCGAACACACTGTAGTAATGGACAATGATCCCATAAACAAGGACACATTGTTATCAAAAACACGGCATGATTTCGCTGTTTACAATGAAGTAACTGATTGTCTGTGTAGTCATTAGAGCTGTCTTGCCCTTAGACCACAAGGTTGTGTGTTCAATCTGGGTACCGACAACTAAGCCGATAAGTCTGTGTGCATATTGTTCTTATTGCGTATTGTCTGCTTTCTTAGTCCTGCCTTATCGCTGCTTGCAGCTATATTTATATATTGGAATAATCTTTGGAATAATTGTTATAATCATAAAGCTCCAGATTGTGATAGTAGGCTATACTCATTGCTGTATAGAGCCGACGGATGTAGGTGCCGACGGGCACGTACGCGTCTAGTCTCTTCAATAAACATAAAAATCTATTTTGTCTGCTCATTTCTTTGTGTCATCACCACTTCCAAGTTCACTCGTTTTAATCTGTACGCTGCCTTAGCTTCTCTATCCTGATTAGATTAAAGTGGTGTATATCCAGACCTATAGCATTAATGTTCTGTTTAGTAACGATCTGGAGAGAGACAGAGACGGCTGTTACTGAAGACGGACTCTATAGACGTATGTGCACATGCATAAAGTGAGTGACAAATTTAATTTAACGTTGTGGAAGTAAAGATAATAGCCAATGGGGGAGGGGAGAGAGAGACACAAGCGCTGCCGTTTTCCGTTGTCTGCCGGCGTCTTTTCCGGGTTTTTAGACAGCTGGTGGATGGAAAAGAAGCTCCACCCGCGCGGCTGAATGCCGCGACGGCCATATTCCCGGAAACGCTTGCCCCAGCAACGGCATTCAGCCGCATGGGTGGAGCTTCTTTTCCATCCACCAGCTGTCTAAAAACCCGGAAGAGACGACGGCAGACAGTGGAAAACAGCCGCGCCTGTCTGCCCAGGTCTGGTAACAGCCAGAGAGAGAGAGAGAGAGAGAGAGAGAGAGAGGTGATGGTAGATGGTAGATGCAGGTGAAGCTGTCAGCAGTGATTAGGTTGCAGCGTGTCAGCCATGTGCATCTGGAGGTGTCGCACGCACGCACGCAGTGCCACGCACGCACGCAGTGCCAAGCATGCACACGCATATAACACCTATACTTTAGGAGTGATGTGCGTGTCTCTCAGAGTGCTCTCATGGCACATTGGACCCCCAACATTATATGTAATTGACCGCCGACCCCCATCTGAAAACATGTTGTTCCAGGGACCCCTCAGAAGCAAAGCTTTGAGTTAAAAACTTGGCTTTGAGTTAAAAACTTTGGCTCTGAAAGAATAATATAAATTTGCGCCACATTTTCAAGATTCTTCAAAAATAGCAGACCTACAAGCTCATAGTGCACTCGGTGCCGCGCTATGAGCTTGCAGATCTGCTATTTTTCAATAGCTAAAGTATAACATAATGCCATATAACACCATAATGGGTTAAGTACCGTACTTGAGTAAAATGTACTTAGTTACTTTACACCACTGAATGTAAACAAAACACTTCTGAAGTGACACCTCCACATGCACACGCACATGAACATGCACACACACACACAGAGCAGTGGAGGGCAGATTACCACCGTGGGCGAGATGGGTTGGAATTAAGATATTGTCAGTGGGCGTGTGATGTGTGGGATGGAGTCAATCATGGCCAACAGCATGATTGCTTTTTCACGATACCTTTAGAGCTTAAATTGAGCAGTACGTTTAATTTAAGCGGTGCCCGCTGCTGCTTCTCCGTCTGACTTTGTGAGCATTAATGTACGTATGCACAGTATATGTACTGCTATAGAATTTAAATATGTGTGCGTGCGTGTGCGTACGTGTGCGTCTGATGTATTCATGTATAGAATACATGTATGCATGTATAGAATGTATATTGGATCGGGTACTCGGAAATTGGCTCCGATTACATGATTTTCAAAAGATCGGAATCGGAGCCACCTGTTTTGAATGTGCTGCAGGAGGCAGCAGAACGTCGCTTTATTGAATGTGAGCACTTCCAAACTAACAACACTTCAAATGCATCACCTGCAAGGAGTTTCTTGCCAGAAAGTAGCTGGTGGATTTTCTCGAAACAAACACTTAGCAGATAGAAAGAGGATAATTCAAGCTTTTCCCACAGCTGTGATGACGTCGTAACCCATTTAAACTTCTAAATCATGACAATTTTCTGAAAGATTTGAGGCACATTTTAACGATTTTTCCAAAAATATGCAGACCTACAAGCTCATAGTGCGCCACTCGGTGGCGCGCTATGAGCTTGTAGATCTGCTATTTTTCAATAGCTAAATTATAACATAATGTTTAAAACACCAAAAGGGGTTCCCGCCCAAAATGGGTTTAATACAATCAGATAGGGCTGTTCTGTGTGGATGTATGGGCTGTCACCATAGAGTATATATATCTATAGAGAAGACACCCGAGTTCTCCTCCCATCCACTTGCATTGAGTTGCTCAAAAGCGCATGAGGCGGATTCACTCCTCCTTCCTGGTAGGAACAGAGTGCATTCTGGGATAGATTGCAATGGTGAGTGGCCCCAAACAAAAAAAAGAATGGCAAGATGGTCGCTGTGTACATGTGGTCTATATCCAAGATGGTCGCCGTGTACATGTGGTCTATATCCTAGGAGTTTATGTCTGCCCCATTTCCCATCATGCCGTGCTCCCAGACAACTTCCCACTTGTTTAATAATTGATTCGCTTCAGTGGAACATTGTCCTTTCGTAAACAGCACTGGCCTCTGCCAAAAGTGTATTTGTGCGTGTGTGTGCTTGTGCGTGCGTGCGTGTGCGTGTGTAGTGTATGTGTGTGCCCATGCACGTCAGGAGGTGGGTACTGTAGTAGGCGTACTAAAAGGAAAAAAAAAGTCCAATTATGTTGACGTGTAAAATTTTATAGCTCCCCGTGGACACCGAGGCCCTGGCTCCTTTGGTTCCAATTTACCCAGAATTCACAGCAAACCCCCCCACCACCCCCCACCCCCCTTGGTTTCTCTAAGCAAGTGCCAGACGATAATTAGTGGGGCTAGATTAAAACAGGCTCGCGGCAGCCAATCGCCTTGTCCGCCCTTCTTGATTCTCCCTCTCTCTCTCTCTCTCTCGCTCTCCCTCTCTCTCTCTCGCTCTCTCTCTCCTCTTTTTAGGTAGAATGCCAAAGGAATTATGTTCTCCACTTGTCTCTCATCGCAACCTTGTTGAAAGTCATGTCAGGAATGCCGTACATATACAACTGTGATGCAGTTCGGAATTTCTTGTATAGTGTGTGTGTGTGTGTGATGTAGGACGCAGGCGAATGAGGAGTCTGTCTGTCTGTCTGTCTGTCCACCGCCCGTCTAGTATTTTCTTTCTTTCTTTCTTTCTTTCTTTCTTTCTTTCTTTGCACCTCCTGATTTCCCCTCTGTAGCAGGTCATTGTGCCATGCAGGTGACAATGTTCACGTTCCCGTTTGACCGTAGCGATTACAGGAGCATATTTACCACTCTGTTGAGCACACCGCCAGTAACATCCCTCCTAGAGAGAGAGAGAGAGAGAGAGAGAGAGTAGCTGATAACACAGTGAGAGAAACAAGGATAATGTACAGACCCAGCAGGGCCAGAGAGTCACCAAGGAAATTTACGACCAGGTACAGATGAAGTGCGGAAAGGAGCGTGTATGGAATACTGTATTCCGTACGATCAATCTCCACGCGGCACTCACCAAAGGGGGCGTGATGCATGGCTTCATTTGTGCGGATCGCGGGTGTCTCTAATGTCGCCCTCTTTCCCAAAGTGATTGGCCTCGTGGGTGGCCTGTTGTAAGAGAACATACACGCCCATCGATGACAAATACATTTGTGACCATCTGCCCTGGGGAATGAGTTAACCCAACTGAGGACGATTTTACAGTTTTCTGAAAAACCTCTGTTTCTATGTAAGTCTGTTTCTATGTAAGTCTGTTTCTATGTAAGTCGTTCTCAAACAATTTCGTGTCAAGGAGCCCCAGAATTATATGTAATTGGCCGCCGACCCCCATCTCAAAATCTGTTGTTCCAGGGACCCCCCAGAAGGGACCCCCCAGAAGGGACCTCCCAGAAGGGACCTCCCAGAAGCAAAGATTTGAGTTAAAAACGTTCGCATCTGAAAGAATATATTATATTCAAAGATTTGCGCCACATTTTCATGATTTTTCGAAAATAGCAGATCTACAAGCTCGTAGCGCAGCACTCAGTGCCGCACTATGAGCTTGTATAGATCTGCTATTTTCCCCGCCCGTCGCGTTATGATGACGAACCCGGAAATCAAGTCATCCTCATGGGCTGCTAGGGCTTCTGGGAAATTGAGCCCAATGCAAGTGGACGGGCCGTTTGTTTAGACTACAACATGCTGTGCACTGTGGTTTCGTTTCGCATTGTCATGGCCGCTGCATGGTGCTTCTGATCAGAACAAACCAACAGACCATTTTCGTGGTTGAAAGCTGCAAATACTTCAGCGTATGCTCCTAAACGTAATAAAACAATCTCGGCAGCTGGAATATTGGATTCAATAGCGGGGAACGCGGGTTACGCAGTAGGACTGTTAATAGCAAAGGCAAACTCTTCACATAGCATACTAGAGCATGTCTGAAATAAGTGCCAGAGCTGAAATCGACATGTAAATATTAAACAAATGCTTAAACATGTAGTTAGGTGCATTACTCTATAAGCCATATCTCCAAAACTGGTGGGTCAAACTGAACAACCAATAATATGTTAAATATAATAAAATAAAATAAAATGGAGTTCTTTAGTGGCAGCCAAGAAGATACTGCTGGAGCTTCTAGCCATCTTCCTGCATATGCAGGGCTGAGTTGGTCACGTGAGATGTAGTGGAGAATGATCATTGAAACATTTAATTACTGAAGTCAGGTAAAAGTACCACAAAAACTGTAATCAAGAAGACAAGTATTAAGTACTTGAGTATTCTCTCTCTCTCTCTCTCTCTCCCTCTGAGAGAGAGAGAGGTGGGTTATAGCTAATGGGCAGAGAGAGGACATGCTTCAGTGTTTTAATTACAATGATTTATCTCTCACCGTGTGTGTGTGTGTGTGTGTGTGTGTGTGTGTGTGTGTGTGTGTGTGTCCGCGTGCGCGCGCATGTGCCTTCCAGTCGGAATTACACATTTCCACACAAGTACATCACCGGGTCACACCACAGACCACACATGAGTGCACGCACACACGTGAGAGCGTGCACACACACACACACACACACACACACACACACACACACACACACGCCAAAGGAGGCTGAACGCCGAACGGGATTTTACCACTTCAGACTAAAACCCTCTACGTGGCTCAGCTGCAGAATACCGTACCTGAGGCAATTTGAAAGGCTCACAGGTTGCATATCGAAAAACACGTTTCATATCGAAATAATTATAGCTCCGTAACCATTCCAAACGGAGCTAATTGAAATACCCCTGCAGGGTTTGAGGCTGCTATAGTCATATAGTTGTGCCTGCCGTCTGTGGCTGTGATCATGAAACGGACAGATTGGGGATTCGGGACAGTTGTCTCTTCATGTTTCAGTTCAAGTGGTAAAGTTAACGTGGGCATCTTTATCAGTGGCGTGCACAGACATTTAGAGGGGCAGGTGCTCAAGTAAAAAAAAGGGCACCTTGTGCAGCGCATTTTGGTGCGGGAACCCATTTTGGTGCTTTAGCTATTGAAAAATAGCAGATCTACAAGCTCGTAGCGCGCCACCGAGTGGCGCTCTACGAGCTTGTAGGTCTGCTATTTTTCTTTAATCGAAGAACCACTGACATAGAAACATACCTTTAGATTGTGGGGGCCTAAATAATATAGTAGAAGCGTTTTTTTATCAAGATTTGATCAATGTCACCGCATGGTCCACACACTACAAATTAAAAAGAGAACTTTTTCTTTTTTTTAAGAGCAAAATTGCCAAAAGGGCAGGGGGTGCTCTAGCACCCCCTGCCACCCCCCTGCCTGATCTTTATGATTACTGTTGTTATCTTTCACCGGCATGAGACTTGATCACTCACCTCCACTCAGTGTGGATGGAGCTGTTGTGTTTGTTGTGGCTCCATTGCCACCTTTTTACTCCACCATTCTGTTGTGTTTGTTGTGGCTCCATTGCCACCTTTTTACTCCACCATTCTATCTTGCCCAGCAGCTCTTTTGAAAAGGTCTGACGGTTCTTCTGGCCGTTCAAAGAATCAAAACTCAACTTTACCAGCTATAGGCGACTCCATGCAGAGTCTGCAGTGCTAAAGCTGTTCACAGCAACACCGGGGCGAATACGTCTGTATACTCTCTCTGTGACTGGATCCCCTGTACTCTCTCTGTGACTGGATCCCCTGCTTCCCCTATATCTCTGTGACTGGATCCCCTGCTTCCCCTATATCTGTGACTGGATCCCCTGCTTCCCCTATATCTCTGTGCCTGGATCCCCTGCTTCCCCTATATCTCTGTGACTGGATCCCTGCTTCCCCTATATCTCTGTGACTGGATCCCTGCTTCCCCTATATCTCTGTGACTGGATCCCTGCTTCCCCTATATCTCTGTGACTGGATCCCCTGCTTCCCCTATATCTCTGTGACTGGATCCCTGCTTCCCCTATATATCTGTGACTGGATCCCCTGCTTCCCCTATATCTCTGGATCCCCTGCTTCCCCTATATCTCTGTGACTGGATCCCCTGCTTCCCCTATATCTCTGTGACTGGATCCCCTGCTTCCCCTATATCTCTGTGACTGGATCCCCTGCTTCCCCTATATATCTGTGACTGGATCCCCTGCTTCCCCTATATCTGTGACTGGATCCCCTGCTTCCCCTATATCTCTGTGACTGGATCCCCTGCTTCCCCTATATCTGTGACTGGATCCCCTGCTTCCCCTATATCTCTGTGACTGGATCCCCTGCTTCCCCTATATATCTGTGACTGGATCCCCTGCTTCCCCTATATCTCTGTGACTGGATCCCCTGCTTCCCCTATATCTCTGTGACTGGATCCCCTGCTTCCCCTATATATCTGTGACTGGATCCCCTGCTTCCCCTATATCTCTGTGACTGGATCCCCTGCTTCCCCTATATATCTGTGACTGGATCCCCTGCTTCCCCTATATATCTGTGACTGGATCCCCTGCTTCCCCTATATCTGTGACTGGATCCCCTGCTTCCCCTATATCTCTGTGACTGGATCCCCTGCTTCCCCTATATCTCTGTGACTGGATCCCCTGCTTCCCCTATATCTCTGTGACTGGATCCCCTGCTTCCCCTATATCTCTGTGACTGGATCCCCTGCTTCCCCTATATCTGTGACTGGATCCCCTGCTTCCCCTATATCTCTGTGACTGGATCCCCTGCTTCCCCTATATATCTGTGACTGGATCCCCTGCTTCCCCTATATCTCCGCGCCTGACTGACTCTCCCCTGTCTGTGTGTGCAGTGCGTGCGTGACTTGTGACATGCGTGCGCACGCGTGCATGCGTGTGTGTGTGAATCCGTATACGAATCCGTTATACTGGCAGAATGGCAGCCAGCCTTTCTGCACTGACAGAGAAGTACTGTATGTGTGTGTGACGCTGAACGCACGGGAGGAGACAGTGAAGGCAAGCAGTTCAGTTGAACTCACAGTCAGTGGACTCTGCACAGCAGCCTACTGCCACTGGCCTGCTGTCAGGATGGCATATGCCATAGAACTCTACACCCAAGTGCACTTACAGTAGCCACCAAGCCCTCCTAGACAGTGCTGGGAAGAAAATAAACTATGCTCAAGTACTGTGCTTGAGTGCAATTTGGTTAGAGGGCAGAATCTCCATACCGTACCGTGTGTGTTTCTCGTAAATGAACGCTCTGTTGGTCATGTACTACAGCAGGGGTTCTCAACCTGCGGGTTGCGACCCCTCGGGGGTCCACAGAATTATTTTGGGGGGTCCCCAACTTATAAAATTGAATTGTCTGAATAGCTGGGAAATAGATATTTCGAGTTTACATAGTACACATAGTGCATGCATAAACTTTCCTTCATGATATTATATCTGGTGTCAGTATTTATTTATGATATATTTTCTCTATTATTAAGGTTATTGTAGCGGTCAGTTTGTATTGGTGGTGGGGATGGGGGGGGGGTGGTGGGTCGCGAGACATGGCTAAAGCATTTGCGGGGGTCCCCCAGCATCACACACAAGCATCAAAGGTCTGCTATACTTTTAGTAGATCTGTGACTTTTGCTATTTTATAATTTGAATCATCAAAAGTAACAGTGTTGGACAATATCGAGTTTCCACCCGGCCTAGTATTCAGTATTTTAGCCGTGACGTGAGCGCCCCCTCCAGAGATACTTCCAGGTCCATATACTTTTGTGTCGCTTTTGTGTCCCCACAGAGTTATACTGTGTCCCTCCATCGGACTAAATCTGAGATGAAAACAACAACGAAAGTCTCATTTTACCGCTTTCCTCGCAACAACAAAGCTGCTGCTCTGCCAAATCTGTCTGCCCCACATGGAATACTATCGCCATTGTATTTCATTGTGTCAACTAAATCCTCATTAATGGAAACTAGATTCAACATACTCAACAGTGCACACATTCTAAATATGCCCCCGACATATTGTACTGAGCAAATGGACTGTTATACCACCTTCAATAATAATGATAATAATAGTCTTTATTGTCTCCACATCATATATTTTCTTTGTCATGGACACTTGCACAGAACATTAATAATTCTACTCGAGTTGGAAGCATTTAGACCCATTTTAACCCTCAATGGCTTCCTTTCTGAAAAATAACGTCATTGTAAAAAGATTCACGCGTTTAGATATTCTATTTACAACTAGAAAAAGTGCCCTTCTGGGCACAGGTCTCCACCAGGATGAGCAGATGTGAAGAATTCCAGGCAAAGGTTTTTCCTTGGCCTCTAGGGAGTTGGCCTACAAAGTTATCCACAGATCTGTGCAGTTAGAGGTGAAAACACTTTTCGGCCAGTTATAGTGCCACCTTGAGGCTGAGTTGAAATTGTTCATGTGGCATTTCGTCCTCGGCCTAGTGGGAATGTGGGTGCACAATTTCACGGAAATCACGCGATGTGTTCATGATTTGCAGCATTTTGTTTGAAACTGAGCACTCCTGTGAACTTTGGAAGCCAATCTTAACCAATCAGGATGGAGTCTGAGAAATCTGAAAGACCCGTTTCGTTGAATGGCTCTAGAGAGACTGTGTACCAATTTGCGTGATGTTTGGACAAAATCTGTAGGTGTACTGTGCAAAAACTTGTTTTGCACAAAGCGGCCTCCTGGTGGCGCTATAACAGGCCGTTCTGGAAAGTTTGGGGCAGAGGTATGTCGGCCTCCTGGTGGCGCTATAAAGAGCAGATGTGAAAAATTCCAGGCAAAGGTTTTTCCTTGGCCTCTAGGGAGTTGGCATACAAAGTTATCCACAGATCCGTGCAGTTAGAGGTAAAAACAGTTTTCGGCCAGTTATAGCGCCACCTTGAGGCTGAGTTGAAATTGTTCACGTGGCATTTCGTCCTCGGCCTAGTGGGAATGTGGGTGCACAATTTCACGGAAATCACGCGATGTGTTCATGATTTGCAGCATTTTGTTTGAAACTGAGCACTCCTGTGAACTTTGGAAGCCAATCTTAACCAATCAGGATGGAGTCTGAGAAATCTAAAGACTGGTTTCGTTGAATGGCTCTAGAGAGACTGTGTACCAATTTGCGTGATGTTTGGACAAAATCTGTAGGTGTACTGTGCAAAAACTTGTTTTGCACAAAGCGGCCTCCTGGTGGCGCTATAACAGGCCGTTCTGGAAATCTGAAAGACTGGTTTCGTTGAATGGCTCTAGAGAGACTGTGTACCAATTTGCGTGATGTTTGGACAAAATCTGTAGGTGTACTGTGCAAAAACTTGTTTTGCACAAAGCGGCCTCCTGGAGCGGCCTCCTGGTGGCGCTATAACAGGCCGTTCTGGAAATCTGAAAGCCTGCTTTCTTTGAATGGCTCTAGAGAGACTGTGTACCAATTTGCGTGATGTTTGGACAAAATCTGTAGGTGTACTGTGCAAAAACTTGTTTTGCACAAAGCGGCCTCTTGGTGGCGCTATAACAGGCCGTTCTGGAAAGTTTGGGGCAGAGGTTCATCGTTGGCATCCAGGGAGTGTGTGTGCAAAATTTGGCATCGACCGGGTTAACGGTGGCCGAGATTAGCTGCTCACTACTCATTTCGTCTGCGCGAAAGATGAAAGCCTGGAAAAAGCCGTGGGCTGAACCAGTCTAAAAGTGGGAGTCAACCCTTCCGGGTGGGCGTCGCTCTAAATGATGTGACGTAGCGCTGCACTAGGGGGGAGGGGCCGGGGGTGACGGACAGATCGATGAGATCCAATCAGGGTGCGCGCATTTCTGAGGCGCGACCCGCCCCTCTAGACCAGAAATGTCTCTGCTTAGGTCAGGCTAGCTGCTCACGGACACACGGACACACGGACGGACGGACGGACGGACGGACGGACGGACGGAGTGCAAAACATACTCTCCCCCCATGCCTTCGGCCTGGTGGAGACAATGAGATGCGGACGGGAGCTGGTGCCACTTGGACCCGGACGTAACGAAGATTGATTGATTGGTTTTTTTATTTAAATATTAACAGTTTGCAGAATTACAGTACATTTCAAGCACAAACTCAATACAAAGACTTTTAACTGAGTGGACGACCCAATTAAGCATTACACTTGTTTACAAGAGGGTCCACCATGTTCAATTCATCAAAGCAGGACTACAAAATGACGGACTTAAATACAGAATACTTTCAAGCAACTTTCAAGCTATATACTTTTAGGTATTGCAAGTTTTTTCTACTTCTACTCTGAAAGTAAAGACAGACAGACAGAATGGAGCACAGAGAGTCACTTAAAGGCAAAAGCGCAGTGATCTGATTGTGAGCCAGTGAGTTGCGGCTCCGACTCCATGCATTTCAAAAGTCAACGCTTTTCAACCGCAGCCTTCTTAAATGCACTTAGTTTCCGTTGGAATGAGCCTCCAATTTGCAACCAGCTGTGATTCTTCTGCTTTCTCTCCTCAATGTCAAAGCAACTGAGTGGAGCGGATCTTTGCTATAATATGCGGAGAGGAGTCCATGATTGGAAAACGAGGTTTTCTGTGTTTTTTAATTGTCCTTCTGCTGTAAAAGAATGTCCGTCTGTTTGGCGTAATGATAGTGTCAGGATGCTCTGAAATGGAAGGCCATGTTTGCTCTGTAAGAAAATGGAAAAGGAAATTGCCTTTGATGGCGTCTCTTATGCTAGTACAGCCACTCCCCAAACAGATCTTGGTGCTCTTATAGGAAGGAGCGTGTTAGATTTGCTATACTGTAGTTGCGTGCCTGTGCGTGACACATGCATGCGACTAACTACGAATCAGGCAGTGCAGCTTATGGCAAAAGGACACGTTCAAGTCCTATATTCGTGTGTTCACATTATGATGTAGTTTAATTTCAATGACCCCCCCCCCAGTTTGATGTGCATTAGTCTACGCCTATATACGGACGCGCTATATAAATGGGGCATTTATAGCGTCTTTATCCAAGGCGCATTACATTACATTACTTTACATAGATTGTGCATTAGATTCACCCATTCACACACACATTCACACACCGATGGTGGCCGAAACCATGCAAGGCACCAACCAGCACATCAGGAGCAATTATGGGGTTCAGTGTCTTGCTCAAGGACACTTCGACACTGACTTACTATACCCGTAAGTCGAGTTCAAAAAGTGAATGATGTTGGGGTTGTTGCACCTTAAAGGGTTGAGAACCACTGCAGTACAGCCTATCGGTGTATACCTTCTGATTCATCCTATGAACCACTGCAGTACAGCCTATCGGTGTATGCCCTCTGATTCATCCTATGAACCACTGCAGTACAGCCTATCGGTGTATACCCTCTGATTCATCCAATGCTAAGGGTTGAGAACCACTGCAGTACAGCCTATCGGTGTATACCCTCTGATTCATCCTATGCTAAGGGTTGAGAACCACTGCAGTACAGCCTATCGGTGTATACCCTCTGATTCATCCTATGCTAAGTTAACGTCAGAGATGAGTTCTGCTGGCTAAATGGTTTTCGAATGTTCAGTTTGGCAGTTAAACACTGTGTAGTGTTTTGTGCTGCATGGGTAAAGCCTGCCAGAGGCAGACAGCCACAAACGCAGCTGGTGCTAATGTCGTTAATGAGCGTTGCATTAGGAAGAAGCTGAGACATCACACCTCCGTATTTATATACCAACGAGTTCACGCACGCATGCATGCACGCACGCACATTGCACGTTGCACGCCTGCACGCACGCACGCCCGCTGCACGCCCACACGTCGCACGCACGCCCGCACGCATGTACACCAAAACAAAAGTGCGTTCAGATTTAAACCTTTGCATCGCTGGATGCACGCACAGTCGCACACATGTATACGCACAAACACACACTTTGGCATAAGCTCTAGATGCTCAAGATTAATGTTCTTTCTCTCTCACACATGCACAGACACACATACAACTCTGAGAGTGTTCCATTTGTACACTCTCAGAGTTAAATCAACATTATTTTAAAATATATATTGGGGGTCCCGGGTTCCAGAGATAGAAATGCCAGTAAATGAGGGTCCGTAGACTAAGGCATGTCAAACTGGGGGTCCTTGAAATTATAGTGGTTGAGAATCACTGCTAGAGCCATAGCATATTCTTCTCTTATGGGGTCCCTGGCATATATTTTTCAAATGGGGGGTCCGCGGGCTAATACATGTCAATTTGGGGGTCCTTGACATGAAAAAGTTGCCCCTATCTGAGTTCTTCTTCTCTGGGTCCGTCTGATTGTTCTCCGTCTATCGGCATCCAGCCACTACACGTGATAATGTCCGATTAAGTGCATTGACCCATTCCAAGACGCTGTAATTGCTCAGGATGAAGCAGGTCGTGCCTTGCACGGTTTCCTCCTTCATCGTCGTGTGATTGCGTGCGTGCGTGCGTGCGTGCGTGCGTGCGTGCGTGCGTGCATGCGTGCGTGCGTGCCTGCGTGAGTGCGTGCCTGCGTGCGTGCGTGCATGCGTGCGTGAATAGGGGGAATGTAATGCACATTTTAAAGTTCACTGGATAAAGGTAACCGAGAAGATAAAAAGACTGTGAAGAGAAGCTGCAGCCAGGAACACATACAGTACACTGAGGATGCAGATGCATGCATGTATGTATATATATGATATCAGCATGAGCACAACTACATGGTTTTGCAGAATGATGCATGCATGTATATCAGCGTGAGCATGGTTTTACATGAGGCATGGTATGCCACACGCATATAGACAGACAGCCCTGCATGCACAGGCCTCTATGCACACTGATGAACACAAAACCAAGCTGACAGAGGGCAGTCAAATCACAGTCAACTGCAGTCCGCCGACCGTGAACAACCTGCCCTGACAAAACAAAGGAGAGCCACCGTGGTGGAAACCGAAAAGTGATATAGACATAAGTCACGCACGCACCAGGGCCGTGCACAGAACCCTGAGGGGGCATGGGGGGCTCAAACCCCAGAAAAGGGCACGTGTTGGTGTGTCGCGCAGCACGTGCCAATTTTTGGTGGATGGTGTTGTTGTGAGCTCCGTCTCTTGTGCCATTTCATGTCATTGGACAGTACAATAAGCAACACGTTGTCATTCGTCTGAAACTAAAACTGACTGATGGCAGCCATGCAGCACATTAAAAAGTATAATTATATATAATAATTATGATAGTGGAATTATCATTACTTGTCAAATGTTCGTCTTGAATGGTCTTATTGCCCCCCCTCTTTTTTTTTAGGGAAGGGGCACTTTGAGGCAAAAGGTCTCAAGCCCCTCTAGTCAGCCACAGTCCCCCCCCCCCCTGCACGTACCTGGCACACACACACACACACACACACACACACACACACACACACACACACACACACACACACACACACACGCATAGCCAGTCAATCAGTCAGGGTTCCCAGTCAAGTGCAACCATTTCACTTTACAGAAATTGCCCTGTAATTTTATGTTCCTCACTGAATGTGATGTTACCATGTAACCACTAACCACATCCAGTAAAAGGAAGATGTTACCATGTAGCCACAGGCAGTAAAAGGAAGCCTGTTTATGGTTGGAGTAGATTCACACCGTGCTTCACTGCTTTATTGTTTATGGTTGGAGTAGATTCACACTGTGCTTCACTGCTTTATTGTTTATGGTTGGAGTAGATTCACACCGTGCTTCACTGCTTTATTGTGGAGTAGATTCACACCGTGCTTCACTGCTTTATTGTTTATGGTTGGAGTAGATTCACACCGTGCTTCACTGCTTTATTGTTTATGGTTGGAGTAGATTCACACCGTGCTTCACTGCTTTATTGTTTATGGTTGGAGTAGATTCACACCGTGCTTCACTGCTTTATTGTTTATGGTTGGAGTAGATTCACACCGTGCTTCACTGCTTTATTGTTTATGGTTGGAGTAGATTCACACCGTGCTTCACTGCTTTATTGTTTATGGTTGGAGTAGATTCACACCGTGCTTCACTGCTTTATTGTTTATGGTTGGAGTAGATTCACACCGTGCTTCACTGCTTTATTTTGGACGTTTTATTCTGGTTTCCTTTGCCGTTTAGAGGAGCTGCTCCTCGATGCAACTCATCATATACTGTATGTGTATATACTATACTATGCTATACATACTGTGTGTGTGTGTGTGTGTGTGTGTGTGTGTGTGTGTGTGTGTGTGTGTGTGTGTGTGTGTGTGTGTGTGTGTGTGGCTCATCTCTCTCTTGAGTGTTTTCTTCACTGTGGGTACGCCCAGCCTGACCTCTCTATCCGCCATCTATCGACTCCTTTCTAGCCTCTCTCTCTCTCTCTCTCTCTCTCTCTCTCTCTCCACTTGCACTCTACGTGCTACTTTAAATGGCCCGTATCTCCAAATCGACGCAATTAATGTTGTTTCTGGTGAAAACGAGGTTTTTCAACGGCCGACAGCATGCAGGCGCTGTGATTAGGGATGGAGATCGATAAACGATACCCCAAGAAATCTGATAACAAGCCTATTGAGTTATCAATACGCTTTGGGCTTATCAAGCAAAACGATCAAGACAAGAGGCGATCAATAAATAAATGTAATCATCCATGCTGGCACAAACATGTCTGTCTAAAGGTGGATTCATATACCTGCCAACCAGCGCTGTCTGGGGAAACACAATTACACTTTTAAAATGACGGCACAGGCCCAGGCCGTAGCGTAACGGTCTGGGCACCGGACTGGTAATCCAGTCGCAGTGTGCCGCGGGTTCGACTCCCGGACCCGACACGGCCTTTACTGCATGTCATCCCCCCATCTCTCTCCCGTTTCCTGTCAGCCTACTGTCTGTCCCTTCAAAAAAAAAAAATCAATAAAAGGCGTAAGCCGCAAAAAAAAAAATCTAAAAAAAAAAAAAATGACGGCACACACATATTAACCTGCAGTTAACAGAACTTTTCTTTTTAATATTATTGGTTAAAAGGTCAATTCACCCTTTGTCAAGTCCCACCCCTGGTTGTGCCCCTTTTCGCACCCATTGGTTGCCGTTTCATCTCTCTCCATCCACTACCATTGAAATATCATGTTTTTCAGTTGCTTCGTATTGATATCCTGTGCACTCAATTTGCTATTTTAAACTTGGTGTCAGTAAAAAGGAACATCACAGATGCAGCACGGTGACTGGGCATAATTATGTTTGTTTTTCGTTTTTTCAAAATTTAGCAAATTCAACATAAACAAGTAAGTTTCAGATAATTCGCATCGTAAAGAAAAGTGCAATTGTCGCTGTAGCCGAGTAGAAGTATTGAAAAACGTAAATACTCATGGTAATGTAAAGTATAGGCCTATACCTCCAAATACATTGCTGCATTTCAGATGATTAACCCATTTTGCGCGGGAACCCATTTTGATGTTAGCATCATGTTATGCTTTAGCTATTGAAAAATAGCAGATCTACAAGCTCATAGCGCGCCACCGAGTGGCGCGCTACGAGCTTGTAGGTCTGCTATTTTTTTTAAATCGACCAGTGTGTGTCCAGTGGAAACCTCGTATGAATCTGATCTCAGGTCAGAATGGGTTAATGAACGTGCGGTTGCAGCATCCGCGTGTATGTGCTCCTCCTCCTCCCTGACAGCGTTTTCCTCCTCGCGGCGCGTCGTGTGTAGGCTATAGGCTGTCACGTTAATCCGTGTTGAGTCACTCCACCTGATTCAATTAGTGCCACACAAATTAATTACAAGTCGCATCGAGGCCTGAACGGAGTGGATGCTGTTTTTTTCTTTTTGTTCTTCTCCCCACTGACTCACTCGTGCAGGTTTGCAGCTAGCGGTACTCTCAACAACGTATAAGTATATGCTTAGCCTTTCATTATAATGCCGAGGAGGTGCGTGGGCTCATGCATCGAGAGTTTAACCCATTCTGACCTGAGATCAGATTCATATACGAAGGTTTCCGCCGGACACACACTGGTCTGATGAACCCATTCTGACCCGAGATCAGATTCTAAAAAATGTCAGTCGTTCTTCGATTTTTAAAAAAATAGCAGACCTACAAGCTCGTAGCGCGCCACTCGGTGGCGCGCTATGAGCTTGTAGATCTGCTATTTTTCAATAGCTAAAGCATAACATGATGCCAACACCAAAATGGGTGCCCGTTCAGAATGGGTTAAGTGCCAGTTGGTTGACTCATACAGTAAGGCCATAAATAATAAGGTATACCAATAAATATAGGCCTCATGAGTCATGCACGTACGTGTGAGTACTACGGAACAGCACAATGAGGACGCGCAAGAGTACAACATATTCTCAAGAATGCGCAGTCGTGAAGTACATTCACTTGAGTATAAGTACTGCATGTGATTAAGCAGCATAACTTGAAATATATGCTACTGTCTGAAGATTTGAGGACCCCAAACTTTCCCATGACGAGGACCATATAGGCGATTTAAAATAAAAAACAAAATGTACATATTTTTTTGTTAATTGTAACTCTAACTCTAACTAATTTATATTTTTCATTTCATGCATGCTCTGTAATGAACAGTTTTGCAACATGACATGATTGACATTGACATGACTCACATGGCTATATTATGCTGCGTAGTATGCAGTTTGTCACTTGTCTTGCATATTTAGTTGTTTATAATCTATAACTTCCATTTACCCAGATATTGTAGGATATCTGTTTGAGTTCTGTTTGGTACCAAACTGTTTGGTACCAAACAGAACTCCATATATAGGACTAATGGGACACAGAGAGACAGATACAGAAATCTCCCTATGGGCATAAAAGGGACACAGACAGATGGGTGGAACGGGTACTCTGACACGGATACAATGGGTATTGCATAGCAGGTATTGCATAGCGGGTATTGCATAGCAGGTATTGCAAAGCGGGTATTGCACAGCGGGTATTGCACAGCGGGTATTGCACAGCGGGTAATGCACAGCGGGTAATGCACAGCGGGTATTGTATAGCGGGTATTGCATATAACGGGTATTGCATAGCGGGTATTGCACATCGGGTATTGCATAGCGGGCATTGCATAGCGGGTATTGCATAGCGGGTAATGCATAGCGGGTATTGCATAGCGGGCATTGCATAGCGGGTATTGCATAGCGGGCATTGCATAGCAAAAGCTGTAAAACTGGCTCAACTCATATCTGATTCATTTGATGTCAATTTAAACATAATTTTTAATATACTGCATATATACCCTCACAACTGTAGTCCTAGTGTTGCCCCTGCCAACCTGACTATGGATAAGCGGTTGAAGATGCAAGGATGGATGGTTAAAGACAGGAGCACCATGTCCTCTGTCCAGCTTGAGAGCGGTCATCAGTCATTAGAAAGCAGTTGGCTGGCATTTCCCCAGCATGTCCCCCCCGTGTGTGTATTTACCCAGGTAATTAAGGCACAGAGCAATTAGATAGCAACCATGCGGCTAGTGCAATTAAATGTGCGGGTCACCTCACTGTCCTCTCTGCTCTCTGCTTCTCATCAACTGAAACACAGACGTTCCCTATTGTTTCTGTGACCACTTCAAGCTACACTATATGTGCCTTTCCTCCTGTTCTACCCCGGAATCAAACCAGGGTCGTGCTGACATCTTTTTCACCAACTGAGCTAATAGCTCTGGAGAGAAATATAATTTGTTCAGCTTCAGGTCAAATTTTTTGTCAAACAATGAACAGGATAGTGTCAAAGGTCAGGTCCAACCGAGACACAGGGCCCAGGGAGACCAAATACAATATACCCCAATTGTAGGCCTATTGCCATATTATTGGCATAGACAAATTTGGCAAAATAACATTTTATTCACCCCCAAAACATGACATAAATGAGCTTTATGTCCAATATATTGTTGTGTGTTGGCATTGCCCCCACAATTTGGAATGCACCTATGCCTGGACATCTTCCATTAAAGATGGAGTGCCGTGATTTTATGAGGTGACAGTACTTCATTAGAGCCCTTGGTGTGGTTATGTCGTCATGTGTTTATGAGGTGACAGTACTTCATTAGAGCCCTTGGTTTGGTTGTTATGTCATGTGTTTATGAGGTGACAGTACTCCATTAGAGCCCTTGGTGTGGTTGTCATGTGTTTATGAGGTGACAGTACTCCATTAGAGCCCCTTGGTGTGGTTGCTATGTCATGTGTTTATGAGGTGACAGTACTTCATTAGAGCCCTTGGTTTGGTTGTTATGTCATGTGTTTATGAGGTGACAGTACTCCATTAGAGCCCTTGGGGTGGTTGTCATGTGTTTATGAGGTGACAGTACTCCATTAGAGCCCCTTGGTGTGGTTGCTATGTCATGTGTTTATGAGGTGACAGTACTCCATTAGAGCCCTTGTTTACTTGCGCAAGCAGAGCGCGCAAGTAATAGTTTCGCCCGGCACTCGTATGCACCGTCCCAGCCAACCCGCCACTTTTGATGCGTATGCACCGTCCCAGCAAATTGTGCCTGATTTGCTGGGACCAGATTACATGGTGTGTATATGTATAACTAGCTCTCAATGATGACGTAAGAAATATGTGGATTAAAGGACCCAATGCCAGAGTGTAATTGGTTTTCGATGGTGACGTAATGACGATATGTTTTAGTATTGGGAGGATTGAAGGTAATGCTCCTGTGTATACATGTATGTAATCTGGCACCACTGCCGTATCAGGCACAATTTGCTGGGACGGTGCATACGCATCAAAAGTGGCGGGTTGGCTGGGACGGTGCGTAGGCGCAAAGTAACCACAGTATACCGCTAATCAACTTACAAATGACATATACATGTATAACTAGCTCTGAATGATGACGTAAGAAATATGTGGATTAAAGCAGGGGTAGGCAACCTTAGGCACCAGTGCCAACATTGGCACAAAGGAGGGTGATCACTGGCACACTGGCAAGTGTGTGAGAGAGTATTTTTGGTTTTAAATAAACTTAAAAAAGAAAATGCAGTCAAAAAAATGAAGTCCCTCACATTAGTGTGTAAATTACATCCTGCATTCTACATTCATTAACTGAACTCTGCCCTGAGTCTAATGATCATTATAACAACGTGAAAGAAAATATTTAAAAAGAAGGAAAAACTTTATTTTTGTTGACAATCAAAATAAGTTGGAATTTTTCCTGTGGTGTCATTAAAATTAATTAATGTTGATATGGCACACTGACGATCTAGAAAATAAAAACATGGCACTTCATTTAAAAAAGGTTGCAGACCCCTGGATTAAAGGACCCAATGCCAGAGTGTAATTGGTTTTCGATGGTGACGTAATGACAATATGTTTTTTACACTTAATAATTAGAAATTTCAAATGTTCCTTCACAGAGATACTGAGATTTGACAGTTTATAGCGGTTGAAAGTACTTGCACGCTCTGCTTGCGCACTAGTTGGCCATTCATGGCCTACTAGTGTGCAACAAGCAAGAATGCACTCGACAGAGTGCAGTTCTAGTTATATCATGTGTTTATGAGGTGACAGTACTTTATTAGAGCCCTTGGTGTGGTTGTTATGTCATGTGTTTATGAGGTGACAGTACTTCATTAGAGCCCTTGGTGTGGTTGTTATGTCATGTGTTTATGAGGTGACAGTACTTCATTAGAGCCCTTGGTGTGGTTGTTATGTCATGTGTTTATGAGGTGACAGTACTTCATTAGAGCCCTTGGTGTGGTTGTTATGTCATGTGTTTATGAGGTGACAGTACTTCATTAGTAACCTGACGCTGCCAGATCCAAGAAGCTTGCTACACAAATTTGTTTCACAGCTTATTGGGATCTGGGATCGCGGAAGCAAATTCGATGACGGGGCTGTTCCTTTTTTTCAAGATACTTGGTAGATGATTGGATGGGACTGTCTGTCTATCACCGTGTGGGCGTGCAAACACAACCAATCATATTGACGTGTCTATATAGCTTCACATCCGGTTACGCACATATTATATGATTGGTGCGGTACGGAACGGATTGGTGTCAGCTCAACTCCCTGAGAGATCCCAGATGAAGGCTGTGTTGGGGAACATGGTTACCCAATACCGCCCTCATCTGGCAGCGTCAGGTTACTTCATTAGAGCCCTTGGTGTGGTTGTTATGTCATGTGTTTATGAGGTGACAGTACTTCATTAGACCCTTGGTCAATGGTGTGGTTGATATGTGCAATGTTGTCTTCCCTTTGTATTTAGGGTCTCTTCCTGGAGGCTGAAACCTTGACAGTCAAACGTGCCAATGAAAAAATCTCCCCTAACCCCTCCCCCTTTATCATAACAACACCAGCTGTGGGTGCGGCTTCAGTTCATGTGGATCACCACCCATCACCACCCACCAGGCAAACCAAGCTTACTTAATGAACTGGTGGGTGAGTCCACATGAAAACATCGTTAACTTTTAACGAATACTGTACACGTTACAAAAATGTGAATCACTGAACTGACCAGAAGAAAAATAACATTTATCGGGAATTATATCACAATTTAAATTCCCACCGAAAGGAGGTGCAATTCACTGCCGTCACTGTTGCTTCTACTCCTTTGCACCGACCGTACCGTATGCTGTGGGTACGTTTAGCCTACCGTATGCTGTGGGTACGTTTAGCCTACCGTATGCTGTGGGTACGTTTAGCCTACCGTATGCTGTGGGTACGTTTAGTTTTCACCTACCGTATGCTGTGGGTACGTTTAGTTTCTGCTGATGACTATGATGTATACTAACGTGTCAATACGCTTTGCTGATGAATTGAATACTTAGGACCACAATGGAAACAAATTGTTACTGTGCCCCTGTCCTCTTTACATTTATGACTAGTAGTATTCAATCAATCAATCAATCAATCAATCGAATATAGTGGAAAATAGACGATCTACAAGCTCACGTCGCTTTTTATCGCTATTTTGGAAAATGTTTTTATTCAAAAGACACGCGCGCACACACACACACACACACACACACACACCTGATTGCGACCGTGTTGCGAGCAGCTCCAATTCCCTCATCCTTTGTTTTATTGTGACGCCTCTTCAGATTGGATGCTCATCCACATGCAGCATGGACACACACACACACACACACACACACACTCTTTTCAGATTGGATACCCGTCCACATGCAGCATTGGGACAGTCAGTCGCTGTGACAGTTTATTAGAAGTGACAGTCGCTCGCAGGTGTGTCTGCCGTCTGCAGATGTCATTATCTCAGGTGTGTCTGCCGTCTGCAGATGTCATTATCTCCGATCCGGGCCCGTAGGTAGAAGTGTTGACTCAGATTAAACATGTTCCTCGACTACCTTTTTTTCACTGAGGAAAACAAAATAAAAACTAAGCTATGACGACTAAATAAAAGTAAGATATACTGACAATTTCGTCAACAGATAAAAACTAGACTAAAATGTTAGGGAGGGACTAGTGGACCAGAGATCCAGTATAAGTCATTTTACACTTGGTTGCATGCTGAAAATAGCCGATCTACAATGTGGCACAAATCTTTGAATATATTATTCTTTCAGAGCAAATGTTTTTAACTCGAACCTTTGCTTCTATGGGGTGTCCCTTGATGTATATATTCTCAGTTTGGGGTCAGCGGTCAAATACAGATAATTCTGGGGGTCCTTGACATGAAAAAGCTTGAGCACCACCGACATAGAAACTTACATAGACATTTTCAGAAAACCTTTAGGATTTATAGAAGCCATTTTTTTTAAAGAATATGCCTCAGTACTAAACCAGCTCAGTGGCCTTGTGGTTAGTGTCCGCCCTGAGGCTGGGAGGTTTGGGTTCAATCCCAGCTCCGGCCATTTTCTCTGCGGCGGGAACTGTTGTCCGTGTCACCTGTCTGTATGGAGACACCACCGTGTCACCTGACATGTATATGGAGACACCACCGTGTCACCTGTCATGTCAACGGCCAATCATGTTGCTCTGATGCCCGCTGTCACTCAGCTGCAGTGGGCGTTGCCTCACCAGACCGGCACAACGTGAGAAAGAAAGCTGTAGGGCGTCTTCGAGCAAAGACACATCCACACGCACGCACACACACACGCACGCACGCACACACGCACGCACGCACCAGCTCAAGCATGTGTTTAAGACTGACTGTTTGGATTACGAGCAGCCACCTCTGATCTGTATTGAAGGCATTTGTGACCAGCCATTTCCTTGTAAACCTGTTCTGCTTTTTAAATGGGGCCTCAAGGCAGGCAGGCAGGCAGGAGGCATGAGGCAGGAGGCAGGAGGCATGAGGCATGAGGCATGAGGCATGAGGCAGGAGGCAGGCAGGCAGGCAGGGAGGCAGGCAGGCAGGCAGGCAGGCAGGCAGGCAGGTAGGCAGGCAGGCAGGCAGGCAGGCAGGCAGGTAGGCAGGCAGGCAGGCAGGCAGGCAGGCAGGGAGGCAGACAGACAGACAGACAGACAGACAGACAGACAGACAGATTGAACTGAATCATTCATTCATATATTGACTGGACAGAGTGTGTGAGAGGGGTTCCAAGCGGCTAAATAAGGAGGGATGAGCTGTTACATGCCTGCCTCTCTCACTTCATTTCAGACCTGACTCAATGCATAGAGCGTTTGTTGGAGTGGAAAAAAAAGGGAGAGAGTAAATGCAGTTGAGAAATGGCAACGGACAGAAGGGAAAATCAATTTGAGAATTCCCTACCGTATATGTAAATGTGTGCTTGTGCGCGAGCGTGTATGTGCGCGCAGTCCAGTCTTCAGCAGTCCATAACCTTCAATCATCAATCTGGTGAGATCGTACAGTAGTGTACACTACAGTGTACCGTCCTCTGTAGAATTCAAATATGGCTGATGTTGACTCTTTTTCTCTACCGTGGGATAAAGGAAACCACCTTAACCCATTTTAGGCGGAAACCCCTTTTGGTGTTTTAAATTATGTTAAAATGTAGCTATTGAAAAATAGCAGATCTACAAGCTCATAGCGCGCCACCGAGTGGCACGCTACGAGCTTGTATGTCTGCTATTTTTGAAAAATCGTCAAAATGTGGAGCAAAACTATACATATTTTCAGATGGGGGTCGGCGGCCTATTACATATAATTTTTGGGGTCCTTGAGCACCACTGATATAGAAACATAGGTATTTCAGAAAACTGTCAGGATTTAGAAGACAGGCCTAAATGGGTTAAAGTCTAAATCAATAGTATAGCTTTGCACGGGCTGTATTTTAAGCCTCATGCAGCAGCAGCAGCAGCAGCAGGTGTCGTAGCCTTACCCCCCCAAGGTCAATGTGTTATTAGAGCGGACCATAAAATTAATGTGAGTCCATTAATCTGTAGGGAACATGTTGGACGTTTTCCTGTGAATCTCTTTCCTCTACTTAGTTCCGCTTGTCTCGCCTAGACGTATATATAGGAATACATCCCATGCATTCTGATATTCTGGCTGGCAGTGTTGATTTTGTTTGACTAAAACTAAGACCTTTTACAGTATAACGGAGATTGGTTGAAAATTGGTGATATATCACCTATTTTCAACCAATCTCCATTATACTGCAATTGGTCATTATAAAGTTGGTTGAGCTTGTACAGTATAGATCTGCAATATTCACAATATTTGAAATATAGGGCTTAAATGGTTAATTCATAATGCACTGTTTATTTTCCTATCGAAAAGTACAGGAGTTAATAGTTATTAATAGTATTTCACAACACATCAGTCATAACATGATGTTTTGTAATCTGCCGGCGTGCTACAAAGCATAAATCAAGCCATGTTTATTAAATTCATAACATTTGTTTAAAGGAACAGGCTGTCTGCTATCTCCCGTTTGTAGAATACTGCACCCACTGCAGTCCGTGGGAGGCGTTTTAAGTGGATAGGAGAAGCTGTGTTTTCTTTTTCTGAACCCAGATTCGTAGAAAGCAGAACACAGGTTGCATTAAATCAAAGTGCTATACTTCACTAGTATATACATAATACTGAATAGCACTTGAATGCGTAGCTAATCATTTGGATCAAAGCATGTTTTTAGTGCATTGCTTTTAAAGCACGCATTCGCTCAAAAATAAAAGCTTAATCAAAAAATAAACGTGTGTACATGCATGGTCAAGCCTGACAAGTGTTTTTTTTTTCAAACCTTTTCATGCATCATTAGGCCACGGACCATTTTGAGTCCATTAGGACCCTTATACACTTACACACCCTGTGTGTGTGCGTGGCCATGCGTGTGTGTGTGTGTGTGTGTGTGTGTGTGTGTGTGTGTGTGTGTGTGTGCACATGTGTGCGCGTGAGTGTGAGTGCGTGCGTGCATGCACACAACATTTAACTTGCAGTGCAGCATGAATATATCTGTCAAACAGCACGTGGCCAAGGAATTTGGCAGCGTGCCGCGACAGATATTCATGCTGCACTGCAAGTTAAAGCTGCTATAAGCAATAATAATAAAACAACATTTTAATGACCTTATTATTATTTATTTCTTTGGTATTCAGACAGCCAGCAATGGGTAGAACGCTCCCCAAAACATGTAGTCTCTGACACATCTAGGGGCCGCAATCTGCATTCAAAGATGTTCCTAGAAGCTTTGTCATTGGTCGAAAAAAAACCCCGGTCGCAATGACTAACCAATCAGGAAGCAGACAGGCAAATCGACCAATGTGAAAATCTTTGAATGCAGATTGCGGCTCCTATAGATGTGTCACAGAGACTACATTATTTTTGTTGCTGGCTGTCTGAATGCCAAGAAATAAATACAAATAAAAAGGTCATTAAAATGTTGACATATTATTGCTTAGAGTGCACGATTTAGAGCTGGGTTGTTGGTTTACCTATATCCATATTTTACTGAAGCATTACACGTCTCTCTGCATCTCTATGCATGCGATTACCTTGCTTATTTTAAGTCGCTCTGCATTACAGTGTCTGCTAAATGCCTAAATTGTAATTGAGCTGGCTGAGCCTGTAAGTGCATTACTGGAATGATTTTCCGTGCATAACTGATTTGTGTGTATATAGAGAGTTCATGTCCTCCAGATGCCTTTCTCTGCATTTTCATATTATGTTTGCAGTATTGCTATCAAATCTAATTTCACTACTTGATTTTATTCTGAAGCAATACTGCCATGCAGGGTCACTTTCTGAAAGACCCACTGCTGCAAGACACTTCATTGTTGAATAACCACCTGAACCCCAGCCTCCATATTAACCCATTCTGGGCGGGAACCCCTTTTGGTGTTTTAAGCATTATGTTATGCTTTAGCTGTTGAAAATTAGCAGATCTACAAGCTCATCTATGAACTTGTCGATCTGCTCATTTCTGTGCTGTGAAGCTAGCAGAAGTGTGCGTGCGAGAGTGCGTGCGTGTGTGCGTGCGAGAGTGCATGCATGCGTGCGTGCGCGTGTAGGTTTATAATGGTCCATTTACATTAAGTGATTCTCATTGAGTGAAATTGCTGCATAATTGTGTTCCTAATGTCTGAATAAGCGCATTAGTAAATTTATAGTCCAGTGAAGAGCAAGAATCTTGTTTCTACAATACCTCATTATATATACAGTAGAGTACAGTGGTATAACATCATGTCTATATGGCCATAAAACAAGGCATTGTGTTTGTCTACTGTACGTCTTTAACCCATTCTGAACGGGAACCCATTTTGGTGTTAGCATCATGTTATGCTTTAGCTGTTGAAAAATAGCAGATCTACAAGCTCATATCGCGCCACCGAGTGGCGCGATACGAGCTTGTAGGTCTGCTATTTTTGAAAAATCGAAGAACGACTGACTTTTAGAATCTGATCTCAGGTCAGAATGGGTTTAATCAGACCAGTGTGTGTCCAGTGGAAACCTCGTATGAATCTGATCTCAGGTCAGAATGGGTTAAGAATGAGTGTGCCTTGTTGTTTGTGCCTCCGGTTTGTTGCCATGGTCACTTCCTGTTCTACTTCCTTGACTCTGTGATGTCATCAGACTGGGACGGCCCGGCGTGGACTGCCACTGTCAGCATGAGAGCGGAGCGTCGGTCCTTCAGCTACAGTTTCTCATCAATGAGGTAAGAAGAAATATTTATTTATAGGGAGTTAAATTCCTTTTATTTATCTGTATTACAATGAAAACAAATTAATACTTATGGTGAAAATGGGTCTAACAAAGTTCACTTGAGTACTGTACTTTTAGTACCCATTTAGACCTGAAAAAAATGTTTCTATATGGTAAGTGGTTCTCAAAGCTTTCCATGTCAAGGACCCCCAAAAACCTTTTTTCAGTTCGCTCTGATGGGATATATATTCAAAGATTTGTGCCACGTTTTCACGATTTTTGAAAAATAGATCTACAAGCTCGGTGCAGCACTGTGAGCTTGTAGATCTGCTATTTTTCAATAGCTAAATATATCAATATAGCTAAACATGTAACGTTATGTGTGACAAACTCTGCGCCTCTCTGTGCTCACCAGTGTTGGGCAAGTTACTTTTAAAAAGTAAAGAATTATAGTTATCGTTACTTATCTAAAAAAGTAATTTGTTACTTTACTTTACATTCAATTATGAAAGTAACTACTTTACTTTACTTTAAAAAATAATAATATAAAAAACGATTTAAAAGAAGGTTTTTTTGTTCTGTCGCACAGTAAGAGAAAAGACAACTTGCCTTCATTTTTTTTTAAATAATAATAATCAAATAAAAAATGAGTCCATATATCTGCAGTGATATAGAGATATTCTAATTCATCAAATTTATTTTTGAGCTCATCTTCCATTTTAGAATATTCATTGTTCAGGTATTTGGAAAATGTATTTCTGCACATTGGCCCTGCTTCCACTGGTATTTTGCTGACCAAGGAACAGACTCCACCGGCGTTGAGAGGGGAAGCATTTCCTCAACAACATAGGCTACCTAGCAATCATTTTGTCAAGTTGACTCTTGGTGACATGCTACTGTGGCGATTTAAAATCGATATTTCCAACCCACAAACCATCCGATCTCGCTGTCATGATCCGCATTTGCCATTTTAGCGTGTGGTACTGTATTATAGTTTTCGTTCAACCGGCGATTTCTGTCTAGTGTGTATGCGTTACAAGGGTTTGTGTGTCTGTGACTGAATGTGTTACTGTTTACCACAGCCAGTAAGCCCGCCTACTCTGTAGACTGTCTCTGATTGCCTTACCCTGAAATCTGGCCCTATACGTTAGCCAATCAATGACCTCTTCTGCGACGTGCTTTTATCATGTTAGGGTGTGAAGCCAATCAAGCCATGTTGCTCAGAAGCTAGTATGACTGCACAAACGAAACTGTCAACACAGAGAGCGCTCTCTCTGCACTGCAGTCAGCAGACTCACGGTCAGACTCACGGTCAGACTCACGGTCAGACTCACGGTCAGACTCACGGTCAGAGCTGCATGGCGAGACTTTTCACTGATCACATAAAGTTGACATAATAACGCCATAACGCGGTTAACACACGCACAGTAATTATAACGCCGTCATGGAATGGGAAATGTAAAGCGTTAGCAAATAGTAGTTTCGTTATGTAACGTAACGCAATGTAAGGGCTTTAGTTACAACACTGGTGCTCACATCACTGTCCTGAACTGTTTGAGCTTGTAGATCTAATCTTGCACATTTGAATCCTGAACAGTGACAGTTTTTTGGATGAATAAAGATGGTTTCCACCCGACAGAGACCTTAATAGCACGCTGACGGCTGCTTTGCATAACAGCCCTGCATGCAGACTCTTGACATTATGTGAGGTGTATTCATGTTGTCGATCCCATTAGCCATTTCAACCCCCACTTAGCAAAATGCAAGGTGTGTATTGTGTGAAGAGTGGACGATTGCCCCTGCTTTATATAGCTCCCCACGCACGCACGCACGCATGCACACACACACACACACACACACACACACACACACACACACACACACACACACACACACTTACTTCCAGGAATTTCGAGGATGCTTCAGAGTCCCCGGCTGCTCTGTTCTCTACCATTTAGCCGTACTGTTGTTGTACCTGGCTTACCATGTCTTAATGCGCACATTAAGACACAACTGTGCCATAATGGGGTTCAGGACCTGTCTGTCTGGCTCTTACACTGCAGTGTGTGCGTGGGTGTGTGCATGCGTGTGTGCGTGCGTGTGTGCGCGTGCGTGCACCTGCAGTTTGGGCAACAGTTTGGGCAACTCGAAAGCAAACTCCACATGCCCCAACATATTATTTACCTGCCATAGTGTCAACCCTTTACCCCTGTCCTGTGTCGGATTGGTGGTTAGACTGGCTGCACTGGCATATTCGCCGATACCGATATGACCCGATATGACCAATGATCCGATACTTTTCCGATACGATACAGTATCGGGACATCTCTAGTTTCTGTATATATATACAGTAGGTAAACACCACCACACTACTGTACATTGGCATATAGCTTTAATTGTGAATTAGACTAAAGATTATAATATTGTTATCAGGGAGAGAGAAAAATAACCAGCCCGTCCTCTCCTGTTTAATTATGCTGTACGTGCCCGTCGGCCACCGGCCTACTTGAGAGCGATGCAACTTGGGAACCTAATAATACCCGTTGTCAACTTGTCATAGCATCCCTTTTAACTTTTATCTTTTGTGCCCATATACTCTGTCTGAAGAGTGCTGCAAACTGACTGTGAAAAGTGGACTGGTTAAGTAATCAATTGGCAGGTGTGGGGTTGCCATGGCAATCAATTGGCTGAGGCAGAGGCTGGAAATTGCACATATGAGGGGACTTAGGCTAATTAGGCCCACTGGCAGAGCCTGACCAGGTGGGTGTTTCTGGACAACGGTGTATATGCCACCGACTCTAGGCCGGGCACTGCACTCCCTGCGGGGGTGTGGAACGGTGTGTGTGTGTGAATATGAAGTCGGTGGGGCAAACGGTTCTCGAGTTATGTGCATTACAACCGTACACACACACACACACACACACACACACAGACAGACGTGGCACATTTAGTCATTTTTATTTCATTTTGGTTCCTTCTTCCCATAAGAAAAAGTCCTTCTGCACAGCTACAATGGACAGGTGCGTTGGATAACTGGAACTGAGAAGTAGAGAGAAAAAAAAAATCCTGCACACTGTCTTCACTTAGATTTATTTTTGTTAGATTTATTGACGTTCATTCAGACCTTCATCAGGGCATCAAATGAAAAGGATGCCTGATGAAGGTCGATCCGAACGACCCAAACGTTAATAAATCTAACTCAAGTGAGAGACAGTGTGCAGGATTCTTTTCTCTCTACCTCTCGGTTCCTTCTTCCCAACACCGGAAATATAAACCTTATATGTCCAAAACGGTTACTTTCATGGAAAATGAGAAACAGATTACCTGTGTCTATAAGTTAGAAAATGAACGATCTACGAGCTCAAAACCTGTTACGATGCGCCACGTTTTGAGCTCGTATTTAGGTTGACTATTTTCACTACCTGAAAAAACACGAAATTGCTTGAGCACCACTGATATAGAAACATAGGTTTTTCAGAAAACTGTCATGATTTAGAAGACATTTGTAGAATCAGTTCTCTGGTCAAAATGGTTTAAATACGACAGAGGAGCTACAGACGACATGATTCAAACATTAATGTCATTACAGTCCATTTACTCAAGTGAAGTTTAAAAAGAAAACCTTAAAAAAGTATGTAATTTATTCTAATTGTTATTGCCATTTACGAGCTGCGTTCGCTTCCCGCGTTTGCGCGTCTTACTTGTAGTATTGTTTTGTAGTCATCAAGATCATGTCGTTACGTCATGTTGTAGTATGCTTTGTAGTCATCAGGATCATATCGTTACGTCATGTTGTAGTATTGTTTTGTAGTCATCAGGATCATATCGTTACGTCATGTTGTAGTATTGTTTTGTAGTCATCAGGATCATATCGTTACGTCATGTTGTAGTATTGTTTTTTAGTCATCAGGATGATATCGTTACGTCCTGTTGTAGTATTGTTTTGTAGTCATCAGGATGATATCGTTACGTCATGTTGTAGTATTGTTTTATAGTCATCAGGATCATATCGTTACGTCATGTTGTAGTATTGTTTTGTAGTCATCAGGATCATATCGTTACGTCCTGTTGTAGTATTGTTTTGTAGTCATCAGGATCATATCGTTACGTCATGTTGTAGTATTGTTTTGTAGTCATCAGGATCATATCGTTACGTCATGTTGTAGTATTGTTTTGTAGTCATCAGAATGATATCGTTACGTCCTGTTGTAGTGTTGTTTTGTAGTCATCAGGATGATATCGTTACGTCATGTTGTAGTATTGTTTTGTAGTCATCAGGATCATATCGTTACGTCATGTTGTAGTATTGTTTTGTAGTCATCAGGATCATATCGTTACGTCATGTTGTAGTATTGTTTTGTAGTCATCAGGATCATATCGTTACGTCATGTTGTAGTATTGTTTTGTAGTCATCAGGATGATATCGTTACGTCCTGTTGTAGTATTGTTTTGTAGTCATCAGGATGATATCGTTACGTCATGTTGTAGTATTGTTTTGTAGTCATCAGGATCATATCGTTACGTCATGTTGTAGTATTGTTTTGTAGTCATCAGGATCATATCGTTACGTCATGTTGTAGTATTGTTTTGTAGTCATCAGGATCATATCGTTACGTCCTGTTGTAGTATTGTTTTGTAGTCATCAGGATGATATCGTTACGTCCTGTTGTAGTATTGTTTTGTAGTCATCAGGATGATATCGTTACGTCCTGTTGTAGTATTGTTTTGTAGTCATCAGGATGATATCGTTACGTCCTGTTGTGGTATTGTTTTGTAGTCATCAGGATGATATCGTTACGTCATGTTGTAGTATTGTTTTGTAGTCATCAGGATCATATCGTTACGTCATGTTGTAGTATTGTTTTGTAGTCATCAGGATGATATCGTTACGTCCTGTTGTAGTATTGTTTTGTAGTCATCAGGATGATATCGTTACGTCCTGTTGTAGTATTGTTTTGTAGTCATCAGGATGGTATTGTTACGTCCTGTTGTAGTATTGTTTTGTAGTCATCAGGATGATATCGTTACGTCCTGTTCTAGTATTGTTTTGTAGTCATCAGGATGATATTGTTACGTCATGTTGTAGTATTGTTTTGTAGTCATCAGGATCAT
This sequence comes from Protomyctophum parallelum, assembly GCF_964188405.1. Taxonomy (NCBI): domain Eukaryota; kingdom Metazoa; phylum Chordata; class Actinopteri; order Myctophiformes; family Myctophidae; genus Protomyctophum; species Protomyctophum parallelum. The sequence goes on from NC_139707.1 coordinate 9,176,460, forward strand.
ATCGTTACGTCATGTTGTAGTATTGTTTTGTAGTCATCAGGATCATATCGTTACGTCATGTCGTAGTATTGTTTTGTAGTCATCAGGATGATATCGTTACGTCATGTTGTAGTATTGTTTTGTAGTCATCAGGCAGGAACAATCAAACCGAACTTCCTTTTCCCTCAATCCGGAAGAATAACAATAAAAGCTCTTTTTATTGAGAAAAATCGTTTTGAGGGATAAGGAAGTTCCGGATGATTGTTGACTACAAAACAATACTACAACATGACGTAGTGATATGATCTGCTCCCGACCGGTTCATAAACCCGAAATGGAATGCTGCCCAGGCTAATTATTATACAGTGGGGGACGGGGTTCACAAATGTTTCAGCCTGTAAATAATACATAATAATAATCATATTATTGATGAGCGCTTGGAATTGATGCTAATATAGTGTCGGAACATCTCGTGAAATGGCATCATCAATCTGTATGACTAATTTAGCTTTAGGTAATTTAGTAGATTGATGTCAATATATGTTTACGTAACTTTATGGATACTTTTACTCGAGTTTGAGTATTATTACAATGTAATTGATAATAACCAGGTGCAGTGCTATACAAGGGAGAAGTCACCGAGGGAACGGATCAACCATCAATTAAGACTATTTACAAGGCAACCATAAATCATTTCATAATTGCAGCGGCAGGAATACAGATGGATCACCTGCTCGTTACATCTATTATTCAAGTGAGCCAGCCCAGGGAAAGTGCTTTCACGTCACTGTGTTGAACGAGGAGATAACAGCAGGGCTATTCTATTCTACACACACACACACACACACACACCCACACACACACACACACACACACACACGCACAGTCGCACACTGACAGACACAAACAATGACGGAGGGAGATTTGATTGATTGATCATTTTATTAGACAATAAAATGCAAACGGTACCGTCAAGCACAAATGGTCCAAAAGGATATAGCACCGAAGACAGACCTTAATTGCGGTCTTGTTTCCATTCCATACATTCATTCATTCAAAACACAACAATGACATCAGCAATGATATATCTCAAACATAATTACATTTGGGTAATCACATTCTCTCCCTTTGACCTGATGACAGTGACAGATGCACTTTTTTTTTTTAAAGGAAACCAGTGATCTGCTTGTTTTGAGGGAAGGGGGAGAGGGTATTCCACGGATGAGTGGCTCTGCTGTGGAAGGTGGATTTACCCATATTTGTTCTAAACATGGGTGGCACCAGATCATTATTCACACTCCCTCTATAGTGTTACGTCTGTCTGTGTGAATTGCTCACCTTTTTGAGGTAATCAGTCAAGTAATTGACGGCACTAAGAGCATGGAGAGCAGAGCTGTATTTACAATCTTGAGTGATCGGCCCCATTTTCAGTTGCTTGGCTCTGTCTTCTACCCTGAGCCAATTAACCTATGCTATCAAATTGCGTTGCATGAAGGTGGGTCCTCATCGGCCCTAGAGGCCTAGAAGGAGTCGGATTAGTTTGTTTCGGGAGGTCTGGAGCAGAGAGCAGAACTGCATGGCTGAGCATGTTTATGCCAGGACGTCAACCTGTGGCCTGGGGGGGATTAGTGATGTCTGTGAGGATGCATGTCATCTTCTCCCACCGTCAACTGGCTAATCTGGGGCTAATCCTCCTCCGTGGGCTCCAGTCAGTGTTCACACCACTCCTCTCCACAATAGATGACAGCAGCATCTGTTCGTCTGTCTATTGTTTCAAAGTGTTTTTGTTTGTCCACTAAGAGGGGGATTCACACTATGGTCCCACTCGGGACCACTTGGCAGATGTTGTGGTGTAGTGTGAACGCTGCGTGTGTACCGTTCCCCGGAGCGGATCACCCAACCATTCCCGGGACCACATGGAGGTACCGAGACTATAGAGCGTCGCATGCAGTCCCGCCCCCCTCGAGAGACCCGGAAAATAATTCCCCCGTTCATTTTCCTTCAAAAAGTATTTATATGAAGACATTTACGCCGCGGACAAAGCCAACTCTGTTTTGGGCCGAATAAATAGTTAGAAAGAATAATTATTTGTATGGTCCAAAATATTGTGTTTGTTGTCATGATTTGTCACGACTCGAGTTGGCTTTGTACGACGCTTATATAAGGTCTTTAAATAAATACTTTTTGAAAGGTCTCTGGGGAAAATGCATTGGGGAAAATGCATTGGGAATTATTTCCTGGGCCTGGCGTCGTCATGAAAGGGGTCGGGGGACTGCACACTCTATACCTCTAGGGACCAAACCCCATAGTTTGTTGCAGAACGCCAGCCTTGACGGCCGTATGGCCCTTACTTTGAAGCCGATTTCAGCTGATTTGGTGAACTTCCGGTAACGCGGAATCATTTCCGGGGCGCTCGTTTAGAGACTTTTCTTTTCATCACTAGCGGCTGAAACGGTCCCGCGAGGTTGCGATGATGTTTTTAGCTAAAAACACAACACTGTTGCACAACGTAGTAGTAATCCTAGTCTGGCATGGCCAGACTGTTGCCACCCACAATAGAGCACCGAAGTCTGACGTCACTTTCAGTAGAGGGCGTCTGTCCCCAGGTTCATGTATTTTTTTAGTTGCATTGTAATCCCCATAGGGGGGATTTTAGATTGCTTCATATAAGAACTGTGTTTGAAAAATAAACATGTCATCCCGGCCGCTTCACTCATATGGATATGAAGAATCAACTGACTGAGAGAAAACGCTAATGTTACTGCTGCTGAATTAGTTAGATTTTCGCTAGAAGCAGACTGTATCATTATATGAGTGACTGACTGTTGCAAACGATACAGAGACACCTCCCTGACAATAACGCCGAGACAGCTTGTTTATTTTTGGACCACAACGCTTATAGTAGACGATATTAAGATCACCCCATGTTATTCTCCATAGAGAAATTACTTCCGTGAACCAGGGGAATCGAAGGGATGAGCGAGTTACGTCAGGACTTCGGTGCTCTATGTTCAAATGCTTCAGTCATACAGTCTGGACGCTGGAGCAAAGGAAGCCCTGATCATGAGTAAAATATAAATGCTTCTGTCATACAGTCTGGAGCAACGGAAGCTCTAATAATGAGTAAAATATAAATGCTTCCGTCATACAGTCTGGAGCAACGGAAGCTCTGATCATGAGTAAAATATAAATGCTTCCGTCATACAGTCTGGAGCAACGGAAGCTCTAATAATGAGTAAAATATAAATGCTTCTGTCATAAAGTCTGGAGCAAAATAAAACATAGGGCAGAAAAATCCACATTACGCATGCTCTGGTATCGCTATACCTGTACTCGAGTAAGACATATTGAGTCTCACCGCTGCTCGATCATGACATGACGAGGGGGCTGAAAGCCTCTTTCATTTCCCGATGCAGCAGATATAAGCAATGACAGGCAGGAACAGGAACCACTCACGTTCAGTGAGTTATGATGTCCAGATCACAGCCTTCCAGATACCATGGCGGTCTGTCGGGTGGAAACCTTATATGTCCAAAACTAGGACTTTTCAGGAAATGGGGGGCGCCGATCTACTAGCCTGGGTTCCATTCACTGCGTTCCACGGATCTGAAGATGTCACTGCGCTGCTCAGTCTGGACAGAGGCTCCTCAGTCTGGACAGAGGCTCCTCAGTCTGGACAGAGGCTACTCAGTCTGGACAGAGGCTGCTCAGTCTGGACAGAGGCTGCTCAGTCTGGACAGAGGCTGCTCAGTCTGGACAGAGGCTGCTCAGTGTGGACAGAGGCTGCTCAGTCTGGACAGAGGCTGCTCAGTCTGGACAGAGGCTCCTCAGTCTGGACAGAGGCTGCTCAGTCTGGACAGAGACTACTCAGTCTGGACAGAGGCTCCTCAGTCTGGACAGAGGCTGCTCAGTCTGGACAGAGGCTGCTCAGTCTGGACAGAGACTACTCAGTCTGGACAGAGGCTGCTCAGTCTGGACAGAGGCTGCTCAGTCTGGACAGAGGCTCCTCAGTCTGGACAGAGGCTCCTCAGTCTGGACAGAGGCTCCTCAGTCTGGACAGAGGCTGCTCAGTCTGGACAGAGACTACTCAGTCTGGACAGAGGCTCCTCAGTCTGGACAGAGGCTGCTCAGTGTGGACAGAGGCTACTCAGTCTGGACAGAGACTACTCAGTCTGGACAGAGGCTCCTCAGTGTGGACAGAGGCTCCTCAGTCTGGACAGAGGCTACTCAGTCTGGACAGAGGCTCCTCAGTCTGGACAGAGGCTGCTCAGTCTGGACAGAGGCTGCTCAGTCTGGAAAGAGACTACTCAGTCTGGACAGAGGCTGCTCAGTCTGGACAGAGGCTACTCAGTGTGGACAGAGGCTACTCAGTCTGGACAGAGGCTGCTCAGTCTGGACAGACTACTCAGTCTGGACAGAGGCTACTCAGTCTGGACAGAGGCTCCTCAGTCTGGACAGAGGCTGCTCAGTCTGGACAGAGACTGCTCAGTCTGGACAGAGACTACTCAGTCTGGACAGAGACTACTCAGCCTGGACAGAGACTACTCAGTCTGGACAGAGGCTCCTCAGTCTGGACAGAGGCTCCTCAGTCTGGACAGAGGCTGCTCAGTCTGGAAAGAGACTACTCAGCCTGGACAGAGACTACTCAGTCTGGACAGAGACTACTCAGTCTGGACAGAGACTACTCAGCCTGGACAGAGACTACTCAGTCTGGACAGAGGCTGCTCAGTCTGGACAGAGGCTGCTCAGTCTGGACAGAGGCTGCTTGAGTCGCATTTCATAAAGTCAACTGTTACGTAGCGCCGTTGTTGCTGATGCGTCATCATCCAGCGCCACTCTGTCCATGCTTTCTCACTGTTCAAAAATATGTGCGCCGTTCGAGACTTGAGGGTAAAAACCTACGGTCAAAAGTAAACGATTCAGTAGTCCACTGTCAGATTCAGTAGTCCACTGTCAGATTCAGTAGTCCACTGTCAGATTCAGTAGTACACTGTCAGATTCAGTAGTCCACTGTCAGATTCAGTAATACAAAAAAATGACGGCTGTGTGGGGTGAGTTTAGTGAATGATAAGGGGACGTTGCAGGGCAACATTATCATTATCATCATTTTTCGACGGCGGTCGAGATCATGGATCATTATTGAATTTCAAATGCATTTACGTATAGTTAACTTTATGAACTGTTAACATAACTATTTGGACACAAAAAGACTAACATTTTAAAACTATAGTCAGTACTAGTCATTTAATACTAGTCATGAAGTAATTAAAGCGGGTTTGGAATTGTAACAGCGAAAATCAATACTATATCAGTATTCTGATATTAACATTAAGTGAACGTGGAGATAAGAGTTTTCTGGCCCTCAGCCTAGATATCTGCCAGGCCAGCCGGGGCCATATGTGAGTGTAACTGAATTAGTGGTACATATATACGTTCTGTGCTAGAGTGACAGTCTCCATGTCGACATGTCCATTTTGTTTGGGAGCGCTGACGAATGCGGTGACCCTGTTATTGGCTCTCTGCTCTGCTGCCAGTGGGACGGGAGCCTGTGATTGGCTGTCTGCTCTGCTGCCAGAGGGACGTATGGGAAGCTGAATGACGCGCACTGTAGCTACAACATGCTCTGCTCATTATCTCCCCTGATAGTGGATGGCATGCAGGCCTGTTGTGAGAGGCTAATTGTTTCTCTCTCTCTCTCTTTCTCTCTCTAGACTTCCATGTATGTTCTGACCCTGAGTAATGGTATCCGCTCATGGGGCCTGGGGGACCACATTACACGCACGTCATATGCACGCACGCACGCACGCACACACACACACACACACACACACACACACACACACACACACACACACACAGCCACATAAATGAATGTACAGAGTACAGAGTTTGTGTCTCCTGTGGTGTAGGTCTACAGTAGTATAATGGTCAATTAGTCTCACTGTCATCACAGACGCACATCCGCTGTTCATGAACTATAATGCACACACGGGGACCCCCAGGGGTCCCTGGCACGTACGGGGACCCCCAGGGGTCCCTGGCCCGGCTTCCAGGGGGTTTGCCAGGTAAATTAGTTGAAGATGGAGTGCCGCGTGATTTTTTTTTTCCACACGAAAATCAGTATAGCCTATTATTATTATTATTATATAAGGAGGATTTATTTTTCAAAAAAAGTGTACAGTATTTGTTAAAATGTGTTTTTCTATGTGGACACGTCCACCAGTTCATTAAGTATGCCTGGCTTGCCTGGTGGGTGGGGCTGGGTGGTGATCCACCTGAACTGAAGCCGCACACACAGCTGTTGTTGTATGATGGTGCGTGCGTGCGTGCATGCGTTTGACTGTATTTCGTCTCACCACCAGTTTCTTAGTTCAATTCTCATCAGTGTTCATTCTCAACAGTGGCGTGCACAAATAGACACTAGGGGTGCTAGAGCACCCCCTGCCCTTTTTGGCAATGTGCTCTTTAAAAATAATAAAAAAATATTTATTTTTCTTAATTTGTAGTGTGTGGACCATGCGGTGACATTGATCAAATCTTGATAAAAAACGCTTCTACTATATTATTTAGGCCCCCACAATCTATAAAGCTATGTTTCTATGCCAGTCGTTCTTCGATAAAAATAAATAAATAGCAGACCTACAAGCTCGTAGCGCGCCACTCGGTGGCGCGCTATGAGCTTGTAGATCTGCTATTTTTCAATAGCTAAAGCACCAAAATGCGCTGCACAAGGTGCCCTTTTTTCACTTGAGCACCTGCCCCTCTAAATGTCTGCACGCCACTGATTCTCAACATGCTCACTGACATACAGTAACTAGCCACACTCCTTCTAGAGCCTAGAGACTTCTACCAGGTCTTTGGTGCAGTGTTGATTTAGACAGCACATTTTGATTTTAGTTTTAGTAACATTTGAGTCCCCTGGGATGTTGTAGTGTTAGTCTATAGTTCTAGTCAACTATATTATTTATCATACGATTTCAGTCTGAAATCAGAGATGTCCAAATCACGTTTTTTTTGCTCCCGATCCAATTATGATAATCAGATTTTGAGACATACGGATATACCGATCTTTCCCAATCCGATATATTTTTTATGCCATATCACAATAGCAAATATCCTAATGTATGTCACTCTAGTCTAGTCTGTTGTGTTGCCTGTTGACAATACTTTTATTAGAATGACTGTCATTGTGTTTTTTTATACATATAAGTCATTCAGAGAGAGTACTACAGACTCCTATGCCATCATGCATAGCAGGGGTTGCATTTCCTTTGTTTTTATCATAGGTGTCTTTCACGCCTGTTTGATGATCTCTGACTGGGACCAGAAGGAAAACAGCTATAGCATAAACTCAACCGTTTTTACAAAACCTCATTGCTTATACATCTTTCTTTACAATATTGTATTTTGGCTCGCCTTGATGCAGTTGAAAATTATTTTAGCCGATCTGCAAGCTCACAAGGCGTCTCAGGGCAACGCACTGTGGGCTTGTAGATCTGCTTTTTTCAGAATGCAACCAAGTATAAAATTACTTGTGTCTTATACTGGATCTCTTGTCCACTAGCCCCACTAGTTTTTATTTGTTGACAAAATTGTTAATATATTTAGTCTTAGTTTTAGTCACCAGAGCTTAGTTTTTAGTTGCCATTTAGTTTCCGTCAGTGAAAAAAAGTAGTCGCAAATATTTGTCGTCTGGTCTTGGTGCTTTGGTGTTTTGATTTGTGTTTGGTTTCTCTCACCCTTGTCTTGGTCTTTCCTTCATTCCTTCATGGCCTCCAGGGGGCGCTGGTCTCGGCCTGCGCAGACGACACGCTACACCTGTGGAACCTTCGTCAGAGACGGCCGGCCATCCTTCACTCGCTCAAGTTCAACAGAGAGAGGTGAGCACGATCCTGGTCCTGGGTTCGATTCCCGCTCAGGACGCTGTGGGCGCTGGGGATGAACACAAGGCTGCTGTACTTTATACCTCATACTTTAAATGCTTAGTATGAGGTTTAAAGTACAGCAGCCTTGTGTTCATAAAACAGAAAGATTGGGTATTGGGTAAGACTGACGTTATGTATCTTTCAGGACCTTTCACTGCTTCGTCTCAACCATTACTAAATGGCTCTGGTCTCAGCCACCGCGGTGGATATTTTAGACATTCCGTTTTCTTTTTCTTTTTTATGTTGCCACTACTGTTGGAGCAGCCATAAACTACACAGGTTCATCACGATGTTCTGGGCATATTTGTAATGTTAGTGTTAGTAAAAAGGAGGTAAAAGAGTAACGTTTGAGGCAGACTAAACATCAGTCACTCTGCCGTTCACTGTAGTAGAAGAGGTGCGCCTGGTGAGGGTTTAAACCCCGCAGCTATGTCGAGTCCGCCTACAGGAAATACGTAAGCTGCGGCCATGAGACCCGCTACGGAATGGGTCTATAGGTGGGGTTGGCGAAAGTACCTTTCTGTGTGGAGGTTGCATGTTCTCCCCGTGTTCCCTAGAGGGTATTTCTCAAGCTTTTCCTATGAATACCCGAATGGCAGGACGTGCGCTGACTGCTTCTATTGTTTCAGGACTTTATTTATTTTATTTTTTGTTCCAGTAGCGCTCTGCGGTTCTCTCTCAATCGTTTTATTTAAGTGTCTCTGCATTGACTGAGCAAGGTGACTTTCTCCAATGGCCACAAGAGTATTATTAAGACAGGTTTACGAAATTTTATGATTTTAAAGTTTGAATAAGGATATATGACCTCCACCATTATATTCATGAAATAAAAACCTTTTCCTTAAAGGGAAGAAAACTGTCAAAGAAGTGAACTGAATTAGAGGTCTTTCTTGTGACCTTTTTATTCACAGTGTGAAAGATGTTTTTCTTTTTCTTTTGACTGATACAGACTTAGACGTGCTGCTGACCCTCAAATGGACCCAGCGTGGGGTTTCTCTCTCACACAGTCTTGCAAGAACTATAGAACTAAACTAAAGCTGTAGGAAATCTCCAGGTAATTGGCAAGGCCAGCGCCAGATCCCTTGCCCTTTATCCCTCGCCCTTTATCATGTGGATGTGGATGTGGCTTCAGTCCATGTTCCACCCATCACCACCCACCAGGAAAACCGCAGGCATAGGACGGGAACCCCTTTTGGTGTTTTAAGCATTATGTTATACTTTAGCTATTGAAAGATAGCAGATCTACAAGTTCATAGCGCAGCACTCGGTGCCGCACTATGAGCTTGTAGATCTGCTATTTTTGTCCCCGCCGACCCCCTCAGATGGGGGCCAATGAATTACATATCATTTCTGGGGTCCTTGACATGAAATATTGAGCACCACTGATATAGAAACATGAGGTATTTCAGAAAACTGTCAGGATTTAGAAGACTACACACTACACTTTTTGGGAAAAAAATATTCCTCCTTATATAAAATAATAATAATAATAATAACACGTGATGATCATGTTTTACGGAGGGGGAAAATATTATGGCACTCCATCTTCAAAGAAGGCTTGGCTTTAAGGTTGTATGTCTTTAAATGTTTTGATGAATTGAACAATGTGGACCCTGTTGTAAACAAGTGTAATGCTTAATTGGGTCGTCCACTCACAGTTGACAGTCTTTGTATTGAGTTTGTGCTTAAAATGTACTGTAAATTCTACAAACTGTTAATAAATATTTCAATCAATCAATCAAAAAAGATGTTCTGACGCAGTATGACAATATGAACATCTGGATAACATGCAGTGGCAGATGGATTTTTGATGTTCTGAAGCAGTATGACAATATGAACATCTGGATAACATGCAGTGGCAGATGGACTTTTGAATGAACCACACATTTACAGAGCTATGCAAGGTAAATGGATAATTTAATTTAAATAAAGTATCCCCATTATGCAAGTGAAGAGAATACAATTCCATATATATTTCTGATGAAATGAAAGGCCTTCACATTTCAAGAGGTTATTCCGTTCGCCGACCGCGCGAGTGTGTACGTGTGCGTGGGAGGGAATAATCACAGTGTATCTTCAGCAAAAACATTAACTGGAATACACACTGCACTGCTTTGGGGTGAAGGTAGCCCATTTAGACCTGAGGACGATTCTACAAAATGCCTTCTAAATCCTGACAGTTTTCTGAAAAACCCCATGTTTCTATGTCAAGGACCCCCAGAATTATCTGTATTTGGCCGCCGACCCCCATCTGAAAATATGTTGTTCCAGGGAGCACTGCACATTTTCACATTTTTTCAAAAAGAGCAGACCTACAAGCTTGTAGATCTGCTATTTTTCAATAGCGGTTTCTCGGCGGATTCTCGCCCAGAATGGGCTAGAGTTGAAGCCAGTCAAATGTCTGCAGACTCTTCCTGGCCTGTCTCACTTTAGAGGTTTAGCATAAATCCACAGGGGCAATCTTAAGACACCATGAAGGCAAACTGAAAAGGTTAACTTTGTTGTGCTTTCAGTTTGAGTCCCTGGCAAGCACAGGAGAGCTTCTCTGTTGTAGTTTCAAAGGTATCTCCGATCACTTTCAGCTGAGACCAAAAAAGATAATTGAGTTGTGAAACGCGGGACCCAAATGTACAAAAATATATTATGTATTGATAACGTATATGCCTATTTAATCCATTCTGGGCGGGAACCCCTTTTGGTGTTTTAAGCATTAGCTTATGTTATGCTTTAGCTGGTGAAAAATAGCAGATCTATGAACTTGTAGGTCTGCTATTTTTGAAAAATTGTGAAAATGCGACACACATTGTTATATGTTGTTGTAATATATATTCTTTCGGAGTGAACGTTTTTACCTCAAATCTTTGCTTCTGAGGGGTCCCTGGAATAACATATTTTCAGATGGGGGTCCGTGGCCAATTACATATATTTTTTGGAAACATGAGGTATTTCAGAAAACTGTCTTATTTAGAAGACATTTTTTTAATTTAGTCGTCAGGCCTAAATGGGTTAAAAGCAAATTGTAGCCGATCTACACGCACATCACGGTGCAACGCGGTGGGAGCTTGTAGAAATAGTATTTTCACTATTTAACTTAAGCGGTCCTATTTCCATTCATTTAAGAATTAATGTTCAAATTATTTTCACTGTTGAATTTGTATTTGTGATGACAATCCCTTTTAAATACATTGTATATTTATGGGGTTAGGGTTAGGTTACATTTCATGAAACGTAAAATTAATTGGGATAATTACTCACCAATCATTTCAATTAAGAAGATCTCAAGTTGATGCAAACACAATGTTTTATTGAATAAAAGATATAACATTGAATGCATAAGGTCAGCTTTTAGGGAGAACCTCAATTTGAGTTGCGTTTCAGTAGTAAACAAGCTACGATGGAAGTGCTACAGTCGCCACGTTAGCAACCATACTCACCATAGGCTATTATTTACATTATGAAAACCATGCAAGATCTTTCACTTAGTCTTGATCAATGTACTGTAGGTTACACACGTTGGAATTAAACGTGGAACCTGCAGCATTAGGTGAGTAATTCATTGGATATTTGTTCGACGTCTGTGGTTGTGCTAATGATAAACGGACAGCTGCTGCTAGTGGGATCCTCCTGCTGCTCTTAGACTGTTGCTTTTTCCACTTTCTCAGCCCTAGCAGTTGCTTTATCGCATTACTGGTTTGTGTTGTGTGTGTGTGTGTGTGTGTGTGTGTGTGTGTGTGTGTGTGTGTGTGTGTGTGTGTGTGTGTGTGTGTGTGTGTGTGTGTGTGTGTGTGTGTGTGTGTGTGTGTGTGTGTGTGTGTGTGTGTGTGTGTGTTCATTTTCCAATTAGCCCCACTAGCTGGCACTAGCTGGGGTACATATATGGCCCCCACTTTGAAAGTTCCACTTTGTAGATGCAGGAAACTGGAGGAATTTTGTATATTCTAAATTGAGTAAAATACAATCAGCATACTAATTTAATCACATTAAATTAATCCTAATTAATCCCTCCCACCACCACCACCACCAAACATGCACATTTCTTCCCTCATGCTCTATGCAGAACTGTATTAATAATTCCCTTATATTTATGTTCAATACTTTTGGTCAAACCTTATAGTCAAGGACATATGTCATATTGCATAAAATCCTTTCAAATTCCTCTGAAGATTGCGAAGGACATTCTGAAAAGCAGGATATTTAACAAACTGCCCTCAGTGAAATGTGTCACGGTAATTTGATACACGTCCTTGCAGGCAGAGCATTTTGTTTCCCTTCAAATCAATACATAATGCATAATACTTAAATTCAGCTCTCTCAAACATAAAAGCCTGCATACTTCATTGTTGAGAGTGTAAAGGCTAGCTACAGCAGTAATCGCAAAGATGGATGAAGGGACACCTATTATACGACACTATATTTACTGCAAGGACTTCAAGTGAGTTATAAGATACAGTGAGTCTCCTCAAAGACATTTCAAGAGTCACAGGCTTTCAGGAAATGTAACATGAGTACAGCAAAGTCAAAGTAAAGTGAAAATATTGCCGTTATTGTCGCTGGAAGAGCCAGATAACTCATCTCTAAGTCCCCTGTATCTCAATACAGCCAATCCACCATTTAGATCAAGGGGGGAGCCGAACGTGTTCATGGAGGCTAAAGTGGTTTAGAACATTGCTTTGCGATGGAAAAATGTGGTCTAAATATAGTTAAAACTATTGCAAAATTCCCCCCGCGTCCCTGCGTCCCTGTCACCATCACCTATTCACCTTCAATTTAATACGGCTACTGAGAGAATTTCTGAAAACGCAGCCGTTAACACTAGGAAGTCTGAGCAGCCGTTCTGACCGAATTTGAGATTTCAATGTTTATTTTCTCAGCCCATGGAGTCCAGAGAAAGTTCCCCTTTCATGACTTTGTCTAAATATTCGATTGAAATCATCTCTGTTTTTTTCCCCATTTGAAACTTTTTCTAAATATGATTTTAGGCATATATCTCTTACTCAGTCTGACTATATCGGCCCATTCGACCGCTCTCCCCCTTTATCCCCCCACCCCCGCACCACTCGTTCACACCTCTTCAGCTGGAGACGTCATTGTTGCCTACACGCACTCACTTTTATTTTTATTTTCTTCCCTCTCTTATGAATACATTATTATACACCCAATGAAAATGTACACTTCACGGATTATATAGGCCATTTGGAATTAGAACAATCGGTAGAAAATTGGCCGAGAATAGCACAATAGCACATTAATTATTGCCTAAATGTAGGCTACGGACTTTTCTGAAAATGGTTAATCTGCAAGCTGCCCGACATTTCAACTTGATATGTTTCGTAGAGAGGGCATAGGCCTACACAAGCCAGAATTCCGTAGTTTACATGGTATTTTGAATTTTTTAAAATGAGCAAAAAATAAGCGAGTTATGTAAAGAGGGGTGGAGGGGAAAAGGCGATTATTTGGCACAATCAATCAAATATATATTAATTACATCGCGTAGCCTATAATGTTTCCCCCTCTATATAAAAATGACAATATATAACTCTAATGTCGTATTTCGTCGGGAGTCGTGTTAATATTTATTTACTCGTCATTGTCATGTTCACTCCAAATAAGCAAGTATTATGTAATAAATAAATTAATTTCGTGGCTTTTTGTTCTCTTTTCTCCAGGCGCATACCCGCATCGAGATGAGCTCTGCGACAGCCGTGCTGTGCTGTTTTCAATTAAATTACTTGCAGTATAATATTAATAAATACTACATCCTATATACATTGCTTGTCTGTCTAATCATTCAAATGTTTTTCTATATGCATATTGCATAGTTTATGTAAGCCTGAATTAAAGTCTGATTACTGAGGCTTTTTCCCCCGTCTCTCTCACAAACAACGAAGCCTATAAATATTGTCACCTTTATGCAAGTTCGTTTGATATTGTTTAATTCGATAACGATAGCGAATATGCAGCTATCCGTATAGGTGCCCTTTGTGTCAGTGTGCGCCTGCCCAACCCCTGGCCTCTGTAGAACCTGAATCCCCCCCCCCACCTCATTTCCCCTCACTGTATTTTACATTCCTGCTGTTGTCACCACGCGGTAAATAATGAATACTTTGTGTTAATTCAACCATGTTTATTTTTTCTTATTGTTCACAATATCAGAAAGCATGAAAGAAAGTAAATATAAAGCGAAATAAAATCAGGGAAAACACAAATCCAGTTTCTGTTGCTATACTTAGAGACACTTGACACATGTCATTGTAATTGTTCCCGTACATGTGCCACATGCCCGTTTGCCACATTTGTGGCAGCTGGATAGCGTCTTGTTTCCACATCTGTCAAGCTGACACTGCCGTCGCTTCTTGGGCGTGTCTGGTGTCTGTGGACCATCCTGTCTCCTCTTGGCAGTTTGCTGGTTCTGTGGTGTGGTAGGCAGCGGCTGCAGTGCGCTGCGCTGCTGGCGCCGAGGGGTGCGTGGTGGCATGACTGAGTCCTTTTCACCCATGTGTTCCTCGCGGAGCTGTAGTGCCAAGTCCTGTAGGAACTCTCTCCTGGTGAGCTGCGGTTTGTTCAAGCACTGTTTGTACAACACATAGGCATTGATGGCAGCCAGGTCCAGAATGTTGTAAAAGACAGCCATTGGCCAACGCCTGGTGCCAAGTCTGACGCTGTAGTTTCGTGCCATCTGATCCAAAATGTCCACTCCCCATTTCGTGTCATTATAGTCCGTTACAGACTCTGGTTTCGCTTTGGGGTCTTTACCAATCACGATCGAACGGTGCATGGTGCTTAGAATGCAAACGTTTTTGTTTGCTTTGCTTTGGTAAATCGTCAGTGTGGCACCATCACTTGTCATCAGTTGTGTGTGGAACAGCTGTTCTTTTCCACGTGCGGATGGAGGCAACTCTCGCCTCTGTCTGTTCACAGTTCCAAGTATCGTTGTGTTGTTTGCTAGGAGAGACTGCCCCAACTTCATCGAAGTGAAAAAGTTATCCATTGTGATGTTTCGGCCTCTGTCGAGGAATGGTGCTACCAGCCTCTGGACCACGTCTTGAGAGAGCGGCACGCCATCACTATATATACAAATGACAGGGAGAAGGTGTAATGGTTATTACAACGCAAAAATATATACATAATAGGCTTTGATGTAAAGACATTTTAAATGATTATTGATTATTAGAAAAGGAAAATAAATCACCTGCTGCGGTACTGGCCCTTTCCAAGGTATGGAAATCCATTCAGGAAGTATTTGCTGTCCAGGTCGGCAGCAATCCAGAACTTAATTCCAAACTTGTCTGGTTTATTGGCCATGTATTGCGTAAATCCACATCTTGCCTTGGATGGGAAGAGTTGCTCATCGACCGTGATGTTTCCTCCAGGCACATAGCAAGATATGCAGTTATCTGTGAACTGATTCCAAATGTCCGTTATTGCAGCAAACTTGTCTGTTTCTTTGCGTGCTTCTCTGGTGTCCTTGTCGTCAAATCGCAGGTATCGCATTATGGATTTGAAACGGTCACGAGACATTGTTTCGCTCACCGTCTCATTCCCCCATGCCCCTTTCGCCCACAGTTGATTCAATGGATAACCAGATGTCGACATCGCACGAATGAAAAACACGCTGATGAATGCTTTCAGTTCAGTAACAGACAGATCCCATTCTTGATTCTGTCCATCACTGCGGGCAAACTTCACTGTGCAGTCTTTGACGTTTTCCAACATGTCGGGGTCAAACATACACAAAAAACTGCTCAACTCGTCGTGGATTCTGACCTTGGCAAAGGCAGTAGGACCTGGCCTGGCTGTGAAGATATTACGCTTTGGCAGTCTGCCGCGGCCAGCACCGGGTTGCATCGAAGACCATATTGTTCCATCTTTACTTGTCTCAGTAGTAGTCTCGGGCTGGGATGTTTGAGGTAAATCCTCTGTGTCATCTGCCTCGCTAGATTCGCTATCTGATGAATCTGAAGCTGGCGTTTTCCAACATGTCGGGGTCAAACATACACAAAAAAGGAAAAGGGAAGGGAAAAGATACATATACAGTGAGGGGAAATGGGGTGGGGGGGGGGCCTACATTTAGGCCTACATGGGACAAGCTATATATATATATATATATATATATATATATTTCCCTATTTGTCTATTGGTATGTCTCTAAATGTTTTGATGAATTGAACAATGTGGACCCTGTTGTAAACAAGTGTAATGCTTCATTGGGTTAATATAGTATGTTTTTGAACGAATATTTGGGCCTAAGCAGTTTTTTGTGTGTGTGTGTGACCAGTGTTGCTCGTCGACTCGGGAAATGGGGTGGGGGGGGGGGATTCAGGTTTTACAGAGGCCACTTCGAATTGCAGCCATCCGTATAGGTGCCACACATCAGGGGTTGGGGGGGTTGGGCAGGCGCACACTGACACAAAGGGCACCTACGGATGGCTGCAATTCCGAGTCGACTAACACTGGTCACACACACACACAAAAAACTGCTTAGGCCCAAATATTCGTTCAAAAACATACTATATTAACCCAATGAAGCATTACACTTGTTTACAACAGGGTCCACATTGTTCAATTCATCAAAACATTTAGAGACATACCAATAGACAAACGTTAAAAAAAATACAGTGAGGGGAAATGGGGTTTCTGGCCAGTGTTGCCACATCTGCTGTTTATAAGCGATTTTGGGATTGTTGTGACTGTTGTCACAATGTGTCACATTGTGAGTGGGCTATATACAGAATTCCAATGCATTGACAGAGAGGGCGTGGTGACAACAGCAATTACCGCGCAATCACCACGCCCTCTCTGTCAATGCATTGGAATTCTGTAGTAATATAGCCCACTCAAACTTTGTCTAATATTGTTTTAGAGCAGTGGTTCTCAAACATTTCAATCTACAAAGATAATCCCAAAATCGCTTATAAACAGCAGATGTGGCAACACTGGCCAGAAACACACACACACACAAAACTGTAGGCCCAAATATTCGTTCAAAAACATACTATATTAACCCAATTAAGCATTACACTTGTTTACAACAGGGTCCACATTGTTCAATTCATCACAACATTTAGAGACATACAAATAGACACTTCTATGTGGCTAAAGAACAGAACATGAGTTAAAATTCCAGGGTTAAACATTGCAGAGTTGATTTCAACTCCCAAAGTGTCATTTTAACACCTTCAGATTTAAATTGGGTTCAGTGTTGGAGTCATTTGAAAGAGTTGATCACGCCAGTGTTACCAAACTCAGCCTAGAGTTAATTCCACCCCAAAAGTGTAGTTTTAACACTATCCCTTTTTGCTTCCTATATGATGAATTCCTGTTCTGTTCTTTAGCAACATAGAAGTGTCTATTTGTATATATATATATATATATATATACTGTAGGTGCAGGTGCACACACACACACACACACACACACACAAAACTGCTTAGGCCCAAATATTCGTCCCATGTAGGCCTAAATGTTTTTATGATCGAATGTGACCAAATAGTGCCCTTTGAGAGTGAAGGTTTTATTTTTCGTTTTAGGCTTACGTTATAAGTTATATACTATGCATAGTCAATACTAATAGACTGCATTTAATGTTAAGTTATGTTCTGTAAAATATAGGCAAATATTGAGAAGTTGAGAAGTATGCATCCTGCATGCTGTTGTCACCACGCCCTCTATCAATGCATTGGAATTCTGTCGTCATATAGCCCAATCAAAATCAATTGACATTTAAATTAGCCTATACAACTTCGATGCAAAAAATGTGTATAAAGGCACATGCAATGTGTGGACAGGTCATTTCACGATCATGATTCGAAGAAATAAGCCGAGGGAAAGACGCTACACAGCAGAGGAGGCAGCCAGCATTCTGCTCGGGCAGACGGCTTTTGGCGACATAGACAGCGAAGATGACAATGTCGGAGGAGAGGAACAGGCTGAAGAGTACTACCCGCCAGCTTCAGATTCATCAGATAGCGAATCTAGCGAGGCAGATGACACAGAGGATTTACCTCAAACATCCCAGCCCGAGACTACTACTGAGACAAGTAAAGATGGAACAATATGGTCTTCGATGCAACCCGGTGCTGGCCGCGGCAGACTGCCAAAGCGTAATATCTTCACAGCCAGGCCAGGTCCTACTGCCTTTGCCAAGGTCAGAATCCACGACGAGTTGAGCAGTTTTTTGTGTATGTTTGACCCCGACATGTTGGAAAACGTCAAAGACTGCACAGTGAAGTTTGCCCGCAGTGATGGACAGAATCAAGAATGGGATCTGTCTGTTACTGAACTGAAAGCATTCATCAGCGTGTTTTTCATTCGTGCGATGTCGACATCTGGTTATCCATTGAATCAACTGTGGGCGAAAGGGGCATGGGGGAATGAGACGGTGAGCGAAACAATGTCTCGTGACCGTTTCAAATCCATAATGCGATACCTGCGATTTGACGACAAGGACACCAGAGAAGCACGCAAAGAAACAGACAAGTTTGCTGCAATAACGGACATTTGGAATCAGTTCACAGATAACTGCATATCTTGCTATGTGCCTGGAGGAAACATCACGGTCGATGAGCAACTCTTCCCATCCAAGGCAAGATGTGGATTTACGCAATACATGGCCAATAAACCAGACAAGTTTGGAATTAAGTTCTGGATTGCTGCCGACCTGGACAGCAAATACTTCCTGAATGGATTTCCATACCTTGGAAAGGGCCAGTACCGCAGCAGGTGATTTATTTTCCTTTTCTAATAATCAATAATCATTTAAAATGTCTTTACATCAAAGCCTATTATGTATATATTTTTGCGTTGTAATAACCATTACACCTTCTCCCTGTCATTTGTATATATAGTGATGGCGTGCCGCTCTCTCAAGACGTGGTCCAGAGGCTGGTAGCACCATTCCTCGACAGAGGCCGAAACATCACAATGGATAACTTTTTCACTTCGATGAAGTTGGGGCAGTCTCTCCTAGCAAACAACACAACGATACTTGGAACTGTGAACAGACAGAGGCGAGAGTTGCCTCCATCCGCACGTGGAAAAGAACAGCTGTTCCACACACAACTGATGACAAGTGATGGTGCCACACTGACGATTTACCAAAGCAAAGCAAACAAAAACGTTTGCATTCTAAGCACCATGCACCGTTCGATCGTGATTGGTAAAGACCCCAAAGCGAAACCAGAGTCTGTAACGGACTATAATGACACGAAATGGGGAGTGGACATTTTGGATCAGATGGCACGAAACTACAGCGTCAGACTTGGCACCAGGCGTTGGCCAATGGCTGTCTTTTACAACATTCTGGACCTGGCTGCCATCAATGCCTATGTGTTGTACAAACAGTGCTTGAACAAACCGCAGCTCACCAGGAGAGAGTTCCTACAGGACTTGGCACTACAGCTCCGCGAGGAACACATGGGTGAAAAGGACTCAGTCATGCCACCACGCACCCCTCGGCGCCAGCAGCGCAGCGCACTGCAGCCGCTGCCTACCACACCACAGAACCAGCAAACTGCCAAGAGGAGACAGGATGGTCCACAGACACCAGACACGCCCAAGAAGCGACGGCAGTGTCAGCTTGACAGATGTGGAAACAAGACGCTATCCAGCTGCCACAAATGTGGCAAACGGGCATGTGGCACATGTACGGGAACAATTACAATGACATGTGTCAAGTGTCTCTAAGTATAGCAACAGAAACTGGATTTGTGTTTTCCCTGATTTTATTTCGCTTTATATTTACTTTCTTTCATGCTTTCTGATATTGTGAACAATAAGAAAAAATAAACATGGTTGAATTAACACAAAGTATTCATTATTTACCGCGTGGTGACAACAGCAGGAATGTAAAATACAGTGAGGGGAAATGAGGTGGGGGGGGGGATTCAGGTTCTACAGAGGCCAGGGGTTGGGCAGGCGCACACTGACACAAAGGGCACCTATACGGATAGCTGCATATTCGCTATCGTTATCGAATTAAACAATATCAAACGAACTTGCATAAAGGTGACAATATTTATAGGCTTCGTTGTTTGTGAGAGAGACGGGGGAAAAAGCCTCAGTAATCAGACTTTAATTCAGGCTTACATAAACTATGCAATATGCATATAGAAAAACATTTGAATGATTAGACAGACAAGCAATGTATATAGGATGTAGTATTTATTAATATTATACTGCAAGTAATTTAATTGAAAACAGCACAGCACGGCTGTCGCAGAGCTCATCTCGATGCGGGTATGCGCCTGGAGAAAAGAGAACAAAAAGCCACGAAATTAATTTATTTATTACATAATACTTGCTTATTTGGAGTGAACATGACAATGACGAGTAAATAAATATTAACACGACTCCCGACGAAATACGACATTAGAGTTATATATTGTCATTTTTATATAGAGGGGGAAACATTATAGGCTACGCGATGTAATTAATATATATTTGATTGATTGTGCCAAATAATCGCCTTTTCCCCTCCACCCCTCTTTACATAACTCGCTTATTTTTTGCTCATTTTAAAAAATTCAAAATACCATGTAAACTACGGAATTCTGGCTTGTGTAGGCCTATGCCCTCTCTACGAAACATATCAAGTTGAAATGTCGGGCAGCTTGCAGATTAACCATTTTCAGAAAAGTCCGTAGCCTACATTTAGGCAATAATTAATGTGCTATTGTGCTATTCTCGGCCAATTTTCTACCGATTGTTCTAATTCCAAATGGCCTATATAATCCGTGAAGTGTACATTTTCATTGGGTGTATAATAATGTATTCATAAGAGAGGGAAGAAAAAATAAATAAAAGTGAGTGCGTGTAGGCAACAATGACTTCTCCAGCTGAAGAGGTGTGAACGAGTGGTGCGGGGGTGGGGGGATAAAGGGGGAGAGCGGTCGAATGGGCCGATATAGTCAGACTGAGTAGGAGTGATTTTTTTTCAGCCTTCCTAGTGTTAAACTGCTTCAATTGAGAAAATTACCCCAGTAGATGATGATAGCGGAACATTTTCCACTATTACTGCCCAAAAGCAATATGCTGTAGTGGCTGGTGCACTAATGAAAGACATCATAATACCCGATGTCCTTCCATTGACTCCCATTTAGTGTACACTAGAACTGTACGTCGACCACCGGCCTACTTGAGAACGATGCGACTTGGGAACCTAATAATACCTGTTGTCAACTTGTCATAGCACCCATTTTAACTATCTGTCTGTGTCCCTTTTGTGCCCATACTGTTTAACCCATTCTGACCTGAGATCAGATTCATACGAGGTTTTCCACTGGACACACACTGGTCTGATGAACCCATTCTGACCTGAGATCAGATTCTAAAAATGTCAGTCGTTCTTCGATTTTTCAAAAATGGCAGACCTACAAGCTCGCATCGTGCCACTCGGTGGCGCGCTATGAGCTTGTAGATCTGCTATTTTTCAATAGCTAAAAGCATAACATGATGCCGACACCAAAATGGGTGCCCGTTCAGAATGGGTTAAAGTGTACACAGTATATGGAGATCTCTGTATCTGTCTGTCTGCCTGTGCCCGAAGAGTACAAACTGACCGTGAAAAGTGTAGTGGTTAAGTGATCAATTTGCAGGTGTGGGGTACGTTGCCATGGCAATCACAGTCGCCAGAAGATAAAGCAAGCAAATGACATTTCCCAGGTTGAGGTGGCTTTGATAGCAATTACTGAAAGATATCCAAATGTCTGCAACACTGTGATTTGGGGGGATGATGACGACTGTGTCTGTGTGTACTATGCTTGCTAATGAGTACCCAGTGCTTCCTATTACGCGATGAAGAACCCAAAGCAAGGGCACACTGACCAACGATGCATAATTATACCAGCATGATGCTCGTCTCAAGTCCTCTGTGAGGATGCTTCCTAGGAATGTAATGTAGAGTGTCATTAACCGTAATGTGGAAAAACAAACTGGCTGAAGGACTTTCTTATAATTTGTCCTCACTAATGCTCATTATAAAAGATGGCACCGCTTCTCTACTACTCACCCTCTTAACCCTAGAACACTAAACACGGGTCATCTTCACCCGGACGGTTATATTTTTGCAGGTTTTGCAGGTTAGACATACAGTCTGACAGTCTGACAGGCATGCATTAGTTTGACAACACCGTCGCTCCCGACAGGGCCGGATTAACCCCCACTGGGCTCACTTATTTCCTGGACTACATTGTTGTCTCAGTAAGACTAGCCCTCCCCCTATCCACAAGGAGGAGCAGTGGACCAAAGTATTATGGGGATTGTAGTCCAGGAAGGAAGTGAGCCCTGTGTCCATGACATCATGGAGCCCATGGACACCTTGAAGTATACTGAAATAAGTAAAAACACCAAATGACCCACATAAAACCCCCATGAATGTGTTTCTTGACTCCCAAATATCATTACAATAAGATCTGGTTGCAAAAGGGGGTGAAGTGGCAACTTTTAATCATGAAATTATGGGTCAGAGAACCAAAAGCATCGCGAAAGTCCAGGAAGACAGAATAGAATTTATTAGATTCATGTTTAAAATAATCCATCCCAGTTTTAAGACTCATTCATCTCCTGTGTATTTACTGTATGCCTTCTGCTTAGGTGACAAGATGCCATTGTCTAGCACACGAGACAGGATACATTTCATGAACAATTTGTAGATGGCGGGGAGGAGGGACATGTCTCTCCATGTACAGTAGATGGATCGTAATTATACGGTGAATCATATATGGCTCTTTTCCAGGATTCTGGCACTCCCTTATTGTCCAGGCAGACATTAAAGATGGATGTTATTTTATCACATGACTGTGCAGTCTTAAGGCTTTCATATGTTACCCCTCCTCTATGCCACTAGCCCTGTCATTTGTGCAAAACATACCCTACTTTTCATCCGGTGTAAAGTGGGAGGTGATTAGGAAAGACAACGGGCCGTACTGGTTGTATGGCTGTTTTCCCCACGGGAGTGGATCACTGATCAATATTTGGCTAAACTTGAATTAGTGCGGTTTAAGGTGGAGGCCGAGGCCATTAGCTTGTGTGAATTGGAGCTCAACCTGGTAACTTTGTTGAGAGTGTTGTTCCAATACTTTCAGAAGAAACCTGTACTGTAATGTTCCTGGTGGAACGTTGTTGGTGACCCCTGAGGTGTTGCCAGTCCCTGTGGCACAAAGTGAACATGATGTGGGCGTGACTGTTCCAACCGTTTTGGCCTCTTTTGATGTAAATGGCTTGTTTGTGGTTCAGATTGATATTTATTGCCAGATTAGTTTATTATATTTGGCTATAATGGTGTGACGTCACTGGGACAAGGAGGCGCGTTGGGGTGCCCGCTATAGAATCGATCGTTGCCACAAGAAGGCAAGTTTGTTCCTACTCACTCGTTTGTGGCGCTCCCGGGTTGTACTGGAGCTGAGCTGGGGCTGAATTATGTCCCGTACATGAAACGATTGTCCTCAGAGCCTCGGGGGAGGGAACGACTTTGAGAGGAAACCTTTTCAGGATCCGCATCACATACATCTCCTCTTCGGCTTGTTGCTGTATATACACCGTCCTTGGGAAAACATCCCGTTCGGTATAATGTTATTAGGCTATTATTAAAGTTATTGTAGCAGGCAATTTGTATTGGGGGTGGGGAGGGGCTCGCGAGACATGGCCAAAGCGTGTGTGTGTGTGTTTTATAACGCACTTTACATTTGAAACTAATCAACTAAGTGCTACATGAAGAGAAGGAGAATAAAATAAAATAAGGATAAAAAAAGTATAAAATAAGGACAATTCATGCATTTTGTGGTCAAGTGTACTGCTAAAAGGTTAAAAGCACACCGGGCATCTAAAAAGTCCAACTAGCCATATGCCTTGTTAAAAAGAAAAGTCCATGGATTGTGGTGCTCTCTAAAACACACACACACACACATGCGGTGGTAATCTGTGTCATGGTCCCAAATAGCCCCCAATTCTTCTAGTGTGGATGTTTTATTATCACTTTATCAGACATCGCTCTTGGTCGCGGCGGTGCGTGTGAATCATCCTCCCTCCTGACACACAGACTGAAAGGAAGGAAGGTTCCAGTGATTGGGTGAGTCACCCGTCTGAGAGAAGATACTGACCTGTCACTCAGCTCCGTGCTCCTGCTAAACCCACACCATTAAAACTGCAACACACACCGCTCACACGCACATGCACCGCTCCAGACTCTGCTGCTACGGAATGAATCATGACTCACTACAGAACAGTGGTCCCCAAAGTGGGGTCCGGGGACCCTTATGGGTCTGTAACTGAGAGTGTACAAATGGAACCAAATGGACCATTTGGTTCCATTTGTACACTCTCAGAGTTAAATTTACATTGATTTTACAATTAGGGGTCCCTGAGATAGAAATGCCATTAAATGGGGGTCTGTAGACTAATGCATGTCAAACTGGGGGTCCTTGAAATTAAACGGGTTGAGAATTGTTGCTAGAGCCGTAGAAATCTTCTCTTATGGGGGTCCCTGCTGGCGTAATATCTCTTCGAATGGGGGTCCTAATTAGTGTCAATTTGTGGGGGTCCTTGACATGAAATCACGGCTATAGAACAACGGCTATAGAACCGTCAGCCACTGTGTCTGTGTTTTTGTAAACATCTGCTTCTAAAACGGTTAGTCCCAATACTTGATTCTGATTAGCTGGTTACCTTTGTAAAATCCACGATAATCCACACCTTCAATCACTTTATATTCCCAGTTGATCCTGCAGCTCTGTAGCCTAACTGGATTGCATTTTTATAGCGCTTTTACAAGTGCTCAAAGTGCTTTACAATGGTCCATACATTGGGAGGTGAAGTGACGAACAGTCCTCACTTCCCACATTCACACACCAACGGTGGCGAGCTCACACCGACCGACTCATTGGAGGCAATGTAGGGTTCAGCGTGTTGCCCATGGACAGATCGACATGTGGACTAAAGTCGACTAAAACTAGACTAACACTAAGACATTCCTGATGACTAAAATGTGATTAGAACTAAAGGAAAACTATTCAATTGACTATGACTAAAACTAAAATAAAAAACTTCTGCCAAAAACAACGCTGTTTCCAAGGCGGTCTGATGATGATACACAGCCCCATAATAATAATAATAATAGTAATAATAATAATAATAATAATAATAATTATTATTATTATTATTATTATTAATAATAATAATATTATAGATCATGAATGCCACAGACGGAAATCAGTCTTAAGTCCACACTATTCATCCCTAATGTATAAATGATGGATAAAGGGGTCAGGACAACGAGGCCTTTTCGTGGAGGGGTCAGAATGAAATTTGGACTGTTTTTCGCCTGTGGTACTCTTAATAAAACAATGTCGTTAACATTATAGCAAAAATGGTACCAATGAAGAAATGAGTTGGAGATCATGGTTAGGTCAGTCCATCTCTTTATTCAGTTACTTCATTAAGGCTCAGCCTGCCCATCATTGGTCCGGCCAGCTGGCAGCTCTATCGTCCTGTAGCTGATGATGTCTGATGTCTGCATCTGGGCTCCATTATTGATCGTTACGAGGCAGGCTGTGATGACGGCATGACGTCCTCTTCAGAGTGGCAGGAGCTAAACTACTAAAGGCTCATTTAGACATTTTCTCTCAGTGAAAGTGGTTTAAAACATGGAGCCCGCCAGAACCGTATACTAAGCGTAGAATAAAGGGCCTTGCAAACGGGAAGCGATAAAACGCGCCTATAATTCATTTGTAGGTCTGCTATTTTTTTTAAATCAAAGAACGACTGACATAGAAACATAGATTTTTCAGAAAACTCTCAGACATTTTTAGAATCTGATCTCAGGTCAAAATGGGTTAATAACAAGTGCTTGTGACTAACTGATAGCTACACTTGATGCATCGGAACACAGGTTTCTGATGTGTGCGGTGTGTACAAGCCTCTGTTTTCTCATAACAGGACTATGAGTCATTGGGCTGTTGCTGATATTTCTTTAGGCATGTTGGGTTAAAGGTTTCATGACTTTCATTTCTTCTTTTTTTTGCTTTCATGACCTCAATTACACCCACACAACCTGAACTTTGAACATTCAGTGGGGTTTCTGTGGTGTGGGGTTTTCTCTGTTGTGTTCTGGAGCCTGTTGAGCTTCAATGAAAACAGGCAAAAATCCCTCAACAGTTACATCTGCTGGCAAGTTGATATGTCATAATTATATGTACCACATTACGTAACAGTGTGCCGGAAATTGCCGACCTACAAGCTCAGTTCTGTTCTGAGGTTGTAGGTTGGCTATTTTCCACGGATGGTGCCGTATTTTGACAGAACATAAGAGGTTTGGCAGGATACGTCTACACCAGGGGTTCTCAACCCGTGGGTCGTGACTCACTGTATACACCATGGCTTCCCAAAGTGGGGTCCCGGGGACCCCTGGGGGTACTTGAGGGAGTTCCAGGGGCTCAATTAGAGATAGTTACAAATGGACCCTTATGCAGTGTCTTTAACTTTCGTTCCATTTGTACACTCTCAGAGTTAAATTAACTGTGGTTTTACAATATAAATTGGGGTACCAGAGATAGAAATGCCATTACATCGGGGGTCCGTAGCATAATATGTGTGGAACTGGGGGTCCATGAAATTAATATGTTTCGGAATCACTGCTAAAGACCTAAAAATCCTCCCTTTTCGGGGTCACTGTGGCATATGTTTTCAAACGGGGGGTCCGTGGCCTAATAAATGTTGATTTGGGGGTCCTTGACATGAAAAAGTTTGGGAACCACTGGGATACACGACTCACTTTATACATGTCTTTATACAGTGACTTAAACTGTACAGACGGTGACTCCCTTGTCATACCCAAACACCTTGGGTGTTGCATGCACAGCATTCAGTATGGCAGTCCTCATTGTGTGTGTGTGTGTGTGTGTGTGTGTGTGTGTGTGTGTGTGTGTGTGTGTGTGTGTGTGTGTGTGTGTGTGTGTGTGTGTGTGTGTGTGTGTGTGTGTGTGTGTGTGTGTGTGTGTGTGTGTGTGTGTGTGTGCGCGTGCGCGCGTCGAGTTTTTCGCCATTATTTCCCCATGCACAACGCCTGTGTCATCATGGCGCGCAAATAATCATAACGACAATTCCACCATTGAGAATATACAGCCTAATAACGACGTGTCTCCGAGCTGAGCTCACGGTGCATTTATAACAAATGTCCACAATAATATCATCAGATTATGTTGGGGCTAATTGTGTTTGAGTTATCGCTTTACAGCGACATCCGCCGGGTGCGAATTGAAAATTGAAAAATGGCTTAATTGAAAATCCTGCCCATGAGACTTGGCCTCCAAATGACATATGAAACGAGGACAGCTCTCTCTCTCTCTCTCTCTCTCTCTCTCTCTCTCTCTCTCTCTCTGAAAAGAGCATTCAACAGATGTAGAAGTATACATTAGACAACCATTGTTCTCTTCCTCTTGGTCTTCAAACATGTAGTATATTTAATGTACAGGCCTGCTTTACATCCTGGTGCCAATGGTCTGACCGTCGGTCGTTCCAAAGCACCGTTGGGCCGATGGTGCACATTAAAACTAAGCATATTATTATTGGGGCATCAGAATAATGGGCCATTGGCCTATAATGGGGCAGCTCCCTTCAATCTGTATAACGTGTAATCAGGGACAACAATACACACAGAAAACCAGCAGTACAGCCGAATGCTATCCTATGTGTTCTCCTACGCTGGATCTGGATAACGATTCTATACCATGAGAGTTCTGGATACATTGTAAGATCTAAAGTACCCTTAACCCATTCTGACCTGAGATCAGATTCATACGAAGTTTTCCACTGGACACACACTGGTCTGATTAAACCCATTCTGACCTGAGATCAGATTCTAAAAATGATTTTTCAAAAAATAGCAGACCTACAAGTTCGTAGCGCGCCACTCAGTGGCGCGCTATGAGCTTGTAGATCTGCTATTTTCCAATAGCTAAAGCATAACATGATGCTAACACCAAAATGGGTTCCCGTTCAGAATGGTTTAACAAGTATTATCTTAATAATGGTCCCTTGCTGTATATCTACTGTACTGTCAGAGTGTTATTGCTGAACTCCTGTTGAACTGTGATTTGATTTGCAAGAGCAATAAATATTACGTGTGCGGTACTCTATCTCCCTTCCTCACGAGGCAGGGCTCAACGTACTGTTAACCCATTCAGAACCCCTTTTGGTGTTTTAAGCATTATGTTGTGGTTTATATAAGCTATTGAAAAATAGCAGATCTACAAGCTCGATCAGCTACAAGCTTGTAGATCTGCTATTTTTGAAATATCAGGAAAATGTGGAGCAAATCTTTGAATATTTTTTTTAACTCAAATCATTGCCCCTGGAACAACATATTTTCAGATGGGGGTCGGTGGCCAAATACATATACTTTTTGGGGTCCTGAATGAAATAGTTTGAGAACCACTGACATAATAGAAACATAGGGTTTAACCCTGTGAGAACCACTGACATATAGAAACATAGGGTTTAACCCTGTGAGAACCACTGACGTATAGAAACATAGGGTTTAACCCTGTGAGAACCACTGACATATAGAAACATAGGGTTTAACCCTGTGAGAACCACTGACATATAGAAACATAGGGTTTAACCCTGTGAGAACCACTGACATATAGAAACATAGGGTTTAACCCTGTGAGAACCACTGACATAATATAGAAACATAGGGTTTTCAGACGAGACGTTTTGTAGAATCTGGTCTCAGTCGAGTAAAATGGATTTCCATTATGGTGGTTCTCAACATCAGGTCAACGATACGTGATACGCTTCATTTAGCTTTTAGAAACCGCTTGGTTTCCACATTGTCAGATTGCTCGTTTCCAGTTCCAGGTGTTCTATGTTTCTATGTCGGTGGTGCTCAAACTATTTTATGTCAAGGACCCCCAGAATTTTCTGTAATTGGCCGCCGACCCCCATCTGAAAATGTTGTTCCAGGGACGCCCCCAGAAGCAAAGTTTTGAGTTAAAAACGTTCGCTCTGAAAGAATTTATAAGATTTGCGCCACATTTTCACGATTTTTCAAAAATTGCAGACCTACAAGCTCATAGCGCGGCACAGAGTGCCGCGCTATGAGCTTGTAGGTCTGCTATTTTTCAATGGCTAAAGTGTAACATAATGCTCAAAACACCAAAAGGGGTTCCCGTACAGAATGGGTAAAATCCTAGGGAAAATCAAAGGTTCAAAGCTTGAGCTTTCTCACTTTCATTGGCATCCCATTAAACTTGAAGAGACATAAACATATTGACCCACCGTATCTTCACACATGTGATCCAACACGTGTATGGAATATTAATTACAGTATGTAATCACTCAGCGATTAATGAATAGCCAGGCGAGCCAACTAAGGTATTCATTTGACATGTAATAATAATGAATCAGGGGGGGATACTGGCAGAAAGGTGCTTCTACTGTAATTCACATGACATTAGCATTCATCATCTTCATAGGAACCTTTAGCCAGGGAATGCAGATTAACACACACTAATTCATTTTGGACGGGAACCCCTTTTGGTGTTTTAAGCATTGTTATACTTTAGCCATTGAAAAATAGCAGATCCGAGTGCCCCGCTACAAGCTTGTAGGTCTGCTATTTTTGAAAAATCGTGAAAATGTGGGCGCAAATCTTTGAATATATATTCTTTCAGAGCCAAAGTTTTTAAGTCAAATCTTTGCTTCTGGGAGGGGTCCCTGCATGGAACAACATATTTTCAGATGGGGGTTGGTGGCCAATTACATATAATCTTGGGGGTCGTTTGACCTGAAAATGTTTGAGAACCACAAACATGGGGTTTTTCAGAAAACTGTCATGATTTAGAAGACATTTGTAGAATCGTTCCCAGGTCAAAATGGGCTAATTCATTCCTGTCCATGTTTATCACCTCACACTCTCCAGCTCAGAGAAATGAACCTGAGTTGCAAACTGTAAACAACTTCTTCTTTTTTTTCGTACACCAAATATCTTCGTCTACGAAAATAATATGTTTATGCGCACGTATGTGTGTCGGATCCGCATGTAGGCTGTCTAACATGTGAATAAAAGCGAAAAATAATAATAATATATATATGTATAGACTTTTTTTAATTATTATTTTGTTTATTTTTAATTACTGGATTAAATGAAATTAAAAGATGGATTATTGCGTCCGTGGTTTAGATTGGGTTATCCACTTGTCTTTTTACTACGATATTTGGTGTAGAGGGAGATAAGAAGTGGGTATTATGGGGCGGCGGTGGCTCAGGGGTAGAGTGGCTGGATGACAAGGTCGCCAGTTCAAACCCGGGCTCCCCCAGAGTTACTGTCGAAGTGTCCTTGAGCAAGACACTGAACCCCTAATTGCTCCCGATGTGCTAGTCGGTGCCTTGCATGGTTTCCGCCACCATCGGTGTATGAATGTGTGTGTGAATGGGTGAATGTAATGCACAATCTCTGTAAAGCGCCTTGGATAAAGGCGCTATATAAATGCACCCTTTACCATTTACCATAAACAGGGAGACATGCGTTGAACAAGTATAGGGTTTATGAAAGTGGTTAAAATGGGTTCTTTATATAGAACCATTAGAATGAATTATTCTTGAAATAACCTTTTGGTCTGAAAAATAGTTCAATATGACATCCCTCTGAAGGACCTGCAGTTTCAGCTCCAGTCTATTTGTATGTGTGTACCACCATGCTGTACCAGCAAGATACAGGATTATTAGACAGAAGACAAATGAGCCAGCAGACAATTCAATAAGGATTTGGGGGCCTCATGGGGAGAGACTAGAGGACCATTATACTAAAAGCTGTCAGGAAGAATAGAGAGGTGTCTGAAAGTCAAGCGAGAGGATCATGTTATAGCGTTCACGGTTTTAGCACTTCTAACTGCAGGATTACTGTCTGTTTTAGCACTGCTAACTGCAGGATTACTGTCTGTTTTAGCACTGCTAACTGCATGGTTTTCTGTCTAAAGCAGGTGGCTGATCTCAAACCTGGGGGGGGGTTGGGAAAAAAAGTACTTGCATGTTTTACTTAAGTAAAAGTATCAATACTCCATTACAAGTAAAAGTCGAGAATTCAAAATGTAGGGCCTACTTGAGTAAAAGTACAAAAGTATTGGCAATTTGGCATCAAAATGTACTTATACCAAAAGTAGAAAGTATAGTTATTATGCATAATGTTTTCTAAATGGATACAAATCCTTAGCAGTACAACTTGTAGATTGGATATTTTCAAATGGCCAAAATGTACAAGGGGCTTAAAGTGGTTAATGTATGTTTTGTAATAATAATCAATAATAATGTCATATTATTGTCAAATAATTGTTCAGTAAAAGTACAACATTTGCCTCTGAAATGTAGTGGAGTAGAAGTCATTGTACTGACAATTTAACGTACTCAAGCAAAGTACAAATACTCAAAACTTGAACTTAAGTAAATAAGTACTTATACTTTCCTAAGGGGGGGGGTTCCAGGGTGGGTCTCCAGCCAGTATTAAAATAGCATCAAAATCAGTTTATCCACTTTTAACGCTTTGAAAATAACACACGTGTGAGCTTGTAGATCTGCTATACCAGTGGTTCCCAAAGTGGGGTCCGGGAACCCCCAGGGGTCCCTGAGGGAGTTCCAGGGGGGACCCAGCTAAATGATCATTTGGAACCAAATGGACCCTTATGGGTCTAACTCAGAGAGTGTACAAATGGAACCAAATGGACCTGTTATATTAGCATTGATTTTACAATATAAATTGGGGGTCCCAGAGATAGAAATGCTATTAAATGGGGGGTCCGTAGACTAATGCATGTCAAACTGGGGGGTCCTTGAAATTAAACGGGTTGAAAATCACTGCTAGAGACGTACAAATCTTCTCTTATTGGGGTCCCTGGCATATATATATAAATGGGGGTCCGCGGGCTATTTAGTTTCAATTTGGGGGTCCTTGACATGAGAAAGTTTGGGAACCACTGTGCTACAGTATACGTTAAAAAACATATTGGGAAAAAAAAACATCTCTCTCTCTCTCTCTCTCCCCCCCCCACAGGATCACATTCTGCCACCTGCCCTTCCAGAGTAAATGGCTGTACGTGGGGACGGAGCGCGGGAACACGCACATCGTCAACATCGAGTCCTTTGTGCTGTCCGGATACGTCATCATGTGGAACAAGGCCATCGAGCTGTGAGTTGTTGTGTGCTACTGACCTGAGATCAGATTCTAAAAATGTCTTCTACATCCTGACAGTTTTCTGAAAAAGCTATGTTTCCATGTCAGTCGTTCTTAGATTTTTCAAAATAGCAGACCTACAAGCTCTGAGCGCTATGAGCGTCGGTTTTGGAGTACACTCACGCCGGCACGGCATTTATAAAGTGATCGCTGACAGCTGATTAATGTGTTCTTAAATCTATCTGGCACACCCTATAAAATCGAACCTCACCCTCGTTTTTGCAATATGAGCTTGTAGATCTGCTATTTTTCAATAACTAAAGCATGACATAATGCTAACACCAAAAGGGGTTCCCGCCCAAAATGCTTTTTAAGTGATGCTGCTGATGATGATGCGTGCGTGCGTGCGTGCGTGCGTGCGTGCGTGCGTGCGTGCGCGCACGTGGAAACTCATTCACAAAGGGGGCACATCGAACAATATTTTAAAAACCAGACGCCAGACATTTTTAATCAATTTCAGACTTTAATTACAGGACTGTAAAGAGAACAGTCCAAAAATAAGACAATTAGCCTATGTGTATGAGTAGACAAAGACGAAATATAAAAATGTGGACTTTCATTTTGCAGCTGCAGCCAGGAGGCAGTTTACTTAATTATCACATTGATTGGAAATGGGGGAAACATAATTATCCTGACTCTGTAAACAACTACGTAACAAAAGCTCAGAAGGGAAATTATCACATAACATTTTTTTTTTTTTAATCTGCTCAAAACCTGCATGTAAAAGCTAGGGCTGGGACTTCAACTGATTCACAGTGTTGGCAAGTAACTTAAGTAACTAGTTACTTTCAGTAATATTATTACTTTTTTCCCCAGCAACTAGTACAGTAACTAGTTACTTTCACATTTGGAGTAATAATAGGCTATATTACATTTACTTTTCTCCAAAAGTAACTCTATTTTCACGAGCCTTGGTGGTACTGTGGGCTTGAGTGTTTATTTATAATGGTACAGACTGGGTTGGGGTCGAGTTGCCTTGCAGGCTGCTGATCCGCTCTAGATATAGAGAATCTAGAGCGGATACGGAAACGATGCAGGCTGCTGATCCGCTCTAGATATAGAGAATCTAGAGCGGATACGGAAACGATGCAGGCTGCTGATCCGCTCTAGATCTAGAGACTCTAGAGCGGATACGGAAACGATGCACACTCGTCTGTACGTGTGAAGTCGGACGCAGAAGGGGGCGGGCCTTAAACCGTCCGTAACGCGGAAAACAAACTGGGTAGTGTGAGACTCTGTTCAAAGGTTGCGTTTCATTATCATATTGAGCCCAGGTGTGGTTTTCCTTTAGTCTGTAATTTATGAATTCATACACAGTGAAAGTCTTTGGCCCTCATTTATCAATGGAGTGTAAAATATGCCTCAAATTCGAGTGTCTGTTTTGGAGTACACTCACGCCGGCACGGCATTTATAACGTGATCGCTGACAGCTGATCCTTGCTTAATTTCATTCCTAGCATTGATAAATGTGTTCTTAAATCTATCTGTGCCGTGTGCCGTGATTTTTTTTTAACTTTTTTCTGTTTTGCATGTGTCTATGGAGTTAACATTACTCTAATAGACCCCCGCAGATGTGGTGTTGTAGAAATGTTGATGTAAACATTTAATAATACCCCTTTATAAAGAGTATCTCCTCTAAGTTACAGTCTGAGATGATCTCATCTGTCACACCCCTGTGGTGCTGTTTGTTTTACTTTTGTTACTGTCCCCTTATTATAATTGTCCTTTTGAGCATGTGTCCTTCAGAGTAAGACTGCCTGAACAGTGGTTATATGTCTTCCCTGTGTATTTTTTGGTTTCTTCCTGAAAGCTGAAAGCCTTTGAGTCGGGGTGACGACGGCACTCCATCTTTAATCCATTCTGACCTGAGATCAGATTCATACGAGGTTTCCACTGGACACACACTGGTCTGATGAACCCATTCTGACCTGAGATCAGATTCTAAAAATTTCAGTCGTTCTTCGATTTTTCAAAAAATATCAGACCTACAAGCTCGTATCGCGCCACTCGGTGGCGCGATATGAGCTTGTAGATCTGCTATTTTTAAATAGCTAAAGCACGACATGCTGACACCAAAATGGGTTCCCGTTCAGAATGGGTTAAGGAGTGAAATGCTCTTTCAATGACTTTCTGTCCCATAGCAGGTGTAGCGGAAGACTCGAAGGACAAATCCTTTCCTTAGGATAATAATTCTGCTCACATTGTTCTTTTGACAACATAGACAGAAACCCAGAAACGCCAGAAAGCGAATGGAGGACATATTTCACTCTGGCTCGTTCGAGCTTTGTTTACGGCGGTTGATAAATATCTGAGATAGAGTTGGTGTCAGAGTTGGGGTCGGCTGAGGTGTCTGAGGATGTGAGGATGGGATTCAGGCCAGCGGCATGCATGCGTGTGTGACGGTGGCCAAAAGAGTCACATTAAACTTGTTTCCCATTAGCTGAATTATTGCTCCATGAGCAACACAAAAATCACATATTTATGAGTGCGCTGTTTTAAAGTGTGGTTTGCAATAATTATTGTGAAACCCAAAGAAAGTTGTTATCTGCCTAAGACTACGCCACTTTCATTTCTTCTGGAGATAAAGAACTCCGTTCAACACTCTTAACCTTAAACATACAGGACACTCAGGTTCATGTTTTACAGGTAAGAGCAATGTAGATTGAAACACCAGGAAAGGACTGAGACAGAAATGTTTTTAAGGTGGTTACAAAAAATCTATACGTTGTATTGACTTTAACAAAAATACAACGCATGGATGCACCTGGGACGTATCCTCAGTGATGTATCCCAAGGCCATCAGGGTTTCGGGTCTCTCGAACATCATACCCCTCAATCAAGTCCCGACTCACGTCCCAGTAGCTACACTCAATAGGGAAAAACCAGGGCCACACAATCCGTTGGAACTACTCCAGAACAACTCTGCCAGGGCTGGGAGGTACACTTCTGGCGCATGGAAGGACTAGGCTCTGTGGGTTGACTCCTGTCCGGGCCCCTCCTACGTCTCACCAAGTCCACTCCTGCTCTCACCAGGCCCAGGACCTGTGCGTTGCACCAGAGTCCCATCACTAAATACAGCAGTCACTCTAATTGGCCAAATACAAACTTAACATCAAGTGCTGAGATGTGCAGGGGGGGGTTATCGGCCTGGTACTTCTCTTCTCATTTCAACAGCAGCCACTGCGAACACACAAGTAGGTATAGGCCAGTTTCATCAATGTCTAATTACGGATCTGGTAGACAGGAATACGTTGGCATGAAGTACTGCAGATGGTTAGTTACAGACAACCCAGGTGTAAACCCGGGTCCTTCCTGAATATGGCGTGCAGTACTCGCTCCAGCTCAAGCTCTCTCCGTGCGGTCTGGTATGGCTCCGTCTCGTCTCGTTCCAACGGCCACGGTCAAGTTCACTGGCCCCACTTGACAATCAGCGTGTAAGCGCCCCCTTTCCGCTGCCTCTGCACCTCAGCTCTGGCCCCCCGCCGTTCACCAAATATACGACACTCACTACTGAGCTCTGCTTCCCCACACACTGACAACCTGTCTCCCGGCTCCCACAGACACAGACGCCTTCTCTCTGCTCTCCCTTGTGAATGAATCTCTGGCCCCGTTTATAGCATGTGTAGCCTGAGCTAACGTGTTAGGTTTCTGGTCTAGAGGGGCGGGTCGCGGCTGAGATTTGCGCACGCCCTGATTGGATCTCATTGATCTGTCCGTCACCCCCGGCCCCTCCTCCCCCCCCTAGTGCAGCGCTACGTCACATAATTTGGAGCGACGCCCACCCGGAAGGGTTGACTCCCACTTTTAGACCAGAGCGGCCAATGCGTTCCTCCAGGCTTTCAATTTTTGCACCAACAAAAATGAAAGCCTGGTACCGAGGCTATAGCATGTGTAACTCCCACCCCAATCATTAACGTGGCTTTGCACTGATCAGGGCGATACAAAACACGGCGATGCAAAACAACATGCATTGGAAACAACATAATGAAGGAACAGAAATGAGGGGGCCATGCTTGCATCCAGGTCCTTTTTGTCTAAGACAAATGTCTTCCTCGGGAGACAAATAAAGCTTGAACTTGATAACCGACACAAATAAATAGCACCCCCTCGGTAGCATCTGTCACACATGCTTCTTCCTCGCACACTGCAGCTCTGCCCGGTAAAGAAAACAACGTTTCTGTTTACCTCTGACACGGTTTGATTTGTGAAAACAAAAAAAAGGGAGACATATTTTTAGAGGAGCACAATAACCCATTTTCAACCATATCTGTATAGAATCGGTCCAATCGGTCCAGTGCAAATGTAGTTATACCAAAGATTATAAAGATGCTCAAACTTTATTGGAGCCACTAGAGGCACAATGGACTACAAATCCTACAAATGGTCTCCTAAGTAGGGATTGCTCTTCCCCAACCTCCCCACCACCCCCCGCCCTCCCATCTCCCAGGCTAACAACAACACTGACCATGTTGTATTATAATGGCAAATTAGTCTCATTTCCAAAATCAGCCCTCATCAACCAAGACAGTTATGGAAAATGATATTATTAAGCATGGGAACACACATTTCATTTCACGTTATAACATGCACATATATTCACATATTGTCATCTTAAATATGGGGCCAGAGCCCCCTATGTGTCGTCCGTCAAATTGCAGATGGACAGAGAGCCTCTTCCGGACTCCTCTCAAATCTTGCGAGAGTTTGTTTGAGGGGATAAAGAAACGTCGATAACAAAAGTAGATTTTCTCCTGATTTGTCTTGCTAAAATAAGCCATTTTTAGTATGAATATCTTGGAAATATTGTGTGCCTTGTGATGATTGGGTCCAGCATTTTGTGCAGTGATCATGGAGTTAAGGAATGGATCATGAGCTGTGTTCACGTTCACTCTCCCATTGGAAATGAATGGACTCCAACATTCTTCCAGTCTCCTAATAATGTGTCGGCCCACTTCACGCAGATACATGAAGTGAAGTGGAATTCGTGCCTCTTTCCATTTCCTCTTATAATAATATTAATAATAATGAATTGCATTTTCTATGCACTACGTGCCTACTCAAAGCGCTTACAATGGTTCATTCATTCATACATTGGGAGGTGAAGCGGCGAACAGTCGACGCCAGCGTCCTCACTTCCCACATTTCACACACCAATGGTGGCGAGCTCATACCGACCGACTCACTGGAGGCAATGTAGCGTTCAGTGTCTTTGCCCAAGGACACTTCGACATGTGGACAGGAGGAGGAGCCGGGATTCAAACCGCCGACCCAGGGATAATTGGACCAACCTGCTCTACCTCCTGAGCCACAGCCGCCCCTCTTGTGTTACACTCTCCACCGATGGATGGATGAACGGATGGATGATATTTTCGTTTGATTTGATTCATTTT
Organism: Protomyctophum parallelum; assembly: GCF_964188405.1. NCBI lineage: Eukaryota > Metazoa > Chordata > Actinopteri > Myctophiformes > Myctophidae > Protomyctophum > Protomyctophum parallelum. Next base: position 9,213,971 of record NC_139707.1, read on the forward strand.
CTTCACTAATATACGGTAGTCCAGCAACCAAATCCACCTTCATAAGGAAGCCCTTAAACAGGCCTTTATTCTGACCGACAAGCCAACCCAAAGTTTCACAATGTCTCTATTTTTTCTCATGAAAAGTGACTCCAGTTCTTTGTGCGTTTTGTGAAAGCCTTTCGCCAGACGGCGGGCCGAGGCCCCAAAGATCAATGGATTCAATACCTTCCCTTCTGAGAACTCTGTGAATGCTCTCTCCAGACAAAGGCAAACAGCCTTGAGCATAATGGCACACCGTCATAGAAAATTCACCACAAATGTTCTAAGAGCATCCCACACACACACACACACACACACACACACACACACACACAGTACACACACACACACTCAGGAGTTGAATGGACTGCATGCTGTGTTCAGAACATCTACAAAACGTGACCTTGGGGAGATATGCCAGGAACACACTTACACAAACACATGGGAAATGAACTTTCCACCGAACTGTTCTCATGGACACACATGTCTTTACACACAGCCGCCTTCTACCCCCTCCTGCAGCCTAGGTTATCTTTTTTTCCTCCCCCCGCGCAGCTCATCCTTCCATGGCTTGCGTAGGAAGAGAGCTTTTTTGTGCCTGGCCCATGCCCCCGCCACCCCCACCCAGAAACGTGCCTGCACAGCCGAGTATTATCATCTTACTTGAAATGTGATGTGATGTCTTCTTACCCCCCCCCCCCTCTCTTTCTTTCTTTTCTTTTCTTTTCTGAAGATGCAAGTAGGCCGGGCGCAGCGCACGCTTGCGACCAGCAGCAATAACTTTGGTCTGACTGATGTATTTATATGTGTTTCAAGCCTTATGACCTGCTGTAAAACCTTTTGCCCTTCGGGGACACTAATAAACAACCTTGAACCTTGAACCTTGAAAAGTTCTTATTGGACAAACTGTTAACACCCCAGGAGTTGTGAAGAAATAGGTGAGTGACATGTAGGCTGTAGCAACACACATGAACGCGGTGTGTGTGTGCGTGCGTGCGTGAGAGAGAGAGAGACTGTCAGTGTGTTCTAACCAGGAGTTTAGTAATGTGAGGCTGCACTGGGATCAGTTGGTTAAACTAGTGGACATTGGTTCTATAGAGTTGTCTTGTACTGTATACTCCACTGGGATCAGTTTGTTGAATTGAGTTGGTTGAATTGATTTTTTGAGTGGTGCAACCACTCCAAGGAACGTCTATGTCCACGTGTCCCTATGTCCCTATGTTTAGAGTACCAGTAGGGGCAAAAGTGGCGCTGTTGTGCTAGAAACAGAGAGAGAGAGAGATAGTGTTGCACTGTTGCCTGCTAATTACACACAGAGAGAGAGAGAGAGAGAGAGAGAGAGGTGCCTGCTAATTCGCCTGAACCGGGCCGGCACCCTGGGCGCGTTCCTGTGTGTCTGGAAGTTCCGGGGACCCACCGGGGACCCCCACATGGAGTTGCACCACTCAGTTCACACAGGTGTGATTTTTTATGGAATAATTTACATTGGGTAAAATATACCCGTGTCTAGTGATGGTGTAACAAAAAATATGTTTAGTGTTCTAATCTAGGGTTAAAGGGACACTTCACCCTTTTTGCAAAGAAATATATGTTAATGACGTTTAGAAGATTTAGAACACTTTCCTGGGGGTCTTTATGTGTGTAATATGTGGTTTTAGATATTTCAGATTTTAGCAGTGAGCCCAGTGTCTCTGATGTCATGGACACTGGGCTCACTTCCTTCCTGGACTACAATTCCTATAATGCTTTGGTGTACTGCTCCTCCTTGTGGATAAGGGGAGGGGCTGTCTTACAGAGACAACATGTAGTCCAGGAAGTAAGTGAGCCCAGTGTCTGTGACATCAGAGACACTGGGCTCACTGCTAAAATCTGAAATATCTAAAACCACATATTACACACATAAAGACCGCCAGGAAAGTGTTCTAAAGCTTCTAAACGTCATTAACATATATTTTTTTGCAAAAAGGGTGAAGTTTCCCTTTAAGAATAGTACAAACGTGTACTATACTACTGTGCGTGCGTGCATGCATATAGGGCTGTTGCAGTAGTAGCCTTATTTACTATGTGTATTCAGGGTTGAGTGTGGGCAGCAGGCATGATAAACCGGCTCAGTTGAACTTCCTGCCCGCTGTGCTGTGCTCCACTTCACTCCTCGACAGCATACCATGGTTTGTTTATCCTGTAGCAGCTGCTGTGAAACATATCGAGACATTCTGGTTATGTTGAACTGTCAGGTGGATGTTAAAGCGCACATGATACCAAAACAACATGATTAGTTGGTGTTATGCAAATGTGGTGTATTTCTCACGCATGGGTTTGATATGAATAAATGGACCGCCTTGACCGTGCAATGTAGTTTACTTCAAAAAGCAGCAATAAGAGTCAAAGTCATACGATTTGTCACACACGTTACCGCAGTGAAATTTGTTCTCCGCATTTGACCCATCTCTTGGAGCGGTGAGCCGCAGCCAAGGAGCGGTGAGCTGCAGCCGTGTCGCGCTCGGGAATCATTTGATTAGTAGATTTGACAAAGAATGTGTTGCTGTTGGGGCAACAGAGGTATCTACATTGCTATTCATCACTTAAATTACTTTCCACCTCCAGCACACAAAAGCTCATTGATTTGAGCCAGATACAATATAGAATGCTATATCACAATATTGGTAAATTGTCATTGCAGTATCTGCCTTCTCACACTCTTCTCTCTCTCTTTCTATCCCTTATCTCTCACACTCTCTCTCTCTCTCTCTCTCTCTCTCTCTCTCTCTCTCTCTCTCTCTCTCTCTCTCTCTCAATTTCAATTTCAAAAGGCTTTATTGGCATGATAAATATGTTCTACATTGCCAAAGCGTACATACAACAAAACAAAAGTCAACATTGTGCACACAGAGACAGACAACTCTCTGCGCACACAGAGACAACAGCAAACATCCCAACAATAATGAACAACAAGCAATACAGTAACAATGAAAATAAATGAACAAACAGAAACATAACAGCAACTTAACTCTCTCTCTCTCTCTCTCTCTCTCTCTCTCTCGCCACACAAGATCGACAAAAACACACCCAGGGCCCGTGGTTCATCTGAGCGACAGCCCAAAGGATGAAGGCAAGGTGAGTACTAGGCACAGATGAAAGAGACCTCCTTTATCCTCCCTTCCACTCTCCCGGGTTGGAGCGGTTTAAGCCTCCCCTTTGATTATTATTAGCCAACGTTCCACCATGAGCATGGCGCATGCAGGGAAATACAGTATCATAATGCATATACAGTAGGAGGAAGACTGATATACTGAGCCGTTTATTTTTGTTTTGTGATTTATTGTAATTCCGTGGACTTATAAATTGACTGCCACGATTGTCTCTGTCTCTGGGGAATACGTTAGTCTGACATACTAATAGAGCGTCGCAGTCCCGCCCCCCCTCGAGAGACCCGTAAAATAATTCCCCGTTCCTTCAAAAAAGTATTTATTTAAAGACGTTTACGCCGCGGACAAAGCCAACTCTTGTCGTGACAAATCATGACAATAAACACAATGTTTTGGGCCGAACAGATAATTAGAAAGAAGAAAAAAAACGGCAGTTTTAATTATTTGTTTTTGTCCAAAATATTGTGTTTGTTGTCATGATTTGTCACGACTTGAGTTGGCTTCGTACGACGCTTAAAAGGGCTTTAAATAAATACTTTTTGAGGGGAAAATGCATTGGGAATTATTTCCTGGGCCTGGCGTCGTCATGAATGGGGGTGGGACTGCGACGCTCTATAGTCCCTCATATGTGACCGGTTAAGACTCACCCGTGGCTTTGGCGTGCGGTTAGGGTTAGGTTAGGGTTCGAGGTTAGGGTTAGGTTAGGGTTAGGTTAGGGTTAGGTTAGGGTTCGAGGTAGGGTTAGGTTAGGGTTAGGGTTAGGTTAGGGTTAGGGTTAGGGTTAGGTTAGGGTTCGAGGTACAGTAGGGTGTTGGACTATTCAGTATTTTAGCCGTGTGTCATTTGTGTCCCCATAGAGTTATATTGTGTCCCTCTGTCGGACTATTATGAGACTAAAACAACCACGAAAGTCTCATTTTACCGCTTTCCTTGCAACAACAAAGCTACTGGTCTCCCAAATCTGGCTGTGACAGGCTATCTGCCCCACACTGAATACTATCGCCATTTTATTTCATTGTGTCAACAAAATCCTCCATTAGAGATCATTTTTATGCAAACTAGATTCAACATACTCACCCTGCACACATTCTAAATATGCCCCCGGAATATTGTACTGAGCAAATGTTACCACCTTCAATGATAATATTTATTATTCCACATCATATATTTTCTTTGTCATGGACACTTGTACAGAACATTAATAATTCTACTCGAGTTGGAAGCAAATAAAGGTGTAGTGAAATGGCTTTTTGGGCATTTTATTTTGAAGTTTCAGCCTCAGATGGCCCTCCCGGCTATGGGGACGTAGGTAGGTCTGTCTCATGCCTGACCACATGCACGCACATGCACACACATGCACAGTGGCTTGTTTACAAGTGACAGAGAGACCTGCAGCAAAGCCAGCGGGTTATCTCTAACCTGTCTGGAACACACTGTCTGGATGTCATCTTGAATGAGATTAAAAACGGAGGATTTCTGTAATCAGTAGCAGCTGTGTTTGGACGCACAGGAAAGGGACTCAAACGGGCAAGCTTCATTTCTATTGATGTGTATCTCTACACGTCATCACGCAGCAGTTTTCATTTTAAGCAAGTAATTAAGTAGTTAAGGGCGTGTTCATCAGTGCCCATATACCCGGTTGGCGAAAGGGCCTTTCTGTGTGCATGTTCCCCCCGTGTCCCCTAGGGTAGGTACCCTCACAAAACACATGCAGTAATCCTGGTCTCTAAACTATCTCCCCCTGGCCAGGGGGGATGTAGTTTAAAAATTAAAAAACAAAACAGTGAGTTATCAAAATAAGTTGTATTATCAACGTTGTTTTTTCAACAATCTGTAGCCGACAGCAAAATTGCAGTGTAGAGAGAGAAGAGACCGGTACATAGTACATAGTCAACACTGGTCAAGTTAACTATGCATATCGTGTTTTAAATATGTATTTTCACCTGCAGACGAAGCCCCTTCTAGCATAACAAACGTCCTTGGAAGCCGAGCGCTGTGAGATATTAAGGCCATGGAGCGGAATCGATTCTCCATGCGGCCCATTGGCCCTTGATGTGTGTGTGTGTGTGTGTGTGTGTGGGTGAAAATGTACTGAGAGGCTGTCAGAAGCACAAGCTGCAAACTACAATGTGAGAATGTTTTCTTGGTTACTAGTCCTGACAACGTGTCGGATAGAGATACCGTGAATAAAGGAACTGTGGTTTCTGCTACATGGATCTGACATGTTGGCGTCCAGTTGATGTCTACATCAGTGTTGAGTTCGTCGACTAAAACTAAGACGAAAAATGTTCATCGACTACCTTTTTCCACTGACGAAAACTGAATGGTAACTAAATAAAAACTAAGCTATGATGACTAAAACTAAGACTAAATATACTGACAATTTTGTCAACAAATAAAAACTAGACTAAAATATTAGGAAGGGACTAGTGGACAAGAGATCCAGTATAAGTCATTTTACACGTGCTGATCTATAAGCTCACAATGCGGAGCGCTGCGACACGTTGTGAGCTTGTAGATCGACTATTTTCAGCAAGTATAAAACCAGCCTTTACGACGGCATCAAGGCTCGCCAAAATACATTTTAGTCGACTAAATGAACTGTAGATTTTGTCGACTAGAATCTTATGACATTTAGAACTAAAAACTAGACTAACACTAACACATTCCAGGTGACTAAAACTCAATGAAATTTCATTCCAACTAAACTAAAATTGAAATTTGCTGCCAAAAACAACACTGTGCAAGGTAGAGGGATTATTGGTGCTGACGACAAATCATGGAGACAGATGCCCCTTGCTGGTGATTTAGATCAAAGTACAGCACAAGCCAATTGAACGTCACAGTTGGAAAGCTTGCTTGTGATTATAATGCATTGTGCGTGATAGAGACACAGGTGATTTGAGGCTAGCAAGGTAACTCCAGGGAACAATATTTGTTGGACAAACAGCAGAAGGCTGATCTACAAGCGTGTTAGAATTGGACAGACTTGGTTGTTTTTTCCCCAAAGTACCCCCAAATTGACACTAATTAGCTCTGCAGACCCATTTGAAAAGATATGCCAGGGACCCCCATAAGGGAAGATTTGTATGGCTCTAGCAGTGATTCTCAACCAGTTTAATTCCAAGGACCCCCCCCCCCCCAGTTTGATATGCATTAGTCTACGGACCCCGAGTGTACAAATGGAACCAAGTGGGGTCCCCGGACCACACTTTGGGAACCACTGAATTAGGCAAATAGGCAATAATTACATATAGCACTATACTTTCAGTTTTTTCGGGGACAAATTGTATTACTATACTCAATGCATGTCTGCTTTGAGTGTGGACAGTTACACACTGCCCTACTGTATACGGATGGTTTCCAAAGACTATACATTACATGTAGTGAAGTTTTGTGGGCACTTTTTTAATGAGAAGCGGGTTAGCGCTAGAAGCAGATTCAGCTACTTACAGACGCACCGTTTCCAACAAGCATCACAGTGCAGTACTGTGATGCTGTGTACTGTGACAGCACAAGACACATGGTTCATGTATTGTAAAACCACAGAACAGTTTGGGGCCAGCTTTAGTGGAATCTGTCTCGCCTCTTTCTATTTTATGCAAGGTATCCCTAGCCTGGTTAATAAACCAGACCGAATCAGCCGTTGCCAATGGTTTATTAACCAGGCTAAGGTATCCCTGCGTGCCTCTCAAATCTCTCTCTGTCTCTCTCTCTGTGTCTCTGTCTCTGTCTCAAATCTCTCTCTCTGTATCTCTGTCTCTGTCTCAAATCACCCTCTCTCTTTCTCTCTCTGTCTCTGTCTCAAATCTCCCTCTCCCTCTCTCTCTCTGTCGCTGTCTCTCTCTGTCTCTGTCTCTCTCTCTCTCTGTCTCTGTCTCTGTCTCTGTCTCTGTCTCTGTCTCTGTCTCTGTCTCTGTCTCTGTCTCTGTCTCTGTCTCTGTCTCTGTCTCTGTCTCTGTCTCTGTCTCTGTCTCTGTCTCTCTCTCTCTCTCTCTCTCTCTCTCTGAGAGGTGAATGAGGAGGAGAGGGTCGCTGAGGGGAGGATTAGATGGAGAGCGAGGTCTAATAGCTGTAGTTGTTGTTCTGACTTTGAAGTGTTACCACAGCGTCGTGGGAGGAGCCACATGGTGCAATAGAAGAAGTATAGATTGGCCTGAATGTAAGACTATGTTTTTATTTTTTGTCAATATGCTAATTGTCCGCAGACCTCCCCCCTCCCCCCCCCCCCATTTGATAAGGTTTTGCCAGGGAAAAATAAATATAAAATCCAAACTTTTTCGATACTTTTCAACATTGTTCAAAACACATCAGATGTACAAGCTCACAACATGGCACACAGTGGTATAGAGCAGTAGTTTATCAGTGGGTTTTTATTTTGCCTCTGTAGCAAATAGACACATGGGGAGAAAGAAATACATTTGAGGGCATAAACCTTTGGCTATTAACTAGAAGTATAACGTATTCTGCTTTCAGCTGCTGATAGGCTTTGAGAGTGGAACCATCGTACAGTGGGACCTGAGGATCAAGAAGGCCGACTTCAGAATCTATTATGATGAAGTGAGTACTGTCTGTCTGTCTGTCTGTCTGTCTGTCTGTCTGTCTGTCTGTCTGTCTGTCTGTCTGTCTGTCTGTCTGTCTGTCTGTCTGTCTGTCTGTCTGTCTGTCTGTCTGTCTGTCTGTCTGTCTGTCTGTCTGTCTGTCACCAGCAAGTGGCCACTAAATGAGATGTGACTGCGAATGGGGAAGCAATCACACATCAGCTATGCAGCCGCATATTCAGATCTTGCTCCAGCCACTGAGGAGAAGCAACGGGGACAGTGTTGCATATTAATGTCTGAGGACGCTGGCTCAGGATGTCATCTCTAGAATTCATAGTTGAATAATAAAAAGCTTTATTTATGAAACACTTCAAAACAAAGTTACAAAGTGCTTTCCAATGGCAGAATAAAATAATACATCAATAAATCTGAGTCTAAAATGACTAGTCTAAACCAAAAACTGTCTAAACTAAGTATACTGCACCCAAAACAAGCCAAAGGTTGGTCTCTGAGAATGACCGAGAATTGGAAAATTGGAAGTACTAAAAAATAGTTATTACGTTAAACCACTGCATGTGTGTCCTCGGTTCACCTCTCGCCGGGCCCGCGTTTCTCTGTTGGCGCGGCCGGTCCACCGGGCTGATTGTGATCTCCTGTCACACCGCCATCCAGCCGCCCTCCCGAAGAGAGGCTTTTTATGGCTGCTGTTAATTACTGCTGTTTGATGTCTCCACCCCCTCCCCCCCCCCCCCCTCTGCGTTTTGTCAGAGGACTCACTCTACATTAGGCATCCAGGAGCCGGCGAGAGTCATCGCCATGACAACAGGAGACATAAACAGCTGGCAAAGAGCCTCCTCAGACCTCTCTGAGTGCCACTATCTCCCAGTCCCAGTTGTTGTTGTCGAATGAATGACATTATAAGCAAACAAAGCTTGTATAGGTTGCACATCAGCAATGGTGTTGCTGATTTGTTGTGTGTACGTATGTTTATACATGTTTTGTTTCTTAATGTAAAAGGTATTGTTGTTGCTTGTTTTGTTTTATGCTTTTATGTGGGGACTGAGCTTTTGTGTGTCTGTTGTGTTTGTAGCACAGAATGTGGTGATGTGATTGATTGAGCACGGAAGGTGATGTATTATGATGAGAGCGCCCCTCACTTCAAACAAGTGTGATATGTTTTTAGTTTTTTTTTTCCCCCATTGTGATTATGACAAAGTAACACTGGGTATTGGTGAGGAACTCGGCACTCGACTCACTGCTGGCTCATTACAAAGCGCTGTCTGTGCAGCAGCCCTCATTTCGTATGTGTCGCTTAACTGTCTAAGTCATAATATTAGGTGTCTCGGAGAGCTCAGGTGTCAGAAGTTAGGCTCATGGCATTCTCTCTGCTCCTCCTGGGAAGGCCAGCTAATCATTTTCATAGTGTGACAGCAGCCAGTGCCACACTTTTTATATTTTTAATTAGTGCCATGCAGGCAGACATAGATTAAGGCTGTGAAATCCTCCCTGGACATTCTCTGACTCATTTAATTTGCACGCACCAACATCGTACACCTTCCCTGCCTCACCTGGACGCTGGATAAATGACATATTAACCCATTCTGACCTGAGATCAGATTCATACGAGGTTTCCACCGGACACACACTGGTCTGATGAACCCATTCTGACCTGAGATCAGATTAAAAAAATGTCAGTCGTTCTTCGATTTTTCAAAAAATAGCAGACCTACAAGCTCGTATCGCGCCACTCGGTGGCGCGATATGAGCTTGTAGATCTGCTATTTTTCAATAGCTAAAGCATAACATGATGCTAACACCAAAATGGGTGCCCGGTCAGAATGGGTTAACACTCTAATTGCCCGGGGTTATTTAATCCATTAAATTATAGCGCCCAATCGATTTATAGCAACGGAGCAGACTTGTACCGACAGACCGGATGTTTTTCGGGATATGGCTGTAGCAGCTAGATGAAGCCAAAACACTCTCGATGCGATCGACAACAGCGGTAGGTAAGAATAAATCTATCACGACTTAGCCATGGTTCATGACTCTCGTATTCATACGAGAGTCATGAAGAAACTTCACCCTGTTTTTTGCGCTCGCTGCATTTACAAGATTTCCGTATATATAAACATTCAGATTTCAAATATAAAGTACTCACAATTTGTCCCGCGGGTGTTAGTTAGTAGCAGCTCCAGCGATTAGAATTTCTGCATCCCGCGTTGTTTAATAAAAAGCATTTTTATCCGAGCTGTTATTTTGCCATTGGCTTTCAACTACGCGCCCCTATCGGTCGGTTAGGAGGGTGGCACTCGGTGTGTTCGATATAGGTAGGCTGACCGCCCTGCCAATACAGACTAATAGGCGAGTGCGCTCCCGGTGTGCAACTGTGGATTTCCCAAACGAACCCCGTTTGAAAAAAGTAGCCGGGGAGCTCGGACAAAAATGCTTTTTATTAAACAACGCTGAATGTTTATATATACGGAAATCTTGTAAATGCAGCGAGCGCAAAAAACAGGGCAAAGTTTCTGCATGACTGTCATGATAATCATCATGGCAGTCATGTTCCAGGGCTAATCACGACTATACTGACTGGACAGCGGAGGGCCCCGTCTAACACAGGATCTTTTCGTAGAATTGGACAGGGTGATTTAGATCGCGAGTTATTAACGTTTTAAGATTTTCGTTCTCGTCGGCTAAACAGAGCTGGGGGAACATTTTCGATGACGTCTCACTGTTGCGCAACATCGAGGATCGCGCAACAGGCGCTCCCAGGCTGTAGAGCGATGCGATCCGTCTTTAATAAACTTCGTCTTTTGGATAAAACTTTGTCTTGGGCGTCGGGCGTTACTAATACTGTAGAAAGGACGGTGAACTTCGTCCTGGGTGATGGGGGTGTTAATATGGAACCTATATGTGTTTATTTATTCCCGGGGAAATTACCACTTGAGCCCCATGCAGCATCCATCATATTCTCTCTGTGTGTGTGTGTGTGTGTGTGTGTGTGTGTGTGTGTGTGTGTGTGTGTGTGTGTGTGTGTGTGTGTGTGTGTGTGTGTGTGTGTGTGTGTGTGTGTGTGTGTGTGTGTGTGTGTGTGTGTGTGTGAGAGAGATAATGGGTGACTGTAATGCACTATGGAAAGTGCCTTGGATAAAGGCGCTATATAAATGCACCATTTACCATTTCCATATATGGAGCTGGCCTGTTCTGCACATAATAATAATATCTTTACAGAGGTAACAACACAAATAAAAACAACTTTATTAGAAAAAAAGAAATAAACAACTAAAAGCTACAAAAACAAACAAATTAAAAGACAGTGAAAAAGGGTTAGCTAGGGAAGGCAATGTTGAAGAGGTCTTGAGGGCGGTTTTGAAAGTTTGTAGGGTGGGGGCATCTCTGAGTGCCTTAGGGAGGGCATTCCACAGGGTTGGGGCAGCAAATGCAAAGACAAATACTCTATGTCCGGAGTTTGGTCTTGGGGACGTCGAGGAGGTTTGCGTCACCAGATCTGAGGGAGCGGGAGGGGACATGATATTTGAGGAGGTCACAGAGGTATGGGGGAGCCAGGTTGTGTAGTGCTTTGTAGGTGGTCAGGAGGGTTTTGAAGTGGATTCTTTGTTTGACCGGTAGCCAGTGAAGGTCACGGAGGACTAGGGGTGTAATATGGTCTCTGGAACGGTTATTAGTAAGTAAGAGTCCTGGACATATTGCAGTTTATTGAGGACTTTGGAGGTGGTGCCGTAGAGGATACTGTTGCAATAATCAAGGCGGGATGTGATGAAGGCGTGAAAGAAAGGCTCGTATCTCCTAATCTAGTGAGCTCTCTGTGGTTTTGACCAGATGGATATACTAACCCATTCTGACCTGAGATCAGATTCATACGAGGTTTCCACAGGACACACACTGGTCTGATTAACCCATTCTGACCTGAGATCAGATTCAAAAAATGTCACAGTCGTTCTTCGATTTAAAAAAAATAGCAGACCTACAAGCTCGTATCGCGCTACTCGGTGGCGCGATATGAGCTTGTAGATCTGCTATTTTTCAATAGCTAAAACATAACATGATGCCAACACCAAAATGGGTGCCCGTTCAGAATGGGCTAAGCTCTTAATTTCTGACTTCAACATGGCTCACAAAGGCCCCATTTAGACTGCAGTATAACATCCAGTCAAATCAGATTCAAATCGGATTCATTTCTCAGATCTGATCTTTTGGCCCCGGCCATTCACACTGCCGTTTGCAAGTGACCAGATCGGATCTGTCACATTTACACTGGCAGTCAAATTTAGCCAGAAATTCAATGTCTCTTACAGTGGGTTCTTACTATAGGAAGTGGTGTGTCTTCCAACATGGACACTTCTGTGTTTTTTTTTCTTTTTTCTTTTTTAACGGTCTGAGTTAGGTTATTGATCCATTGATTACTGGCTGCGTTAGGCTATGGATCCATTGATTACTGGCTGCGTTAGGTTATTGATCTGGAGGCTTCCCCACCGTTCTAAATCCATACACACTCATTTATCATTTGGCTGCAGACTGATTGACTCACATGATTCACTTCCCGGCCTTACCAGTGCCTGCGTGCGTGCGTGCGTGCGTGCGTGCGTGCGTGCGTGCGTGCGTGCGTGCGTGCGTGCGTGCGTGCGTGCGTGCGTGCGTGCGTGCGTGCGTGCGTGCGTGCGTGCGTGCGTGCGTGCGTGTGTGTGTGCATGCGTGTGTGTGTGTGTGTGTGTGTGTGTGTGTGTGTGTGTGTGTGTATCAGGATGTTCACGCGGTTGCTTTCCTGTAGATTGTTGGAGTGCATGCCTGTCAACAGTGCTAATAAAGATCAAATATCCATTTGCTCAAATTCGTGGAAATAGATAAAAGATCTGTCTCTCTCTCTCAGGTTGATTTTGTGTCAACGCCTTCTCTTCACTTTATCTTCTGTCTGTCAAATAAAAACAATTTGCACATCACTGGAAACCTCGTTTGTCCAAAACTCTAAAAATATATATTATTTATTTTGTTTTCAAATTAAAATAGTAAAAATAGCCGATCTACACGTGAGCTTGTAGATCTGCTATTTTTCCTATAGCGACACTTCTATAATGAAGTAGGCCATCAATTTATGAAAAAAAGGAAAAATGGAGATTCCAGGTTTCTGCCTGACAGCAACGGAATGCTTTATTGCCATGAATGTTTCATGAACGATGTTCTCCCACCGACAACAACGAACCACGGCAAACGGAGAGGAGCAAACAATCAAACAGAGATCAGAATCGGTGCATGCGAGTGTTTGCTCCAGTGCTTGTGAGCATGTGTGTCGTTGCAGGCTCATATTATTAATAAAGGATGCTGTTTGCTGTGATGGAGAACATTGATTTGATTCAAACAGGAACATCTTATGAAACACAAACAATCAAAGCATTAGTAGAGTTTAATAACCTGAAATCCCTTTTCAACATTGAATTATATATGATCACATGGATGGCTTTACAGAGCGCTGAAGTCCACTCGCTTGAAATCAGATTTGTTTAAATAAATCTAAAATGCAGACAAGGTCACATACAACTCACATGGAATTCCAATGTGACTTCAGAGGTGCTTTCAAATCTGATTCAAATCTGATTTGAGGAGATCTGTCTCAGTCTGAATGCAACAACCTGATGTAAATTAGCAGGCAACAGTGCAGCACTATCTCTCTCTGTTTCTGGCACAACAGCACCCCTACTGGTACTCATAGTCATGCTGGTGCTCATAGTCACATAGGTAGGTAGGTTAACGTCACATAGGTGAACACGGACAGTGCTGTTCCTTGGAGTGGTTGCTCAAAAATGGGGTGGGTCCATGTACTCAGTTCAATGTATCAATGTCTTTCTTTGTCACTTCCTATCTGTTTGCTCTCTCTCTCTCTCTCTCTCTCTCTCTGCAGGCCATCCATTCGGTCAGTTGGCACCACGAGGGGAAGCAGTTCATGTGCAGCCACTCAGACGGCAGTCTGACCATGTGGAACCTGAGGAACACGGCCAAGCCCTTCCAGATCACATTCCCTCACGGTTAGACACACGCACACGCACACACACATGCGCGCACACACACACACACACACACACACACACACACACACACACAGACACACAGACACACAAGGAGCCCCAGTACCTTGGTGTGAAAAACATGGATAAGCTTGACTTGTATTCACTGGTGCTGTCCACTGTTGATGGTGCTGAAACTGAGTACTGACTTGTATTCACTGGTGCTGTCCACTGGTGATGGTGCTGAAACTGAGTACTGACTTGTATTCACTGGTGCTGTCCACTGCTCATGGTGCTGAAACTGAGTACTGACTTGTATTCACTGGTGCTGTCCACTGTTGATGGTGCTGAAACTGAGTACTGACTTGTATTCACTGGTGCTGTCCACTGTTGATGGTGCTGAAACTGAGTACTGACTTGTATTCAATGGTGCTGTCCACTGCTATATATATACACTTTGGGAAAGTGTGTGTATGTGTATATATATATATATATATATATATATATATATATATACTATATCCTATAGTTATTTTTGTAATAATAAGTTACAGCACTGATAACAGGGGTAGCTTCTACTGTCCACCAAATACACACGCAGTGTGCTAAAGAATTATAGAATTATAGCACTTAGGCTTAACTGTACATATCGGACACAGACAGAAAACAGTGGTATTTATTTGATGCCCATTGTCGTCCATCATGTCCTCTCTCTTTGATGCCCATTGTGGTCCATCATGTCCTCTCTTTTGTAACTCAGGCAACATCCAGAAGGATGCGAGGAAGGAGTCGTGTAAACCCATCCTCAAAGTGGAGTACAAGACCTCCAGGAACAGGTGAGCTGTTTTTATTTAGTCTTAGTTTTAGTCATCATAGCTTATAGTTTTCATTTAGTTTCCATTTAGTTTTCGCAGTGAAAAAAAGGTATAGTCGACGAACATTTTTCGTCTTGGTTTTAGTCGACGAAAACGACACTGTTTTGCGCGACTCTCTTGTGCGACAAAGTAGGACATTTATTCATTATCCCATTCTGACCGGGAACCCATTTTGGTGTCGGCATCATATTATGCTTTAGCTATTGAAAAATAGCAGATCTACAAGCTCATATCGCGCCACCGAGTGGCGCGATACGAGCTTGTAGGTCTGCTATTTTTGAAAAATCTAAAAAAACGACTGACATTTTTTAAAATCTGATCTCAGGTCAGAATGGGTTAATCAGACCAGTGTGTGTCCAGTGGAAACCTCGTATGAATCTGATCTCAGGTCAGAATGGGTTATGGGGAGGTTCCTGGCCGACAGGCCTTGTCAGCTTACGTACTTCTTTATAGATGTTGTTGTCGTGCTACTATATTCTACAAAACACATTTTATTTAAAGGCGATCGATTCCCCGGGCCAAGCCTACATGGGTTTGATTTCCCCTGGGCAAAGCAGACTGTACTGCAGGTTTATTGACATACTATACAGTACATACATGCAAGGGGGAAAAGCACACACACACACACACACACACACACACACACACACACACACACACACACACACACACACAGGCACACAGCCACACGCCCACACTTACTCAGCCAATGGGCATTGGTTGACATTGTTGCGTGTGGTTTGTTTTTTTGCTTTCCGCAAAGAAGCGAGCCGTTCATCATCTTCTCCGGGGGTCTGTCGTACGACAAGGCCGGGCGGCCCACCCTGACCATCATGCACGGCAAGGCCATGACCGTGCTGGAGATGGACCACCCCATCGTGGAGTTCATGGTCCTCTGTGAGACCCCCTACTGCAACGGTGAGTGAGATGGACCACCCCATCGGGGAGTTCATGGTCCTCTGTGAGACCCCCTACTGCAACGGTGAGTGACATGGACCACCCCATCGTGGAGTTCATGGTCCTCTGTGAGACCCCCTACTGCAACGGTGAGTGGACGCACCCACCCACCCAGCGGCGGTGGTGGCTCAGGGGTAGAGTGCCTGGATGGTAACCGTAAGGTTGCCAGTTCGAACCCGGGCTCCCCCAGAGTTACTGTCGAAGTGTCCTTGAGCAAGACACTGAACCCCTAATTGCTCCCGATGTGCTGGTTGGTGCCTTGCATGGTTTCCGCTGCCATCGGTGTATGAATGTGTGTGTGAATGGGCGAATGTAATGCACAATCTCTGTAAAGCGCCTTGGATAAAGGCGCTATATAAATGCACCATTTACCATTTACCATTTACCACCCTGACACTAGACGATGCGAGGAGACCAGGCAGAAAGCTAGCCCATTCAGGACGGGAACCCTTTTTGGTGTTTCTAGCATTATGTTATACTTTAGCTATTGAAAAATAGCAGATCTAGGTCTGCTATTTTTGAAAAATCGTGGAAATGTGGCACAGATCTTTGAATATACATTTTTAACTCACATCTTTGCTTCTGGGGCATCCCTGGAACAACATATTTTCACATGGGGTCTGCTATTTTTTTTTTTATCGTGAAAATGTGGCGCAAATATATATTCTTTCAGAGTGAACATTTTTAACTAAAATATTTGCTTCTGGCGGGGGGGGGGGGGGGGGGGGGGACTACATATTTTCAGTTGGGGGTCGACGGCCAATTACGTATAGGCTATATTTGGGGGTCCTTGACATGGAAATGTTTGAGAACGACTGACACAGAAACATAGGGTTTTTCAGAAAACTGGGTTTTGTTGTGGTTGTTTGAACAGACCAAGATGAATATCCTTCGGGGCTGTAAAGATTATCATTATACTCCATAATAGTATAACATAATAAAACCTGATAAAGGAAGAGAAGTACTGGCAGTATATGAATTCAGTGAAGGAAGATTGGCCTCTATCTCAATGCCAAGAAAACAAGTTTGCAGTTAACATGGAGGACAAAAACATTGCCAGTGCCACTGCCGATGGGTCGGTGTGCATGCTTGCCTCGAGGTGAGTCGGGGAGTATATTTACTCATGATCAGAGCTTCCGTTGCTCCAGACTGTATGACGGAAGCATTTATATTTTACTCATGATCAGAGCTTCCGTTGCTCCAGACTGTATGACGGAAGCATTTATATTTTACTCATGATCAGAGCTTCCGTTGCTCCAGACTGTATGACGGAAGCATTTATATTTTACTCATGATCAGAGCTTCCATTGCTCCAGACTGTATGACGGAAGCATTTATATTTTACTCATGATCAGAGCTTCCGTTGCTCCAGACTGTATGACGGAAGCATTTATATTTTACTCATGATCAGAGCTTCCGTTGCTCCAGACTGTATGATGGAAGCATTTATATTTTACTCATGATCAGAACTTCCGTCGCTCCAGACTGTATGACAGGAAGCATTTATATTTTACTCATGATCAGAGCTTCCGTTGCTCCAGACCGTATGACGGAAGCATTTATATTTTACTCATGATCAGAGCTTCCGTTGCTCCAGACCGTATGACGGGAGAATTTCTATTTTACTCATGATCAGAGCTTCCGTCGCTCCAGACTGTATGACAGGAAGCATTTATATTTTACTCATGATCAGAGCTTCCGTTGCTTCAGACTGTATGATGGAAGCATTTATATTTTCTCATGATCAGAACTTCCATTGCTCCAGACTGTATGACAGGAAGCATTTATATTTTACTCATGATCAGAGCTTCCGTTGCTTCAGACTGTATGACAGGAAGCATTTGAAAATTGCGAGAGGCAACAGTCTGGTGACGCGAGACTATTCTTAGTCTGTTTATCCTGTGTGCACATGTGTGCAAACTGTGCACGTGTTTGTGCGTCTCAGTGGGAGCAGAATGTGTTACCCCGACACCACCCTAACACACACACACACACACACACACACACACACACACACACACACACTGTGTGTCTTATTACGATGACATGCAGCGACAGTCCAGGCAGGACTGCCAATTAGCACCTTGACAACACCTTAAATGTCTCTGTGTCTCACGCCTGCAGAGGGCCTTATCACACACACACACACACACACACACACACACACACACACACACACACACACACACACACAACATTTTATTTACGTGCCAAGTCAACCCCTTACCCCTGTGTGGGATCGGTGGGTAGACTGGCATATTTGCCGATACCGATATGAACCGATATGACCAAATAAGGGCCAATCCGATACTTTTACGATACCGATACAGTACCAGGACATCTCTAAACTCCATATACGTATATGGGCATATCGGGGGGGATTGGGGGTTTCTGGAAAGTCCTTGTGCAGTCGGTGGTAATCGTCTGTGTGGAGAATGTCTGAAGAGTTGACTGTGTGTGGCTGGACTCACTCAGTGCTTCCCAAACTTTTTCATGTCAAAGACCCTCACATTGGCCCAGGCCGTAGCGTAACGGTCTGGGCACCGGACTGGTAATCCAGTCGCAGTGTGCCGCGGGTTCGACTCCGACACGGCCTTTACTGCATGTCATCCCCCATCTCTCTCTCCCGTTTCCTGTCAGCCTACTGTCTGTCCCTTCAAAAATCAATAAAAAGGCGTAAGCCGCAAAAAAATATCGTAAAAAAAAAAAAATTAGCCCTGCGGACCCCCATTTGAAAATATATGCCAGGGACCCCCATGAGAGAAGGTTTTTTACGGCTCTAGCAGTGATTCTCAACCCGTTTAATTTCAGGGACCCCGCAGTTTGACATGCATTAGGCCACGGACCTCCATTTAATGGCATTTCTATCTCTGGGACACCAAATGTATATTGCAAATTCAAACTTACTTCAACTCTGAGATTGTACATTTGTACACTCTCTGAGTTACACACCCATAAGGGCCCATTTGGTTCCTAACTATCATTCAGCTGGGGACCCCCTGGAACTCCCTCAAGGACCCCAATAGGGGCACTGTCCTACTGTAACACGAGGCACACCAGATGCGTCACGTGTGGTAAAAACATGGCTGTGAGTGTCAGAGTTGTGATGGCTTGTGTCTTCACAGAGCTCCAGGACCCGTATGCAGTGGTTGTCCTTTTGGAGAAAGACTTCATTGTGGTGGACCTGACGCAGAGCAAGTATGGTTAATGCTACGCTACGCTACACACACACACACACACACACACACACACACACACACACACACACACACACACACACACACACACACACACACACACACACACAGTTGATTGCCAATTCCAAACTGGTGTGACTGAGTGAGTGATTGATGTGAGGAGCTGCGCGTGATTAGTGTGATGAGCTGCAAACTGATGTTGATAGTACCGTAACCAATACAAATACAGACTGATGTAGATAGTACCGTAACCAATACAAATACAGACTGATGTAGATAGTACCGTGACCAATACAAATACAGACTGATGTAGATAGTACCGTGACCAATACAAATACAGACTGATGTAGATAGTACCGTGACCAATACAAATACAGACTGATGTAGATAGTACCGTGACCAATACAAATACAGACTGATGTAGATAGTACCGTGACCAATACAAATACAGACATTATAACCCTGGGTTACACCATGCTATAGGCCGTGTCTGACAGCCAGAAACCAGCTCTCTTTAGGGACAGACTCTGATATTTCCATATTGCCCGCTGTCGGGGGCAGAACTCTTGTATATTTGATTTTTCCTAAAGCAATGCTCTATTTTATATGTTGCGCCGTATGACATGCAGTGACTGCGTTTACATGGCCAATATCTCCTCATTTAGTTTGAAATAATTGGGAATCATACTTTTACCAGACAGCCACGACATTATCTACATAATGATGAGGAAGAAAGTGACAAAAGAAGACGCCACCACTCTCATTAACGGGATGTAACACGCCGTGGTGACAGGATGTTGACAGGTTGACGGTGTCATGGTCAGGCCACAGGGAATGTGTTCGGATCGCAGCACATGTTGTAATGCACATACTGTACTGGACTTCCTCTTAAAACTAATCTGTGGGCTTAATTTACTCCTGACCTTGTCTGGGTAAATGCCATGAGGCGACTGTTTTAAATTGCCTAATTAACTCATTCTGTTGTTTCATTCTGTTAAGTTTGTAGTGTACATCATTAACTAATTTATCGCCGAGATCGCCTTTTCACGCCTTTTTTGTGTATGTAAAAATGTCATTATGTTTTACGTAGCATGTGACGTGTGACGTGTTTTTTCATACTTCTGAATCCATTCCAAGCATTGGTTTTGCACAAAAAAACACTTTTTGGGCTAAAAACGGCCATAGCCTTCATCACAAATGTCACGAGGTCAGCACACAAGTGGCTAAACAACATTGTGAGCTTGTAGATTAACTTTTTATTTTCCTTTTTTTATAGCCAACGTATAAAATATGTCTTAATTAGTTCATGTATCTATATTTTGTAATGAACAAGTAACCTGTAACTAAGGCCTGGGCTACACCTATTGTTTCAGGGCTATGATAAGACATGTTTTGTCAAAGGATAGACATGCCGTATTTTGGAGGGGCGGCCCTTGACTGCTTTCCGTTGTCACTTTGCCTGCCGACCATGTCCTTTATTAGCCTACAACGTGACATTTATTATACACCTTGAAAATAGCCACTCTGCTGACAAACATGTTCCACTTCCACTCACAATTTAGGTGGCTTTTAAAATGCGGTACTTACTTACAATTGCCTACAATTGAATCACTGCTACTGCAGTGATTGTCTCCTCTGTTCAATGCGTTTCTACGTTTGTGTTTTTTCCATATAGATATAGCCCAGGCCTAAAGTTTTCAAATAATTGTATAATTTTCAATTGGAATGGAAAGCAGTATAAAACATTATTTTGCAAACTGGAAAGTACCTCAAATGTTGGTGCAGTACGTACTTCCTAATTTCCCCAACGCTCTCAAAGTCGTACGATTTGTCACCCACGTATCCGCAGTGAAATTTGTTCTCTGCATTTGACCGATCTCTTGGCTACAGCCGTGCCGCGCTCGGGAATCATTTGATTAGTAGATTTGACCCAACCCCGAGTGCCAAGCAGGGAGGCATTGGGTTCCATTTTTAAAGTCTTTGTTATGACCCGGGCCGGGTCATAACGGGCACGGTGGCACAGTTGGTAGTGCTGTCGCCTCACAGCTAGAAGGTCCTGGGTTCGATTCCCGCTCGGGGCGCTGTGGGTGCTGGCGGCGTGTTTCCTCCTCCGCGTCATCAGTGCCCATACCCGAAGGCGGGGTTGGCGAAAGGGCCTTTCTGTGTGGAGTTTGCATGTTCTCCCCGTGTCCCCTAGGGTAGGTACCCTCACAAAAACATGCAGTAATCCTGGTCTCTAAACTGCCTCCCCCTGGCCAGCCGGGGCGCCTGATGGAGGGGAAAGGAACTGGTTGGAATAACGTGTTCCTTCCACGCACTACGTCCAACCAGGGAAACTCCCCCCTGTCAGGTGTAAAGGAGCAACTTGGACACTCAAGCATGAAGGAAGCATGAGTTAAGTCTGTTGCTCTCCCTAGGTTGGCGGAGGGTGTGTAGAGCCCAGGATCACATCACAGGATGATTGACACAGGGGTGAAAAATGGGTTACAAAATCGTGGGACAAAAAATATGAAAAAAAAAAAAAAAAGACCCGGCCTGGGGATTGAACCCCGACCACAAGGCCCATTGTCTGTGTCTCTGTCTTGTAGCTTTCCTATCTTTGAGAACCCGTACCCCAACGCTCTGTGTCTCTGTCTCTTAGCTTTCCTATCTTTGAGAACCCGTACCCCAACGCTCTGTGTCTTTGTCTCGTAGCTTTCCTATCTTTGAGAACCCGTACCCCAACGCTCTGTCTCTGTGTCGTAGCTTTCCTATCTTTGAGAACCCGTACCCCAACGCTCTGTGTCTCTGTCTCGTAGCTTTCCTATCTTTGAGAACCCGTACCCCAACGCTCTGTCTCTGTCTCCTAGCTTTCCTATCTTTGAGAACCCGTACCCCAACGCTCTGTGTCTCTGTCTCTTAGCTTTCCTATCTTTGAGAACCCGTACCCCAACGCTCTGTGTCTCTGTCTCGTAGCTCTCCTATCTTTGAGAACCCGTACCCCAACGCTCTGTGTCTCTGTCTCGTAGCTTTCCTATCTTTGAGAACCCGTACCCCAACGCTCTGTGTCTCTGTCTCCTAGCTTTCCTATCTTTGAGAACCCGTACCCCAACGCTCTGTGTCTCTGTCTTGTAGCTTTCCTATCTTTGAGAACCCGTACCCCAACGCTCTGTGTCTCTGTCTCGTAGCTTTCCTATCTTTGAGAACCCGTACCCCAACGCTCTGTGTCTCTGTCTCGTAGCTTTCCTATCTTTGAGAACCCGTACCCCAACGCTCTGTGTCTCTGTCTCCTAGCTTTCCTATCTTTGAGAACCCGTACCCCAACGCTCTGTGTCTCTGTCTTGTAGCTTTCCTATCTTTGAGAACCCGTACCCCAACGCTCTGTGTCTCTGTCTTGTAGCTTTCCTATCTTTGAGAACCCGTACCCCAACGCTCTGTGTCTCTGTCTCGTAGCTTTCCTATCTTTGAGAACCCGTACCCCAACGCTCTGTGTCTCTGTCTCGTAGCTTTCCTATCTTTGAGAACCCGTACCCCAACGCTCTGTGTCTCTGTCTCCTAGCTTTCCTATCTTTGAGAACCCGTACCCCAACGCTCTGTGTCTTTGTCTCGTAGCTTTCCTATCTTTGAGAACCCGTACCCCAACGCTCTGTGTCTCTGTCTCCTAGCTTTCCTATCTTTGAGAACCCGTACCCCAACGCTCTGTGTCTCTGTGTCATATAGCTTTCCTATCTTTGAGAACCTGTACCCCAACGCTCTGTGTCTCTGTCTCGTAGCTTTCCTATCTTTGAGAACCCGTACCCCAACGCTCTGTGTCTCTGTCTCCTAGCTTTCCTATCTTTGAGAACCCGTACCCCAACGCTCTGTGTCTCTGTCTATAGCTTTCCTATCTTTGAGAACCCGTACCCCAACGCTATGTGTCTCTGTCTATAGCTTTCCTATCTTTGAGAACCCATACCCCAACGCTCTGTGTCTCTGTCCCGTAGCTTTCCTATCTTTGAGAACCCGTACCCCAACGCTCTGTGTCTCTGTCTCCTAGCTTTCCTATCTTTGAGAACCCGTACCCCAACGCTCTGTGTCTCTGTCTCGTAGCTTTCCTATCTTTGAGAACCCGTACCCCAACGCTCTGTGTCTCTGTCTCCTAGCTTTCCTATCTTTGAGAACCCGTACCCCAACGCTCTGTCTCTGTCTCGTAGCTTTCCTATCTTTGAGAACCCGTACCCCAACGCTCTGTGTCTCTGTGTCGTAGCTTTCCTATCTTTGAGAACCCGTACCCCAACGCTCTGTGTCTCTGTCTCCTAGCTTTCCTATCTTTGAGAACCCGTACCCCAACGCTCTGTGTCTCTGTCTCCTAGCTTTCCTATCTTTGAGAACCCGTACCCCAACGCTCTGTGTCTCTGTCCCGTAGCTTTCCTATCTTTGAGAACCCGTACCCCAACGCTCTGTGTCTCTGTCTCCTAGCTTTCCTATCTTTGAGAACCCGTACCCCAACGCTCTGTGTCTCTGTCTCCTAGCTTTCCTATCTTTGAGAACCCATACCCCAACGCTCTGTGTCTCTGTCTCGTAGCTTTCCTATCTTTGAGAACCCGTACCCCATGGACATCCATGAGTCTCCTGTCACCTGCACAGCCTACTTCGCTGAGTGTCCTCCAGACATCATCCCTATCCTGTACTCCATAGGAGCCAAACACAAGAAGACAGGCTTCAGCCAAAAGGTAGGGAAGAAAAGATGAAGTCCTGCCGGAACACTCTCCCCGGATCCTTAACCCTAACTTTACTCTACTTTACTGTGTTTATCATAATTAATCGGAAGTATAGATCAGCTATTTTCAGCCTGTTCTGACATGCCCAGAAATGTTTTTTTAATTTGTATTTTCAGGAGTGGCCGGTGAGTGGTGGAACGTGGACGCTAGGCTCCCAAACTTTCCCAGAGATCATTGTTACAGGGTGAGTCAGTCCATCCATCCGTCCGTCCGTCCGTCCATCCGTCCGTCCGTCCGTCCATCAATCCATCCATCCGTCCGTCCATCAGTCCATCCATCCATCCATCCATCAATCCATCCATCCGTCCGTCCGTCCATCAATCAATCCATCCATCCACCCATTCATCCATCCATCCATCCATCCATTTTTTTGGGGAGGAAAAACATAATTTTGAGTTATTATTGCCCATTATGCAGGTGGTTATTCATTGAAGTGAAAGAGCTAAAGATTCCACCGAGAGAGTGCAATGAATCCCCTCTCTCTCTCTCTCTCTCTCTCTCTCTCTCTCTCTCTCTCTCTCTCTCTCTCTCTCTCTCTCTCTCTACAGACATGCTGACGGCTCCATTAAGTTTTGGGACGCATCTGCAAGTAGGTCCATAATTTATACTGCTTCTTTTTCATCTTACTTATACATTTTCATACCAATACCTTTGTACTTTTATGAGAAAAGAGAGGTTGCACATCAGCAATGGTTTAAAGTCGAGTGCTAAACCCAAATCCAGTATAACCTACACCCCTAAATCAAAAAATAGGAATTAAAAAAAAATCCCAAAGGGTAGCACATCCAAAGATGTAATAATTGGCGGACAAAGTACTCACATTTCCATTTCTTTATTGGCACACACCAAAAAGGAACGCTTTTCGGCTATGAGCCTTCATCAGGGCATTCACATAAAGTGAATTCATCAGGGCATTAACATCAAGTGAATTCATCAGGGCATTAACATCAAGTGAATTCATCAGGGCATTCACATAAAGTGAATTCATCAGGGCATTCACATAAAGTGAATTCATCAGGGCATTCACATAAAGTGAATTCATCAGGGCATTCACATAAAGTGAATTCATCAGGGCATTCACATCAAGTGAATTCATCAGGGCATTCACATAAAGTGAATTCATCAGGGCATTCACATAAAGTGAATTCATCAGGGCATTCACATCAAGTGAATTCAAGTCAATTTATACAAGGGGTCAGAGTTCACCTGCAGCTGAAATCTCAACCTTTGCACTTTTACTCAAGTCAACCTTTGGCTTGAATTCCGGACGCGTTTTACTTGTAAACAGTATATTTCTACAGTGCAGTATTGCTATACTTTCAATTAACCCGCCACCATTCATTATTAGCGTATTGCCAAGGTTTTATCGCGTGTAACACTTACTTTGAAGAGCCAAATATCCGTAATCGCATGTTACAGTAACAAACATGTTACAGTAACAAACTGCTGTGTGTGGGCTCATGACCGGTTGTTGTTGTTCTTTCGGTCGGTGGTGAAATAATCTGACTGCGAGTATCACAGCGCCTCCTACAGGCCGTTGAAAACGCTTGTCTGGGCCAGAAACGGCCCCTCAATGTCGTTTATGAGATACAGGCCTTTGAATGCAGGGCTTAGAATGGAAGTGGATGCGCGCGCATCTTCAAAATGGCCGCGGCCACTGTCCCACTTCAACTGTTGTGCTAGCGAACGGTGGCTAACGATGCGATCAGATCAAAACATGGATTAAAGAATATAAACCCTGGGAAACGGAGAAGCCGCGTTTGGCAGGCTAGGGTACTAATTTAACACTTTTTCTGCGCTTTTGGCGTACTCCATGTTAAGCATAAAAACTAGGCATGTAACGATACATCGTATATCAATATTAATCCCGACGATAGGAATTGATTCATTGAAAAAAAAAAATAGCCTTTTTTTAGGGGGGCTAGTGTGATGTGAAATGTGAGCTTTAGTCATATTCCATCATATTCAAGTGCTTTTGGAGAGAAATGATAGTCACTTTCAGTAGTAGAGCACTGTAGAGGGGAGCT
>NC_139707.1:9241993-9248291 GCF_964188405.1 Protomyctophum parallelum
AGAAATGTGGACCTCCATGGGAACCTACCACAGGTCACGGACAAAGTCAGAGAGAGAAGGATCCAGAACTTGAGTAAATTGACCCTATGGGAGTCAACCCAGGGCAAAGCCAGGAAGGGAAAGAAGCGTATATACCACCTATATGTAGACGTGCTGCAGCACGGCAGCTTGGCTGACAACACTGCAGAGCTCAAGAACCTGATGTTGGATAGAGGAAATTGTGGAGGGCAGCGATCCAGGAATCCCAAGTTGGTGTTGGCTAGACCTCACTCTCGCCGCAATTAACCTTGATGGACTTCATTGGTTGTAATATTTTGGCATCTGCATTACAGCTAAATGACAACGGCCGCTCTGTGTTAGATCCAGCGTTTCTATGCCAGTGAATCGCAAGCTTTATAACCACTTAAATCCTTCTATACTTGAATGAGATGATACTTGACCTCAGTTGGCTCTGTTCTTGGACTGCTCCCTTTCCCCCCCAGTGTTGTTTTAGGCAGCAAATTTCTATTTTAGTTTAATCATAGTCTTTGGAATGAAACTTCATTTAGTCACCTGTAATGTGTTAGTCTAGTTTTAGACTAGTTTTATGACTAAATGTCATAAGATTTTAGTCGACTAAATCTACAGTTGATTTAGTCGACTAAAATGTATTTTAGACGTTGATGCCATCGTAATGATACACTTGCTGAAAATAGCCGATCTACACAAGCTTGTAGATCGGCTATTTTTTTACACTTGAAATCAAGTGTAAAATGACTTGTCTTTTATTTATACTGGATCTCTTGTCCACTAGTCCCTAACATTTTATCCTAGTTTTATTTGTTGACGAAATTGCCAATATATTTAGTCTTACTTTTAGTCATCAATCATAGCATAGTTTTCATTTAGTTTCCATTTAGTTTTCGCCATTTAAACGTAAATGATAAATAGCCTTGCCGAGCCATGGGGCCCATAGGGCAGGAGCCTATCTCCTGTTTCTGTAGCGTGAGGCAGCTTGATGTACAAGTACACCCCCTGGACATGACGCTAGTATGTCGCAGGGACTTACACCCCAATCCATCCCTTGACGCGAGTGTGAAGCAGGGAGGCACTGGGTCCTATTTTTAGAGTCTTTGGTATGACCCGGCCAGGGTTCAAACCCCGACCTCCCAGTCTCAGGGCGGACACTCTAACCACAAGGCCACTGAGCTCGTAAATGATATGTACTTCTAAATGTTATCAATCAAAGGTCTGTAGCCTATTGTTGCACGTTTGTTGTTGTGTACATCATTCAAGTTCAGAAAGCAGCAGTCGTTTTATAGGGATCACAACAATGCTCCATCTGTTTGTGAAAATCCCTTTCCAACTGCACATCCGCTGTGTCACTGAGTCATTGAGCAGATAATCGAGTTAGATCCGCCACCATTTCAGTCTCTCTGTATCCTGTGTAAATAAATGCAGCCTGTCTTTCCCTGTTTCTGTCCTGCCACCTCGCCTACACATTGGCTCCAGTGCTATTATCGACACGCCATGGAAATGTAAACTAACATACTGTATGAGTCAGTGTGTTATGGACACCATGTACATGTAAATATAAACTGTGTGACTACAACTGTAGTATATCCAAACAGTGAATGTTATATCTTCATGTGTGTGTGTATGCGTGTGTGTGTGTGTGTGTGTGTGTGTGTGTGTGTGTGTGTGTGTGTGTGCCTGCGTGTGTGCGCTCAGTCTAGCGCTGGGGAACTGTAACGGCCTGGCGGTGGTGGATTACCTCCAGAAGACCATCCTGTTGTCCATGTCCACCCTGGACCTATACGGAACCACAGACCCCTACCAGAGACTCACACGCTCCCCACGCAGGAACAGACAGTCCACCTCAGGTATATAGGAACAGACAGTCCACCTCAGGTATAGGGACAGACAGGAACAGACAGTCCACCTCAGGTATAGGGACAGACAGGAACAGACAGTCCACCTCAGGTATAGGAACAGACAGTCCACCTCAGGTATAGGAACAGACAGTCCACCTCAGGTATAGGGACAGACAGGAACAGACAGTCCACCTCAGGTATAGGGACAGACAGGAACAGACAGTCCACCTCAGGTATAGGGACAGACAGGAACAGACAGTCCACCTCAGGTATAGGGACAGACAGGAACAGACAGTCCACCTCAGGTATAGGGACAGACAGGAACAGACAGTCCACCTCAGGTATAGGGACAGACAGGAACAGACAGTCCACCTCAGGTATAGGGACAGACAGTCCACCTCAGGTATAGGAACAGACAGTCCACCTCAGGTATAGGGACAGACAGGAACAGACAGTCCACCTCAGGTATAGGAACCCACACACATATATATACAGTATATATATAAGAAAGCTAGATGGCTCACCCGGCCCGCGCTCTGGCCAATGGAGAGCGACGTTGCTACGTGGCGGCCATCTTACCTCGGGGCAGCATAACCTTGTGTCTATGGGGCATGTGCTTTTAAATAACCATAACTTGCTCAATGTTCAACCGATTTTCAAACGGTTTGGTTTGTCATACACGTCGGAGAAGTCCGCATACTTATATGCTTTTATACAACGTTCATATAAAAAACAAAATTAAGCAGATAAGCATCCTGAATCATAGCCACGTTGACAACGTTTGTAATGAACCAACCCGTTTGTAAATCCGTCAGGATTTGAGCGAGTTATGACCGTTTTTGTTTGAGCTGCCATTGGACATATACTGTACTGTAGTCCCGAAGCAAGATGGCCGCCGGGTGACCTACGTCAGATACTCCGCCTTGAGCCATCTAGCCTTTATATATGTCTATGCACACACACACACACACACACACACACACACACACACACACACACACTCGCACGCACGCACCCACCCACCCACACTCACTCACTCACACACACACACACACACACACACACACAAACACACCATCCATGCCAGTGCTAGGCGGAGCAGCACTTTGACATGGGGTGCATGCAACAGGTTGCATTTTGTCATTTCACTTCACGGTGGCATTACAGTGCATGTTGTCGACGTCTGGTCTCTCTCTCTCTCTCTGTCCTTCTTTCCCTCTGTCTGATATTGCTTGAACACATTATCTGTAGTCAAGACACACCCCCCCCCCACACACACACACACACACACACACACACACACACACACACACAATTATGATTCCGAGAAGTATTTTGGGTACTTCTGATTCCGTGTTGCATGTGTTTTCCTGCCAGACTACAAATCATGACAAAATCATGACTACACCATGACAAAATTTACCATCCGCTCCCGACCGGATCATAAAAAACCCGAAATGGAATGCTGCCCAGGCTACTAAATCAGTCATGTGATCAAGATGTATTTGTCTGATATTTTGGATTCCTTTCCGATTGACCATGGGGAGGGACTGCCCATAACTTCCTGTGCGGTGAGCCTTGGATTTAGGGATAGGGTTAGTAGTTAGTTAGTATAGTTAGTTAGGGTTAGGGTTATTGTAATGCGGCGAGTAGGACCAATAATGCACCGTGGGATTCCAGTGTTGTTTTTGGCAGCAAATTGCTATTTTAGTTTAGTCATAGTCTTTGGAATGAAACTTCATTTAGTTTTAGTCACATTTAGTCACCCGGAATGTGTTGGTGTTAGTCTAGTTTTAGTCGACTAAATATCATACGATTTTAGTCGACTAAATCTACAGTTGATTTAGACTAAAATGTATTTTGTCTCGCGTAGTCTCGTTACTTTCTTTTATAAACTCCCACAAACATAACCGCAAATACCCAACAGGTATTCTTCAGGCCTTCATATAACAGCGAGGTTGAGGAGGAGGATGTGTGGTTAAATGTGCTGTTATTGAACCAGCAGGGAGCTTTGGGCTTCGGGCTGCCTCTTTCTTAAAGTCTCCCAGGGTCACGTCATTCAAATCCCCTTTTCCACCAGCAAGCCAAACCCTCCCAAAAATAGATAATTGCCCTGTCTTTCTCTGCGCCGTCCCGCTGTGTTCAAATCACAGTAATGCGCCCACAGACACAGCATACTTGTTGTTTCCAAATGCATTCCATTCATCTTTCATCTTTTCTTTTGTAATAATCTTGTCATTTCCTTACCCCCCATAGACTTTGAGATATTGTGAAGAATTATATTGTGGGGAGGGGGAAAAAAACCTAAATGTAGTGTACACACTACATTTAGCGTGCCTTGTGGCATGCACGAGTGCACATGAAAGACAATGCTATGTTTTTTTTTTACAGAAAGCAATTATTTCTTGTAGATGGACTACGTTATGTATTGTGATCAGGGAGGGATTGCTGCTTCCTTTATTACATAATAATGCTAGTTTTTCCTGTATACTAACGCAGTTCTTCCTGCAGTAGATCAAAGCAAATGTGTCCAAATCACGTCTGTTTTGGTGCAGTATAGCCTCATGGGTATCTTCTGTTAACTCTCCTATACCCCCTGAGGCTAACTTGGGTTCTGCTGCTTGCTCTCACTTTATTTTACCACTTCTATAAAGCCTGTGTGTTCTTTCTCTCTCTCCCCACTCCCTCCGTTCCCCTTCCTCGATACCTCGACCCCACCCCCACCACCACCACCCCCACTTTCTTGGTGCCTGCTGCCTGCCTGGTGGTGTGGGGGGGGGCATGCTGGCCTGCCTGGTGGTGTGGGGGGGCATGCTGGCCTGCCTGACAGAATTGTGCATGCGCGGCGGCCTGAGTAGCTTTTATTCCGATTCAAAGAAAAGGAGCCGTCCCTCCTACCAGAGTAAGTCGGGGCCTTTCTCGAAAGGCTGGGGGGGGGGGGGGGTTGGGGGGGGGCATTGCCGGGGGGGGGGGCAGAGGGCCAGGGTTGGGTTGGGTGGGGGGGGGGGGGGGGGGGTCTTCTGGGGGGGAGACACACTGGAGAGATGATTGGAATGAAAGGGGCTGTTTGCTTTGACCGAAGGACCAGTCAAACACAGCGGGAACCTGAGGTCGTTTAATTCCATCATTTTACTCATCATCTTTCTCACAGCAACAACTGTGCAGCAACTGCTCTCCTATTCCAGTCATGTCCAGCAGTAAGTCTCTTTTGTTAAAAAAGAAAAGAAAATGAAACACTGCCTTTGAGTTACTGTAGTCACTTCTCAAGGGCATTAAAGTTTCACATTTGATGTAATTTCCAAGCGACGCACAGAAGGACGGTCGAATAGAGCTACGTTCATACACCAGGTGCGCTGATATTCAATGCAGAGTACAAAATGAATGATGATTGAATGCTTCGGTTTCTCTGTTGTGAAGCCAGTTTAAATGAGGTCAAAACGTCAGAAATAATGATAAATGTAAGTCTTTTAAAAGAGCCTTATTCCAGGGTGAAGGTAGCTGATCTGCAAGATGTTGTGTGCTTGTAGAATGCCTCTAGTACAGAGCCCTGTGGGACTCCAGTCAATGAAGCATTAGGGTTCATTAATGAACGTGGCTTTATCGCCCTATACGCCGATATAAACGGAAGATCTGCAAGATCAGGTTGGTCTTTTATATCACCGTAACTGTACATTGTCAAAGGCTTGCACTGCATCGCTTCATGACAACAGTGTCAAGGGGATGATGAACCAACCACACCATCTGTTGGAGTGAAAGGTTGCCGTGCGGGCCTGGTCACCTTTGGAGATCCTTGCGTTCAGCCACTCTGCTCCTTCAGAACAGTAAGGAAGAAAGTATTGCGTATATTTCCAATAACAGCCCTTACTCAAATAGCCTATTGTCTATCTATTGTTTTTCCAAAGTATTGTTCCCCAAATGAATGTGAGAGCGAACAGGGAAATCAAACTGGAAATGTTTCAATCATATTTGGCTCAAAGCTCAATGTACAAAGAAAAAAATAATCAAAGCAGAGACTGTCGAGAGACCGACAACGTTTTCCAAGCTGTGTCTTCAGGACGTGAGTGGCTGAGCGCAACAAACAGATGTGGCCATAAAGTGACAATGGGGAATGTGACATGAAGTGACACGCTGTGTCTGTTCCACCGTTCCTTCCTGTCCCCCCTCCCTCCCGGCGGTGGCAGGCCTTACGGAACTCTCCGACAACCAGCAGTCCATGGACATGGAAAGAAGCAGGTCACCCACCTCAGGTAACGACACACACACACGCACTGACATGTGCACTAACGTGCGTGTGCGTGCGCACACGTCTCTCTCTCACACACACACACACACACACACACTCCCCGAATCCACCGTATACTTCTATTTCTTCCTATTATTCCACTGGCTTCCTCGTTGCGCATCAGTTGATATAGCGTCTGCTCATGGGTCTGGACACTTCAGGC
>NC_139707.1:9248491-9283491 GCF_964188405.1 Protomyctophum parallelum
GAAGGAGACTGCAAGTGAAAGGTCTTGTTTTTGTTCTCCTCGATAAACAGCGTCTATTATCAGTGAAGGAAGCATG
This sequence comes from Protomyctophum parallelum, assembly GCF_964188405.1. Lineage (NCBI taxonomy): Eukaryota > Metazoa > Chordata > Actinopteri > Myctophiformes > Myctophidae > Protomyctophum > Protomyctophum parallelum. The sequence continues at coordinate 9,248,568 of NC_139707.1, forward strand.
CCGTGGCAGAGTGACCCAGGGCACGGTCATGACATTCCATTACTGGCCTGTCATATTGTCAATTAGTCAGATAGAGAGGGATAGAGAAGGACGTCTGAGATGGAGAGACAAGGCTTGAATGAGACGGACACAGGCGGGACACCTTTTCTATCGAGTCATGTCCATTTTCATTAACCAAATGCCTCTCAGAGAGGAAGACAAAAGTTGGCCAATTAGTGTTATCAGTGGAGACAGTTTTTGCGGAGTAAGATTAGTCGCTTGGCATGTGAATTGTAGGGTATAACTGTGATGGAAATTACAGTTTAACAATGTATCATCCTGCCTGGTGCAGAACAAGAAGAGAGTAGCAAGGCGGAGCACGGAGTTGTTTGGTCCTTTGTGTGTTGTAAACAACCTTAACGTTCAAGTAGCGTTACAAAGCTCTTCTGGTCGATAGCAGCAACTTGCGGTTTCGTAATCCTCTGTTTTCTACCACCCCTCTGAGGCCATTAGAGTTATGTCTGGCTGTCATACACCTGTCATACGCCTGCTCCGCTAACTCCACAGCTTTTTAAAGAAAACCCTGACATCATCGAGACAAGCCTTTTTTCTCTCTCTCTCTCTGCCTCCTCCACTGTGACAGACGTCCTCCTATTGTCATTAAGCCCCTTCAATATGACGCGCCTTTTTGAAGTCCACCGTCCTCTCTTGTTAAGTTGTCGCTCTCCTCTGTCTCATATTTCCCTTTTCTTTGTTATATTTGCGTTGTTATATTGTGTGTGTTTTCGGCTTACACACACAGACGTCTGTGGAAAGACAGCTTGACGTCTATAGTGGGTGGACATACCGGTAGCCTTGTTTGACCAGGTTTGTTAGTGAGACGTACAGGCTAATGAGCTGCCATTGTGGCATAGTGGCGCTGGCTAGCTGACCTAGCGTGATATATTTAGACAGCAGCTTCTCAGCGGACAGGGACAGGGCGATGGGGAACTGAACAGCCAGCATTGGGGTTGAATTTGAGCCTGTGCCGAGATTGTTAACTATGAGATTGTCAGATCAAGAAGGCGCTTTGATCATAAGATTTTAGTTGACTAAATCTACAGTTGATTTAGTCGACTAAAATGTATTTTGGCGGGCCTTGATGCCGTCTTCGTAATGGCTGATTTTACACTTGCTGAAAATTGCCGCTCACAATACAAGCTCACAATGCCTCTTGTAGATCGGCTATTTTCAGCATACAACATTTCTGTCTAGTTTTTATTTGTTGACGAAATTGTCTTATAGTCTTATATAGTTTTAGTCATCATAGCTTAGTTTCCATTTAGTTTTAGTCAGTGGAAAAAGGTAGTCGACGAACATGTTCCGTCTTATATCAAACACTGCTCTCACCCCCCTCTTTTGTCCTGAAAAGTGTGTGTGTGTGTGTGTGTGTGTGTGTGTGCTCTGTGGGCTCCTCTATTCAGTTCATTACCCAACCTCCCTACACAATGACCCCCGCGTCCCGCCCGAGGGCCACGGGGCCGGGCTGAGAGGCCACAGCCACTGCAGTCCAGTCTTTTACCTGCTGGACAATGGTAAGAGGAGCCATGTTGTCCAGCGGACGCTGTTGTCCCTCGCTCCGTCATTCTGCTTGGGGTGCCATGTTGTCCAGCGGATGCTGTTGTCCCTCGCTCCGTCATTCTGCTTGGGGTGCCTTTCATTGTTTGGGATTGGGGGTGGGGCAGGGCAGAGTGTTTTGGTGGACCAACCAGGTGCTTTGATGTTGGACGGTGCATGCAATCAGACTGTGTTTCTAGTAGGCCTCGTCTTGTCGCAGCTTCATGTAGACTCTCCACCACCACCCCCCCCCCCCCCCCCCTCCCCCACCCACCACCACCACCACCAGGGACGTGCACACGTCAGACATCAAAGGGGGTTTCAGCCCCTGCCCTTTTACCCGTCTGTAAAACAACTGCCCTCTCCAGACCACGAATGCAGCATCCATGCCATACCGGAAGGCAGCATTCAGGAGGAGAATTGCTTTTTTTTCCTCCGAAATCGCCTGAACGTGAACACAGTATTTTGCGTCGAACAAATTTGTTTTAGAAATCCATGTCGCGTTACACGAAAATAGCTGGTCGACAAGCTCTTAACGTGTCGCAGCGCGACGCGCTGAGAGCTTTTATATCTGCTATTTGCGCTATTTTTGTCCAAAAGTGCCCTCTTAACAGGATTAAGACCCTCTAACACTCTCTGCACGTCCCTGCCCCCCCCCCCCCCCCCCCACCCCACCCCCCTCGGCTGCCCAGAGGCGGGCGGCTCCCGTGATGTTTGTTGTGCCAAACCCTGGTCCGTTCCGTACAGTTCGTGGCCTTTTCCATTCTGTGAGCTGTGCTGACCACTAGATGTTGTCATTGTGTGTGCCATGCTGTGACAGTAGTAACCAAGGCTGTTCCTTCTCTAACCACACGGCGCTGCCATGCTGTGACAGTAGTAACCAAGGCTGTTCCTTCTCTAACCACACGGCGCTGCCATGCTGTGACAGTAGTAACCAAGGCTGTTCCTTCTCTAACCACACGGTGCTGCCATGCTGTGACAGTAGTAACCAAGGCTGTTCCTTCTCTAACCACACGGTGCTGCCATGCTGTGACAGTAGTAACCAAGGCTGTTCCTTCTCTAACCACACGGTGCTGCCATGCTGTGACAGTAGTAACCAAGGCTGTTCCTTCTCTAACCACACGGCGCTGCCATGCTGTGACAGTAGTAACCAAGGCTGTTCCTTCTCTAACCACACGGCGCTGCCATGCTGTGACAGTAGTAACCAAGGCTGTTCCTTCTCTAACCACACGGTGCTGCCATGCTCTGACAGTAGTAACCAAGGCGCAATAGTGCTTCAAAGCTCACCTTGCACTTATTATAGTTTTAGCAGCTCTAGCAGATCTACAAGCATTGTGAGATTGTAGCAGTGGCGTAGCGAGACTTCAGTAGGCCCCACACAGGCTGCTCACTGCAGGCCCCCCCGGGCCGCAAGCGTGTTGACTGTGTCATGGTTAGTTGCGCACCTGGATTGTAGATCTGCTATTTTTGCTACTGTTTTGACTAACGACTAACACTAAGGACTTTTGCTTCATGCTTTCAGTTAGTTATGTCTATCTAGCTGTTGCCCCCGTGACCCGACTACGGGGAAGATGGACGGATGGGATACCAACCTGAAACGCTTAAGTCTCCAGCAAGGGCAGAATCCATTTTCTTGCGACCGACGGCCGTCGCGACGGACCTGTCCGTCGGGGGGTCCGCCGGTCCGTCGGGGGGTCCGTCGGTCCGTCGGGGGGTCCGTCGGGGGGTCCGTCGGTCCGTCGGGGGGTCCGTCGGTCCGTCGGGAGGTCCGTCGGTCCGTCGGGGGGTCCGTCGGTCGGTCGGTCCGTTTTTGCGTCGCGACCGTCGGTCGCAGGGTTAGGGTGGATGGATTCTGCCCTTGCTGCCCAAATGGTAACTCTGTCATTTCTCTACCGTTTTGGACGGGGGTGGTCTCTTTGGAATCGTGTGGCCCCCCTGGAGGTTTCTATGGGGGTCTCGAGGTTCGGGGACCCCTGGGGACCCCCACGGACCCCCAAATGGTAACTCTGTCATTTCTCTACCGTTTTGGAGGGGGTGGGCTCATTTGAATCGTGTCGCCCCCCTGGAGGTTTCTATGGGGGTCTCGAGGTTCGGGGACCCCTGGGGACCCCCAGGGACCCCCAAATGGTAATGTCACCTGTGGACACTAACTGTAATTGTCTCGCTGTCTCGCTGCTGCGCTGCGCCGCACAGACAGCAGCTTGTGTGTAACATGTGCGTTCGTGCCGTGTTGCTGGTATATTATTATTATTATATTTTTTGCGCCGCCGCGTTGTCTCGCTGCTGCGCTGCACAGACAGCAGCTTGTCCTTCCCAGCCTCCCCGTCCTGGACGGTGCAGAACAGCGTTGGATCGCCGGCCGCCTATCGTTGATCGCCCGCCGTCTCCTCGAGGACCGCCGACGCAGATGGTTTACTGCTATATGCCATAGTGTTTATTATAGCTACTATTATTACACACTGTGCTATTATCCAGATTCCTGAGGTGGACATTTCAAGAGGAGCTTGTGATTATTGCTTGCCTATAGATACAGTGCCTATTTATATTGCTATTTGCTACGTTTTAATAATTGCCAGTCATACAGTATAAATTGCCACATTGTTATACCTATACATTTACGTATTTTACTTGTATAGTGTTATATTTGATATCCTGCTACATGATTTTATACTTACCTGTTTTATCTCCGAGCTTATAATAAACTTTGTTACTTTTCTATATACGACCTGCCTGCTGCCCTTATCCGTTTTTCTCAAGCAATGACAATTTCACTGGAGCGCAGCGCTATATGCACGCAGACAGCACATGATACAGGCCTACATCCCGTCCCAAACACTGAGGACAGTGAGGAGGTAAAGTAAACTTGTTTATAATGTGGCAAGAAAAATATATTCCAATTACTTTTCGGTGCGCACTCACCATGAATCCAAGCAGAGGTCCTATAGGTAAAACACCGCCGCCACAGTCCCAATGGCCCGTGCGCAAAAAGTTGATATTTAACATTGGCTATAATCTGCCAAATCTCAACCGATTGGTATAATTCCAAATGGTATACACTCAATGAAATTTATATTTTCCATTTTTCATGGGCGTATAAGTCATAGAGCCAGAGAAAGGAGAGATATGGTATAGGGAAGCACTAAGCCCTGTTAGCCATGCAGCCTATTATGTTTCATGAGCTGTGGTGGCTTCACTGATATACAACCTTTATTCAAATAGTTGCAAATGTATTAATAAAAATACTGAGCATGTATGTTTGATATAAGGCCAAACCTCATTTGAAAGAATATATTCAGAGTATACTCTTCATTAGCAAACTGTACCAAACGAAGGAAAAACCCCCGCGGGGATAACTGACGTTATAAGAAGATAACGCCCCTGCATGACACCTCCCTGGCCACCGTATAGCGCATTGACAGGTCTGTCTGTCTGTCTGTCGTAGCATGCAGATAGACAGATAGGGGGGGGGGGGGGCAGTTTGACAACAGCGGCTGACACATGTTCATTGATTATGATTAATAGGCCTACTGTATACAGCTACTGTGCTGCTGGATCGTCGATAAATGGACTATAGGCCTACTGGACTTTGACGTTAACGTTAAAACAGAGGCCAGCCAGCGGTACCGTGACCACACCGTTCGTTGTGTGTGTGTGTGTGTGTGTGTGTGTGTGTGTGTGTGTGTGTGTGTGTGTGTGTGTGTGTGTGTGTGTGTGTGTGTGTGTGTGTGCGCGAACTTCGAGACGAGTTGGTGACAGTGGTTTGTATTTTGATTTGAAATAAATAATGATGAATAGATGTCTACTGTTCATGCTTGTGTGTGTTTTTTTTAGACAATAGACCACTTAGCAATTGCTTTAACTATGAAAGAAATGAAGACGATGAAGGATATCGATGAAATGTATGTTTCACTATATATAAAATATATACCTTGACTCTCCCTCTGAATGAAATTAAAAATCGGGTCCTAATAATTAACCCTAAAAATCTATAGACCTACCCTTAGTTTTAGCTGGAACACACGCTCAGCATCGCGGGGTTAATGGTAGGCCTACTTGGTAACTATACTTAAAAGGTCTACTTTATCCCATCACAACTATAGTGATTTTGCAGCTATTTTCAATGAACAGTATGGTCTATTGTTGATTAATGTGGTCATTTCAATCTAGGCGCCGTAATGCGCAAAATGGAGTCGACCGGTGGCCACTGATGGCCTATTATTCCTATAAATTCATATCATGCCTGTTGGTGAAATATAAACATCTAAAATGGTTCAGTAATAATTAGCATAAGTTATTATTAACGAAAAACATCTAATACTATTTTAAATTGGTCTAGTAAAGTTAGTAACTAATCAGAAGTTGTTTCAAACAACTGTTTGAAAAAACTGTTTGTTTTTCGTTAATAATAATACATGCTAATTATTATTGAACGGTAAGTATGCTGGTATGTACGCTATGGTACACTATAAGCTTGTATATCTGTTTATTTTAAGAATGCGCCGCTGCATTCTGTCAGAATCTCGTGTGTGTGTGTGTGTGTGTGTGTGTGTGTGTGTGTGCGTGTGTGTGTGTGTGTGTGTGTGTGTGTGTGTGTGTGTGTGTGTGTGTGTGTGTGTGTATGTGCACACATGTGTCACACATGATGTGTGCTATATATTTTATAGCTCTAGAGACGCAGAGACAGAGACATATTTATTTAAAATCATCCTGGCACGTAGGCCTATAGACAACGGCGTCAACTCCGCGCAAGAGCCAAAGCACTCGCTGGCAAAATAATAATAAGTTAATATATATAGGCTACTCTAAGGTGGGCACCTGTCGTTATAAACCTTCTGCACTTGCCTATAAAGCCAATGAACGGAGCTCATTTCTCTCTCTCTCTCTCTCTCTCTCTCTCTCTTTCTCTCTCTCTCTCTCTCCATCTGCCGTGCACATGCAAAGAGCGCATGCAGGTATCCAACTATCCAACATTGATAAACTGGTTCGCTTATATCCGTGCAGTATAACATCAAAGTCCAGTAGGCCTATAGTCCATTTATCGACGATCCAGCAGCACAGTAGCATATACAGTAGGCCTATTAATCATCATCAATGAACATGTGTCAGCCGCTGTTGTCAAACTGCCCCCCCCCCCCCCTATCTGTCTATCTGCATGCTACGACAGACAGACAGACAGACCTGTCAATGCGCTATACGGTGGCCAGGGAGGTGTCATGCAGGGGCGTTATCTTCTTATAACGTCAGTTATCCCCGCGGGGGTTTTTCCTTCGTTTAGTACTTTATTTACAGTTTGCTAATGAAGAGTATACTCTGAATATATTCAGCAGCAGGCAGGTCGTATAGAAAAGTAACAAAGTTTATTATAAGCTCGGAGATAAAACAGGTAAGTATAAAATCATGTAGCAGGATATCAAATATAACACTATACAAGTAAAATACGTAAATGTATAGGTATAACAATGTGGCAATTTATACTGTATGACTGGCAATTATTAAAACGTAGCAAATAGCAATATAAATAGGCACTGTGTTGAGATTTGACGGGATGTATGTCCTCACTTGTGTATTGTGTGTAATTCTGTACTGCTGTTCTGTGTGATATGCAGTGTTGTGCTTGTGCCACTGTGAGGCGCCAAGGCGCAAGGTATGGGATGCATGTTTGTCTCCTATGGCGTGATCAGGTAACTCGGGTCACATGACCACTGCCTGTGTGTGGAGCGGACCGGTGTTTTTTCATTCAGTGATTGTATTGTATTGGGTCTGTCACCGTGAGAATGATGCGTGACAGGGAGCCCTTAATATAATAATAAATATGCCATGCTTGGCTAAATGGATCTAATCTTTTCTCCGAATGCAACGTGTAAGCTGCAGAACTTCTCATAACTTAACACACTGTATCCTATTCCTAGGCAAGCAATAATCACAAGCTCCTCTTGAAATGTCCACCTCAGGAATCTGGATAATAGCACAGTGTTTGTTCCCACCCAATCTCCTAAGCAGCCCAAAGATTGATTAGTGCACATATATTATCGATTATCGTATACACATTAGTACACACGACCACAAAAGATGCCACGGCAAATCAAGTGCACACCAACGATCACTGCAATAAGCCTATATCAAAATAGGATAACACTTCTATCGAAAATCACAGCAGTAAAATACAAACATGCGTGTTCACCAATATAGGGGCGCTAAGAGACAGGTGAAGCCAACCCTGAGAATATTCCACCCCTGTAAGCAGCCCTCTGAAGCCTGAATGACCGCTGTACCCAATGTACTGTACACTACAATAATACGTGCCACACCGTTAAGTTAGCAAATGCCCAATAATAATAGTAGCTATAATAAACACTATGGCATATAGCAGTAAACCATCTGCGTCGGCGGTCCTCGAGGAGACGGCGGGCGATCAACGATAGGCGGCCGGCGATCCAACGCTGTTCTGCGCCGTCCAGGACGGGGAGGCTGGGAAGGAGGATATGATATATAATAATAATAATAATATCTATACCAGCAACACGAACGCACATGTTACACACAAGCTGCTGTCTGTGCAGCGCAGCAGCGAGACAACGCGGCGGCGCAAAAAATATAATAATAATAATATACCAGCAACACGGCACGAACGCACATGTTACACACAACTGACACAAGCTGCTGTCTGTGCGGCGCAGCGCAGCAGCGAGACAGCGAGACAATTACAGTTAGTGTCCACAGGTGACATTACCATTTGGGGGTCCCTGGGGGTCCCCAGGGGTCCCCGAACCTCGAGACCCCCATAGAAACCTCCAGGGGGGCGACACGATTCAAATGAGCCCACCCCCTCCAAAACGGTAGAGAAATGACAGAGTTACCATTTGGGGGTCCCCAGGGGTCCCCGAACCTCGAGACCCCCATAGAAACCTCCAGGGGGGCCACACGATTCCAAAGAGACCACCCCCGTCCAAAACGGTAGAGAAATGACAGAGTTACCATTTGGGCAGCAAGGGCAGAATCCATCCACCCTAACCCTGCGACCGACGGTCGCGACGCAAAAACGGACCGACCGACCGACGGACCCCCCGACGGACCGACGGACCTCCCGACGGACCGACGGACCCCCCGACGGACCGACGGACCCCCCGACGGACCGACGGACCCCCCGACGGACCGGCGGACCCCCCGACGGACCGGCGGACCCCCCGACGGACAGGTCCGTCGCGACGGCCGTCGGTCGCAAGAAATGGATTCTGCCCTCCCTCTAAGTCTGTCTGTGGATTTCTTCCATTTTGAACCAGTGAAAATTATTAACACAAACTAGAACTGCACTCTGTCGAGTGCCTACTTGCGCGTTGCACACAAGTAGGCCATAAATGGCCTTCTAGTGCCGACCGCTACGAACCTTAAAATATCAGCCTCTCTGTAAAACATTGAAATTAAATACTAAAGTCGGGTTATAACTGGCTGTCAATGGTGACATAATTACGATATGTTTCAATATCGGTTGGGTAACAGGTAACGTAACGTATGTATACATGTATGTAAGTTATACTGTACTACTATATTGGTGGTCGTCAGAGAGAGAAACAGTGTAAAACATTGTCCTGTGTCTTCCATAATGCCAGGTTCCTCATCCAACAAAGAGACGATGGTAAACCCTCTCCTTTGAACACAAAGGGGGACGTGAACAACCATCTTTGTCAACCTGTACCTTTGCAGTGCCTCCGACTGCAAAATGCTTGCAAAATGTGTCCCCGACTATTTTGTTTCTTCCAATGTTTACTTGTGATGCCGATCATGCCGTCAACTGACCAGTGTTGATTTTGACAGCACATTTAGATTTTTACTTTGTCTTTTGTAATAGTTTCCATTACATTTTAGTCACATTTTAGTCACCTTGAATGTTTTAGTGTTAGTCTAGTTTTAGTCGACGACATATCATAAGGTTTTAGTCAACTAAATCTACAGTTGATTTAGTCAGCAAAAATGTATCTTTTTCACAGATTTTACACAGCCGATCTACAAGTTTGTAGATCTGCTATTTTCAGCATGCAACAAAGTGTAAAGTGGCTTGTGTCTTTTACTTATACTGGATCTCTTGTCCACTAGTCACTTCCTAACATTTTTGTCTAGTATTTTTGTTGACGAAATTGTCAATATATTTAGTTTTAGTCATCATAGCTACATTTTTCTCATGGTTTTAGTCGACGAAATCAACACTGGTACTGACTTTGGCATTGACCCCTGTTTTTAATGTGCGTTTCCATGGCAGGCCTCCCAGCCTGGGGATCTAATGTGTGTTTCCACGGCAGCCCTCCCAGGCTGGGGATCTAAATTTAAGACATCTAACAGCCAAGCTTGACGGCTTTTTGAGACAATTACTGTCAACAGTCTTTGTTAGGCGAAAACAGTCGATGACACGACGCTCGTTCACATGTTGTCACCAAAGCATAAAGCAGGCTTATTGAGTCTCTACTCCAGCACAGAACTTATCCTGACAAAGGGGTTTCCAGATCTGAACAAAGAGACAGAAAGAATATGTCACATGGATAAATAAAAACAAAATGATTGCGTGATGGAATGCTGGCCTGGGATAACAAACGAGCATGCCTTTTGAAACTTGACTTGCATAACGCTGCCTGACAAGTGCAACATGTCCCAGTCTGCATGTTTTTGTTCCAGAGTTATTTAACTTTGCTTTAGTTGTGTTGTTGTTTTATTACTTCATTGAGCATATTAGTTATTCATTTATTTATTGGTTAGTTCTTTTATTTTAATTTATTTTAATTATTTTATTTTATTTTATTTTTTTCATTTGAGTGGATTAACCGGTACCTTTTTGTTTCCTATTTCTTTTGTTTCAGTAAAGGGGCCGGGCAGAAAGCTAAGTTTGCCAACCGATCTTAAGACCGATCTTGGTACGGTAGGCCAAAAGCCAGCAAGTTTTATTATTTCCACCTTTCTGTTCATTTGAATTTCCTCCCTTTGACATTTTATGTTTCATTTCTTCTGGCTTGCCTTCTTTATGTTTCCACACGCCCCTCCAGTTTCCTAAAGTCTCATTTATGTTTTGTCAACACGATGGTGTCTCGCACTGGAAATAGCCGACCTACAGTCCAATCCAATCCACTTTATTTATATAGCACATTTCACAACTCGGGGGTTTACAAAGTGCTGTACAGAAAGTTAAAAGCTAAATACACTGTAAAGCTAAAACAGAAAAAACATAACAAAGCCAAACAAAAACACAGAGAACTCAAACGGAATTCAAAGCCAAGGTGTAAAGGTGGGTCTTAAGGCGAGATTTAAATTATGTCTGGAAGGCAAGGTGGTAAAATGCCAAAGTTGTTTTATTCCTTATTCTGTGGCATACAAATTATAGTAACAATAGATATATTTACATGTATTCAAATGAATTACATTATCTCTTTTACAAACATAAATGACACACGGAGCAACTAAGGGAAATAATCAAAAGCGTACTAAAACTAACCTCTGGAGTTTTAGACACTAACCTAACAAACGAAAATAAAGTGACAACAGTGCCCTACTATTGCCTACTCTAATCTAATCTAACAAACTGTACAAAAAGCAGGCTTCCGTGGCCCGGTGCTCAGAATGTAGAAATACTACAGGTGATAACATTATTTATAACAGGTTACACAATACACTCATCCCGCATAGCAACTCTTGCTATACGGAGGTGTCCATAATATTACTCCGTGCATTCTCTCGCTGCACGGAGGGCGCGCTGCCTCTAGCCTGCTCCACTCTGGAGTGACTGGTGGACAGCGGCCGTGAGTGAAAGCTTCAGGGCGCCTTTATGCCGTCAGGTGGGCGCAGGTGTAGAAGCTGGTTGGAGGAGCGAGATGCGGAGCGGGCGACCAACAACGGAGCGGCGGCAATGCTCCCCACCAATGGCTGCGCTGACGGACCTACAGGGATGGGTTAGGCAAAGGGGGCGATCACTGTGCGCACCACGCAGACAAAGACATATATATATATATATATATATATATAGGCCTGCGGCCGTAACAGTGGGGGTCAGTTTGACATTGGAGGGGAGGTCGTTCCACAGTTTGACATGGGAGGGGAGGTCGTTTCACAGTTTGACATGGGAGGGGAGGTCGTTCCACAGTTTGGGGGCTTTACGACAGCAAAAGCTTGGTCACCTCTGGTCTTTAGACGTGCCTTCGCTTTGAAAATCGGATAAAATGGAGGCTCAACGGAGCTGGATTTAAAAAACGCATCGCTGGTGGGGAAAGAGGAGGTCCATAGTCCACTCCATACTAGCCGGAGCAATGCTAAAAGGTAAACAGACGGTGCTTTCATATATGGAGTAAACGGTTGTCTATGCTTATACGCGTAGCTGGCATAAATAGTTCCCATTAGCCTAGCTATGTTTATAAGCGTAGATGGCACTTAAATAATTTAAGCTGCCTCATACACCCTATGGGCCACATGGCTCGGCAAGGCTTGCTTATGCTACCACCTGGTGGTCAGATGGGTGGGCTGTGCAGCCGCTGCTAAGATAGCGGTACCCTGTCCAGAAAGAAAGCTGAGAACAACTGGCATCCGCAAACGTTTTGTGAGCTTGTAGGTCAGCTATGTTCGGTTGTGCGATGCTGTCGTACCGCAAAGTATGAATCTAGCTTTTTATACTCTCCCCTCTCCTAATCTGACCGGACGAGATCGCCTGTCTGCCGAGTCCTTTGTCCTGTTCGACCACGTGTTTTTCATTTGATTTGGAGTCCTTCCGGTTTCTGTTCCTCGTACATTTTGCAAGTGTTTCTAAAGGTGATTCGTGGTATCCATATCTAGACCTGAGCTACAGTACATCTCTGAACTCTGTCACGATCGGACCATCGCTGTTTTGTCTTCTAGCTTCCTTCCATTTGAGCCCGTTCCTGTTAGGAAACGTACAATGGATACAAAGTAGTTACAGACCCTTACAGGTCTGTAAGGGAGTGTACACATGGAACCAAATGTTTCCGTTCGTACCCTCTCAAGAGTTAAGGGGGTCCTTGACCTTGACATTAAAATGTTTGACAACCACTGACCAAAAGCCACTACAGTATCCATGGTGTGTTTCCTACATGTTGTCCATTGACGCTGCACAGCGATTGGATCATTGTCTTGGTGTTGTCCATTGACGCTGCACAGCGATTGGATCATTGTCCTGGTGTTGTCCATTGACACTGCGCAGCGATTGGATCATTGTCTTGGTGTTGTCCATTGACGCTGCACAGCGATTGGATCATTGTCCTGGTGTTGTCCATTGACGCTGCACAGTGATTGGATCATTCCCTTCCTCACAGCAGCCTCTTGCCTCTTCAAACATCTCTCTCTCTCTCTCGGCCTGGGCCATGGCTCAGCGGTCCAGGCACCTTTGCTGGTAATCCAGTCTGGCAGTGTGCCGCGGGCTCGACTCCCGATCCCGACGGCCTTTACTGCATGTCACTCCCCCATCTCTCTCCCCCATTTCCTGTCAGACTACTGTCTGACCCTCTATAAAAAAATCACACCCGTTTGAACTGAGTGGTGCAACTCCCCTCTCCCCCTGCCTCTCTCTCTCTCTCTCTCTCTCTCTGTTATTAGCAGGCAACAGTGCAACACTATCTCTCTCTCTCTGTTTCTGGCACAACAGTTTCTGACGCACGCTCACTCACTCACTCACTCACTCACTCACTAACTCATTCTCTCTGTCTCTGTCTCTCTCTCTCTCTCTCTCCCCCTAACTCTTTCCCTCATCCAAATCACAGCTCTCTTCACTCTTCTTGACACATTAAACCTCAGACGGAAATGTGCCAGATCTCCTTTCTTTGTGTTCAATTCCGTGTAATGCCTTTTCCTTTCTTTTGACATGTGTGTTTTGACGAGGTTTCATTTGGTGATGATATCTGTGATCTTTTTTCTGTTCAATGGGGCTGCATCGGTACAGTATATCTGCACATACAGTATGCAGTGAGACCACTTAAACCCTCTATTCTTGTGAAAACGGGCCCGAGTGGAAACTGTACTTGGAGCAGTTTTATCGACCTGCACCCAGTGGGTTTCAACCATAGAGTATATATATCTATAGAGAAGACACCCGAGTTCTCCTCCCATCCACTTGCATTGAGTTGCTCAAAAGCGCATGAGGCGGATTCACTCCTCCTTTCCTGGTAGGAACAGAGTGCATTCTGGGACGGATTGCAATGGTGAGTGGCCCCAAACACATGAACGCGCTGCCGTTGAACGCGCACGAGCGTCGTCCGTCGTGAACGTATACACAATGATAGTCAACGGACAGCGCGTTCATGTGTTTGGGGCCAGGCTGCAATACCTTCATTCGGCCACTATGTCCATTTCGCCTCAAGATTTCCTCTGGGTGCCTTCTCTATAAATATATATACTCTAAGGTTTCAACCCTTTTATCGACCTGCACCCAGTGGGTTTCAACCCTTTTCCATATCAAGGTCCATTATTTATTGGGGCGCAGGGACGTGCACACATAGACATCAAAGGGGGCAGTGGCGTGCACAGACATTTAGAGGGGCAGGTGCTCAAGTGAAAAAAAAGGGCACCTTGTGCAGCGCATTTTGGGGCGGGAACCCATTTTGGTGCTTTAGCTATTGAAAAATACCAGATCTACAAGCTCATAGCGCGCCACCGAGTGGCGCGCTACGAGCTTGTAGGTCTGCTATTTTTCTTTATTCGAAGAACCACTGACATAGAAACATATAGCTTTAGATTGTGGGGGCCTAAATAATATAGTAGAAGCGTTTTTTTATCAAGATTTGATCAATGCCACCATGGTCCACACACTACAAATTAAGAAAAAACAAAAATACTTTTTTCTTTCTTTTTTTTTTAGCAGAATTGCCAAAAGGGCAGGGGGTGCTGTGCTCTAGCACCCCCTAGTATCTATCTGTGCACGCCACTGAAAGGGGGCTTCAGCCCCTGCCCCTTTTACCCGTCTGTAAAACAACTGCCCTCTCCAGACCACGAATGCAGCGTTTACTACATGGTGGAAGAAATGCAAATACCACTCCTTTCCATGCCATGCCGGAAGAACAATTTCTTCACGCATTTCCACCCATGGCCGTCAAAACTAACCTGACGCTGCCAGATGGGGGCGGTATTGGGTAACCATGTTCCCCAACACAGCACTCATCTGGGATCTCTCAGGGAGTTGAGCTGACACAAATCCGTTCCGTACCGAACCAATCAGCGTGAGCTAAGGGCGGGATATGTGCGAAACCGGATGTGAAGCTATATAGACACGTCAATATGATTGGTTGTGTTTGCACGCCCACACGGTGATAGACAGACGGTCCCATCCAATCATCTACCAAGTATCTTGAAAAAAAGGAAGAGCCCCGTCATCGAATTTGCTTCCGCGATCCCAGATCCCAATAAGCTATGAAACAAATTTGTGTAGCAAGCTTCTTGGATCTGGCAGCGTCAGGTTACGTCAAAACACCCCAAGTTGAAAACGTTTCAGCTTCTCCGCAAGCTGATAAAAAAAAAAAGACGCCACACTTGAATGCAAATTTAGTGCAAAAATAAGCGCAAAAGTAAATGCTGCCATCACACTGCGGGGATTTTGAAAAATTAGGCGTGACCTCCCCTTGTAAACAATTCAAAACATACTCTGCACTCAGGGGGGAAAAAATAAATTGCCTTGCTCCGCCAATGTTTATCTGTACCATTGGCGTACGTGTTTTGGTATGTAAGTGTGGGTGTGTATGTGTTTTGGTATGTAAGTGTGGGTGTGTATGTGTTTTGGTATGTAAGTGTGGGTGTGTATGTGTTTTGGTATGTAAGTGTGGGTGTGTATGTGTTTTGGTATGTAAGTGTGGGTGTGTAACACTCTGTATGTGCTTTGGTGTACGTGTGGGTGTGAACTGTATAGGCATTTATTTTATCCTCGTCTCGATGTCTGCCAGTTTCCTGCAGACCGTTGTGGGGCACAACTCGCCACACAGCTGGGTGAAATCCATGATTAACAGTGCCTTAGCAGTGGTGGAAAGTAACTAAGTACATTTTAGTCAAGTACTGTACTCCAATAAAATAAAAATATTTTACTTCACTTGAATATTTCCATTTCTTGATAGTTTGTGCTTCTACTCCTCTACATCGCAGAGGCGTGCAAATGTACTTTTTACACTAAAAATATTTGAAATATTTTGCCAATTTACAGATATGAATTATTAGTATGAAACATTCGCCATTCAAGACCTATTTTATAATTCAGGTATTTGAAAATAGGCAATACTGTACAAGCTCACTTGCAGTATATACTAATTCTAAAACATTTTCAATACTTTAGCTCATTATGAGCGAGAAGTATATATATTTCGATGCAATGCTTGCATCGAACTATTGTACTATTTTGAATACCTTTACCAGTGTTTCTAAACTGTGGTATGTATTGCTTACTTTTGTTTTACCGAGTACCTCTTCCACCACTGTGCCTTTATTAGGCAAAGACCCACCGAGGTGTGAATCCTGTCTCACACTCAGCGGTCGTATAGAGCCCTGATTGGCCACCGGCTGTGACAGCCCGCTGTGACACTGGGCTGGCGTAACGTTGCACGTCCAGGGCTCCACCCTGGACATTGTTTTTTTTCTTCTCCATCTTCACTTTGAGACTTTGAGTCATCTGTGTATCAACAGTAAGGCCCCCAAGCGGAGATCTTGGGCTCGAGCCTGCAAGGAGCACACCGTAGCGTAGGGCATTAAGTAACAAGTCGACTAGTAAATCCACTAGTCGACCTTGTTAGTACTAGTTGATAAAAAAAAGATTTTGTAGGCCTCAAGATTAGGTAGATTATAGTTATAGTCACCAATGTAATTTTTTTTTACAATGTACAAATATTTATTTCAAAAAAAGAAATAATAGGAAGTTAAACAACGACTAGTCGACTAGTAAACTAGGCAATTAGTCAAGTAATAAAAATGACTAGAAGTGAATGCCCTAGCACACCGTCCTACATCTCACTGCATTTATTTGCCAAACGGTTGCCAAGTTTAGAGAGAACACATGTAGCGGGGGATGCAACCACAAGCCCAGCATCACTATCAGGCAGGCGGAAACCTTATTGTATCTACAAAAAAAAAAGAAAAGATTTAGTCACAATCTGTTAATTCAATATTTATAAAAACCCACAGAGACACACACACAAAAAAATGTCAATCTACAAGTGCAAAACTTGTGAGCTTGTGTAGGCTGTTTGACACTTTGGTGTGACAGCGTAGTTAGTAGATATGGACAAAGAAGAGCATTTTGTTTGGGTATGGAGATACAAAGATTCTGCCTGGCAGCAACGATTATCTAACATGATGCTAATGGGTCTCTATGAACAAAGGTATTGAGGTGCTTTCATCACCGTGTCCCGTCAGATCAAATCGTCGTGTTTGTTTTGTGCTCCTATGTGTGTGGGTTAAACGTCAGTTTGGGTTGATGTCAGTCCATTTACTGTAATGGTACCCTTTTGTTTACCCAAACTGTCAAGCCGGAAAATGAACAGTGAGGCATCAAGCCCAGACAACACAAGGCGCTTAATTTGAAATCTCATTGGCAGCACGTACTGCGCTGTAGCTTTTGCTCTGGCAGACTAAACTGCGTTAAGAGTCTGTAACAACGCCCGTCATGATTTCAGCATACAGTGGGGTATGTTTCTTTTTTTCCTCCAGGGCAAATTGGGCACTCTCGGTTTCTCCGGGTACCTCTGAGTAACTCTTCTCAGCCACACCCCTAGTCCAACCCCCAGATTCTTAGCCACACCCCTAGATTGATTTAATGTGCAGTGTGGCCATTAAGCCACAGGGTGGCGTTGTCAAACTAGTGATCACTGAGAGCAGAGGATTTTCTTTGTGCATGCTCATTTTCCCTGAAGTCAGTCAGTCTATTATTATTATTATTATTATTCAAATTGATCCAATTAGATTGTATACATGTCGTGGGTTTGTGAACCGCGTTTTCTACAAAGTGGAGATGGAGAAAAAAAAAAACCCACGCCTGTGCCTGTGATCCGACTGAATGAAAATGTCTTACATGTTTTCCTTTTGCTTTTATTTTCGGAATGACGCGTTGCATCCACTGATTGCTTGTCCTGTTAACCGCTTAAGCACCCTTGTATACCCTACTCTGTACTTGGGGTCCCCCAGGGGTCTACCCCCCGGGGTCTACACTACACCCCCAGGGGTCTAAACTGAGTGTTGTTTTTGGTAGCAAATTTATATTTTACTTTTAGTTAGTTTAGTTTCTTGAATTGTTTTCACTTAGTTTTAGTCACATTTTAGTCACCTGGAATGTGTTAGTGTTGGTTTAGTTTTAGTCATGTCATGAGATTTTAGTCAACGAAATCTACAGGTGATCTACAGGTGATTTAGTCGACTAAAATGTATTTTGGCGGGCCTTGATGCCGTCGTGATGACTATTTTTACACTTAGCCGATCTACGAGCTCACACGCGCTGTGAGCTTGTAGATCTGCTATTTTCAGCATGCAACCAAGTGTAAAATGACTTATACTGGATCTCTTGTCCACTAGTCCCTTCCTAACATCTAGTTTTTCTATTTGTTGACAAAATTGTCAGTAAATGTAATCATCAAAGCTTAGTTTTTCGACGAAAATCAACACTGGTCTACACCACATGTCTTGGACGCACATAGCCGACTCGCATATTGTGTGTTGTAGGTCGGCTATTTTCGCCGATTGTCTGACTATTATTGCATCATGGCCAGAATGGAACTTCTCTCTCATTCTCCATCCTCTCTCTAAATCCCCTCTAGCCCGTAAAGGAGCACTTCACCTATTTGCAACCATATCTTCATACTGTATAATTGGTTTCCCACCAAATGCGAGGAGGGTTAAACATGCAGGGTGAAGTGCTCCTTTATCTCCTCTCCCATCTCGGGCACCACGTGGGATGTCATCTTTCTAACAAGCAACACTTTCCCTCCTAACGTCTAACAAATCACGTTAATATTTCAGCTCCGTTGCATCCCGAACAAAATCTTCTTATTTTCTCCTCCTTATTATTGCTAATGCCTGTATGCCGTTGTTACAGATCATGTGAATGGACATTGCACTAGCCCCACCTCCCAGGCCTGCCCGGCGGCGGCAGTGGGGAAGGCGTCCCCGCGCGTCTCCGCCGCGGCCCCCGAGGGCCCCAGGCTCACCCCCCGCAGAGGGCCCGGAGGCCGGCCTCCCTTCCGCAAGGCCCAGTCGGCCGCGTGCATGGAGATCTCTTTGCCTGTGTCCCACACAGAAGGTGTGTGCTTGCCGTCCCGTCCCCAACCAACCCTAACCCACACCTCTCTCACCCTTAACCCATTCTGACCTGAGATCAGATTCTAAAAATGTCTGTTTGAAAATGACAGTTTTTCTGAAAAAGCTATGTTTCTATGTCAGTCGTTCTTCGATTTTTCAAAAATAGCAGACCTACAAGCTCGTATCGCGCCACTCGGTGGCGCGATATGAGCTTGTAGATCTGCTATTTTTCAATAGCTAAAGCACGACATGATGCCAACACCAAAATGGGTGCCCGGTCAGAATGGGTTAACCCATTCAGAATGGGTTAACCCATTCTGACCCGAGATCAGATTCTAAAAATGTCAGTGGTTCTTCGACTTTTCAAAAAATAGCAGACCTACAAGCTCGTAGCGCGCCACTCGGTGGCGCGCTATGAGCTTGTAGATCTGCTATTTTTCAATAGCTAAAGCACGGCATGATGCTAACACCAAAATGGGTTCCACGTTCAGAATGGGTTAACCCGAACGCACCCACCCACCCACCCCCCTCCTAAGTGCATGCTGACCTCCCCTTCACCGTGGGACTGTTGATCGGTGAGTTGTGTTTTACATTTACCGCCAACACCCCCATCTGGTGTCTGAATTGTGTGCTACAGGACCGCATTTTATTATATATATTTTTGGATACACTTTTAGTTTGAAAGCCACTCGGACAGTGACAGTGTGTATGTATGTAGCACGGGACGGGTCCTGTGAATGTTATTTAATTCACCCAAAACATACATTTTGTAACCAGGGATCAAATCAAGCTGGTTTGTGTCCAAAAAGAGGAATACGAGATATTACAAAAAAGATAAACGGCGATCCCATAGACAACATAAGAATTGTCACTCGCACCGGAATGGAGCGTTATGAGCGCGTAGAGAACACGGTTGTGAATACATTTATGTTAAAATAGGTGTCAAAAGGATATAACGGCGGGGAGGGCGTTTGGACCTGTGTGTGTGTGTGTGTGTGTGTGTGTGTGTGTGTGTGTGTGTGTGTGTGTATGTGCGTGTGCGTGCGTGCATGTGTGTGTGCACAATGTTATTATGACATGTATCAGAATAGGGAGCTAAGGTTTCATGGTTGTTGTGACTCAGATATACAGCAACAGGTGATATGTCACAGCAACAGGTGATATGTTACAGCAACAGGTGATATGTTACAGCAAGAGGTGATATGTTACAGCAACAGGTGATATGTCACAGCAACAGGTGATATGTCACAGCAAGAGGTGATATGTTACAGCAACAGGTGATATGTCACAGCAGGGAAATGTGAATTGTAAGGGGACAAAAAAAAGAAAAAGCCTAACCAAATGGCTCTTAATAATCTGTGGAGCAGTGACTCAGACACAGTGGTATACCTGTGGGCGCACCGCAGCCCCGCTGAAACAATGGTGTGGCCAGAAGGGTACAACAGCAGTAGCAAGCATTTCAGCATTTTGGAGAAATAAATTGGCTGAACTAAGTTTGGGGGGAAAGGGTGTAAAAAAAGCCTAATCTAAATGAGAGAGACTAGCCGAGACTAGAGAGAGAGAGAGAGATTCACCCACATTGCGTCATTAAAACAGACATCTTGACCTAGCTACAAGCCTCCGCAAAGGGATCAGACCGCTGCACCTTCACCTCTATCGATTTCATGTTGTGCTGATCTAGCGTCTGTAAAGCCCCCGGGGGCCCCATGGGGACGCCGGCTATAAGCTTCTAGAAAGCTCTCTCTTGTGTCTCTTGTTGCCGGGGTGTGTTGTCTGCCTATGGTTAAGTCAGGAGGCCTCCGTGGGATTATTAGAGTCTATCCATCCCAGTCACTTCAGCCGAGGCCTAATCCCTCCACAGGAGACAGTCTGTAGGTATCCCCCACACATCACCATAAATAGCCACCCAGCGCTTGAGTTGACACGCTCTGTCAGTATGTATGTATGTACTGTATGTATGTATGTATGTATGTATGTATGTATACATGTAAGTAAATCCATGCATTTAATTCTGTGTGACCAGTCCAGAAGCATCGTTAAAACGCATGGATGCCCCCCCCCCCCCCATCCCACAGCAAATCCTACCCTATATCACGTTGTTGCTGTCTGGCAGAAACCTCTCCTCTTCGTATGTAAACGTTGTATAATTGTTTCTGAATTTAATGCCCTACTTAATCATACTACTCTCTAGGTCGTCCTCAGACGAGCCCTCCATCGTTGCTTCCACCCATCCCGGTTCTCCATACATCTGGCCAGCTCGTCAGTGCTTTGCGCTCCTGCGTCGTTCTTGAGTACATCCACATGTGTTAGTGTGGGGCGACCGGTGCCCGTGTGTGGGTTCCCACAGCACTAGCTTGCTGGCTGCAGGCAGCTCTTGGTGTCTTTGGCAGTGTCCTGCTAAAATAGCAGCCAGGAGAATGACCTGGCTGCTATTTTCTGGCTCACTCTTTGGGCATTCCATCATACAGAGTTGTGTTGGTAACATGTGTGTTCTTACTGATGTTGAGTGCTGCACGCAGCATTCTGGTGTAGCACCCGTCTAGAGACTTCTGCAGGGTTGGCTTCAGGGTCCAGCATCCACTGCCATATAGGAGAACAGACGCTACAGTTGCGTAGAAGAAGCTGAGTTTGGTTTGACGGGGGAGGTTGGAGTTCCATACATTGGCCATGCCGTTTACTACATGCTGTTTACTACAGCGTCACACAAAAGTAACACAAATAGCCACAGCAACAATATGTAAGCCAGAGACACATGGTGCGGTACTAGTACATCATTGCACGATGTTGGGCCTGCGAGCTATGCTTTACTCAGGGGGTATAGGGGCAGGATGTTGCTAATATTATTACTGTATCAGATACCATAACCATCCGTTATCAGTCTGGTAAAAATAACATTTTCTTATGATCCGAGAGCTGAGTGCTTTTTTCCATTATAGTAGTAGTAGTAGATTTGTTTATTTACTAAAGTCACTATCGGGCGTAGCGCTACATTTCCAACCAAATTGACGCATATGACATCATCAACTTGGCCAGGGATCCTTAACGTATGTGGATGTGCTCAAGAAAGACGCAGGAGCACAAAGCACCGACGAGCTGGCCGGATATATGGAGAACCGGGATGATATACCGGGAGAACCGGGATAATATACCGGGAGAACCGGGATAATATACCGGTTCCGGGATAATATACCGGTTCCGGGATAATATACCGGGAGAACCGGGATAATATACCGGTTCCGGGATAATATACCGGGAGAACCGGGATAATATACCGGGAGAACCGGGATAATATACCGGGAGAACCGGGATAATATACCGGGAGAACCGGGATAATATACCGGTTCCGGGATAATATACCGGGAGAACCGGGATAATATACCGGTTCCGGGATAATATACCGGGAGAACCGGGATAATATACCGGTTCCGGGATAATATACCAGGAGAACAGGGATAATATACCGGGAGAACCGGGATAATATACCGGTTCCGGGATAATATACCGGTTCCGGGATAATATACAGGGAGAACCGGGATGATATACCGGGAGAACCGGGATGACTGGAAGCAACGATGGAGGGCTCGATGGTCTGAGGACCGGAAGTAGAGCAGAGCTCTACAAGCTCACAACGTGTCACACTGCGATGCGTTGTGCTCTTAAATTGGGACCTGACACGTTTGCCGAATTGCCAAATTGTGCTCGCTCTGATGAGCCTGGAAGAGGGATGCTATAAGAACATTCATGTGCTAATATGCCACGTGTCAATTATTCGCGTCGCCAGTCAATCGAAGCTTGCAAAATGGAAATGTAGAGACTGCAATGCAACATTCACAAGTTGGCATGTCCTGGTTTTGATCAGAGTAATCTAGTAAGAGAGTATAATGACACTCCCGTTGACTCTCATTGTAACAGTGGAATGCGGAAGTGCTCATTCTATCTCAATGGGATAGTTCCAGCCATAGGAGCGATGTTTGGAACTATCGCCCATAGGCACCCGCTTTGCGGCAAGATCAAAGCGTGTCACCACTCTCTTACTAGATTACTCTGGTTTTGATTACAGTGTTAGTCACGAACAAGCCTTGGCTCTTGTTGGAGAATTGCATGCCTGCCTGCGATTGGTACTTTGTACTGGCAATTGTAGCTGATTTGTCCCATGGTTTGTGAAGATTAGCCAGCACTGGGGTTACCACGGCAATGCGGTGTGCCAGCGGGGTCACTGGAATAATTAAAGGTCAAAGAACGGTGTGAAGAGCCAGGGGCCCCCGCGCTAATGATGGCCCCTGTGCTAATGAGGCTCCCGCGCACCAGGTGCGGCCCTGCCAAGGATTGGAAAAAGGGCAGGGTCCTCCTCGCTGAACGTATAAACAACGCTTTCATATCTTATATCTCTGCTAGACGCCGAGCGAGGCCCCCAGCACTTATTAAATATTGAAGTGGCATGTCACGATTAGCTACATTTAATTGCCGGGGATGGTTACAGATCACGGCTGTTGAGCGAGACATTTGAATAACATCGAGAGCATTCAGTCGATAACCTTTTTAATGATGGTTAATCACTCAATAATAATAATAATAATAATAGTAGTAGTAGTAATAATAACAACAATAGTAATACATCAATTACAGTAAATCAAAGGGGTCGATTTCAGTACACAACTCCTGACAACTGTCTGTCCCATTTACCCTCCCTTTAAGCCAGGTCAACGTAGCTTAGTTTGTGTTCCTAACCAATGAGAGGAGCGCAAATCTTTTTCAATCGAGGCGTCTGCACCCGTTCATTTTCCCCAGAGGTTTATATTAATGTCTGTGTGAATGGGTGAATGTAATGCACAATCTCTGTAAAGCGCCTTGGATAAAGGCGCTATATAAATGCACTATTTACCATTTACCAAACCTTTTCTCCTTGGATACCCTTCCCTTCCTTTCCACAGATTGTGTGCACATCTCAATGCCTATATTCAGGCCAGGGTGCTGGATGTTAGGCATCAAGGCAAACATCCAGACACTGTCACAGTGCGAGGCAGGAACGTTAGGACCCAAACGCAGACAGTCAAGTCGAGACAGAGGAGCTCAAATGCAACCAGTTTATTACCAAAACTCAGTATAAGGGAAAACGGGGCACAAGTGAACATAACAAATGATCAACACTGGGATAGGCTGGGGAACTAACAGGACAAGGTGGAAACACTGGGATAGGCTGGGGAACTAACAGGACAAGGTGGAAACACTGGGATAGGCTGGGGAACTAACAGGACAAGGTGGAAACACTGGGATAGGCTGGGGAACTAACAGGACAAGGTGGAAACACTGGGATAGGCTGGGGAACTAACAGGACAAGGTGGAAACACTGGGATAGGCTGGGGAACTAACAGGACAAGGTGGAAACACTGGGATAGGCTGGGGAACTAACAGGACAAGGTGGAAACACTGGGATAGGCTGGGGAACTAACAGGACAAGGTGGAAACACTGGGATAGGCTGGGGAACTAACAGGACAAGGTGGAAACACTGGGCTAATCATGGTGAGACAACACAGGCAACAAAAGCAACAGAGGAAACCAAGAGGCAAAACGTACTACAAAATAACAGTACA
Source organism: Protomyctophum parallelum (assembly GCF_964188405.1). NCBI lineage: Eukaryota > Metazoa > Chordata > Actinopteri > Myctophiformes > Myctophidae > Protomyctophum > Protomyctophum parallelum. The sequence goes on from NC_139707.1 coordinate 9,272,979, forward strand.
CAAGTGAGGAAACTCCAACTGGAACTAAGACGCATAACAAAAACATAGGAAAACCACTAACTAAGTACAGAACGTGTCACGGACCGTGACAGACACTCGTTTTTAGAGCTCTGAGACTTACTTTATTTAGAGGCAACGAAGTGCAACGTTTCGACCTACTAGGTCTTCATCAGCCCTCATATGTGGGTGCACACATGTGAGGGGGGATCGATGCACACGCGGATTAGACACACCGACGGACCGACATGCGGAAACAACGGTCGGACACCATGCGGTCGAAACATGCGCTGCTCCCGTGCTTGCGGTTATATAGGGTTAGGTTAGGGTTTGACTTTGAGGTATGGTTGTTGTTGGTCTAATGACAGTCGGACCAATATGTCTAAACTAAAGCCGGGGTTTCGCGCGCACGCACGCGCACACTTCTCCTACTGTATTTAAATGCTCGAGCTTGTAGATCTGCTTTTTTCTTTTGACTACAGTGGATGAAAGCAAGTCATGAATCCGTGCACCATGTTTAAACCTCTATTTGGACTAATACCTCCGATAAACACACATGGTCTCACAATCAAAGCCTGGGGGGGGGGGTGGGCCCAGATCGGAAAGCACTGATGCGAAGCATAATTAACCTTCACACTTCCTTTACTTTGTCCTCCTATTGCCTGCTTCCAGCTCCTCTCTTCCGGGCCCGTATGGACTCCCCCTCGCCATGCCCCGTTAGAGCTCCATGTGTGCGTGGCTCTAATTAGCCGACACCTCACGGGTTCTGTCAGTCACTACACACCAACATAATGCGAGCGATTTGAGCTGCCGCCAATGGCGGAGGCACTCCTTTAACCCATTTAGGCCTGACCTCAAAATGTAAAATAAATCTTCTAAATTTCTTTCTGAAATAAATATTTTCACGATTTTTCAAAAATAGCAGACCTACAAGCTCATAGCGCGCCACTCGGTGGCGCGCTATGAGCTTGTAGATCTGCTATTTTTCAATAGCTAAATTACAACATAATGTTTAAAACGCCAAAAGGGGTTCCCGCCCAAATGGGTTAACACTTGGACCGCATAAACCGCCGCCACACACGGCATTTATTCCATTGTCTTTCCATGCGTAATACGCTAAAACCCGCTATTTTTGTTTTATGTGTTTAATTTTCCGTTGTTTAGATGATTATTATATGGAAATCCGTCTTTGTCGCGGACATCGTGACGAGGCTGACGCGTTATATGACGACGCAACCGGAAAATCAAACTACAACTCGCTTGCAAGCTGGCTTCTGGGAAACTGAGTCCAATGTAAAGTGAACAAGGGTGTATGGACGATCTTGGTTCGCTTTTGGTCTTTGTCTGTGAGGCCGATCACGGAAGTGGCTTATTTTTTTGTCAGCTCAATAACAAATTGTGGGGCTATTCTCAGTGGGATTTTGGCTTATTTCTAGTTTCTGCTCGTGTCACACTGATGCCAATCTGAGAATCCCATCATCAAATATTCGGGAAAACAGCACCTCCCCTGTTGTTCCTCGAAATTTTCCGCGAAAGTTGACGCGAGGCAACAGTCTGTCTTGAGAGACTACACTGATGCACACACACATGGGTTAACAACTTGGCATTGAAAAACGGTTGGGTCTAGCCAAACAATATTTTGTGACATGATGTATCCTGTGCTGGAAATAGCCAATCTACAAGCTCGCAGCATTATGTGGCGTACGCCGGCCTGCAGATTGGCTCTTTCGGGCACATCATTTCCAGCTTAGAAACGGAGTGACCTTTCTCTGTCTTCCTCCGCTCTCTGTGTTTTCGCATATTACATTTCTCCAACTTCTGTTGAATTTTCTCTTTCTTTCTGTCACCCTTCCTGTCCCATCTGTCTGTCATGTCTATTGCTGGGGGGGTGGGGGGGGGGGGGGGGGGGGGATGTGTTGGTTGGGTTTGTGTCATCTATGGCGTCCATGTTGTCATGGGGTTGAGTAGGTTATGCGTCCAAGAGGGCGATGCTACAGCAAATGCACGGAGTCAGTATGTACTCACACGACGAACACCACATCAGTACCACCTCGCCCTACTGCTGGAGCGAAAGAGGTAAGGGTGGGCCGGGGGGGCACGCTCTGCCCACTCGTGTCACACTGTCTTGAGTCCCCTATACGTCCCCCGTCCGTCTGTTCGTCAGTCCGTCCGTCCGTCCGTCACTCAGTCCTGTGGCCGTCTACAGTATGAAGATGTGTACAATCTCTCTGCTGCCAGAGTGAGGTCTAGCCAACACCAAATCGGGATTCCTGGGTCGCTGCCCTCCACCATGTCCTATCCAACATCAGGTTCTTGAGCTCTACAGTGTTGTCAGCCAAGCTGTCGCGTCGCAGCACGTCTACATAGGTGGTAGGCTTCTTTCCCCACCCGGCTTTGCCCTGGGTTGGCTCCCATAGGGTCAGGGATGTGTACAGACACGCATACGCTTACACAGAGCAGTCTGAATCTCAGCCTGTACTTATTATTCAGTGGGTGGATGCCAGCCTGTGTTGCTAACATAACACAAATGTGATAATGAACGCGTAGAAAGACAGGAAAGACTGCCTCTTTGTGGAGCTCTCTCTCTCTCTGCTGTTTACTAACGAGCTGGAGAGACGGGGAGAGTGACCCCACTGGACAAACACTCAAAAAGATAAAGCTACAGTATATAGCACTTAATTAACACTTACAGAGTTCACTGTAACCATGGTTATAAGCGGATTTCAGAGGGTGGATTTCCGCCTTACATTAATGTTACTGTTTGTATAAGCGGACGGTTGTGTGCAGAGGATTGTGGGATTTATAGTGTACGGCGAACAAAGTTGACCCGCTCTACACGTGTGTCTGCGCGACGTACCGCCGTGAGACAGTTTTGTTTACTCTTAAACCATTCTGACCTGAGATCAGATTCACACGAGGTTTCCACTAGACACACACTGGTCTGATCAACCCATTCTGACCTGAGATCAGATTAAAAAAAATGTTAGTCGTTCTTCGATTTTTCAAAAATAGCAGACCTACAAGCTCGTATCGCGCTTATATGAGCTTGTAGATCTGCTATTTTTCAATAGCTAAAGCACGACATGATGCTAACACCAAAATGGGTGCCTGGTCAGAATGGCTTAATCATCACCGTCAACTCTGCACTATAAAATTATAAATGCACTTTCAGCGTACCAAAATACAGTGGTGGAAAGTAACTAAGTACTTTTTCTTAAGTACTGTACTTAAGTACAATTTTGATGTATTTGTACGTACTTCATTTTTTCCAATTTCCAATACTTTTACATCTACTCCACTACATCTCAGAGCCAAAATTGTTACTTTTACTCCACTACAATTATTTGAAAACTTATTCAAAGTTGCTAGTTACTTTGAAGATTTTAGTTTTGATTAGAAAACATACATTAACCACTTCAACCCTATACATTTCGGCCATTTGAAAATAGCCGATCTACAAGCTCACAATGGTCACGTTGCGACACATTGTGAGCTTGTAGATCTGCTATTTTCAATAGATTTTGTACACATTTTGAACTTGTGAAATGGCACATTCTGCACAATGAGTACCTTTACTTTTAGTACTTTAAGTACATTTTGATGCAGATACTTTCGTACTTTTACTCAAGTACATTTCCAATTCAGTACTTTTACTTGTAACGAAGTTCTAAAAATTGCTGTATTGGTAACTTAAGTAAAAACAATTGAGTACTTTTCCCACCACTAATAGCCATTCAGATGCTTTGACCTCAAACCCTGCAGTCTGTGTGGCCTGTGATGACCAGGGCATCACATCAAATCAACCTTTATCTATAGAGCACAAACTTCACACAACCTTATAGTTGACGAAAGGTTCTGCGCGGGAATAAACAAGGCAACATAAAAAAAACGAACAAAACAAAAAACTGCATGAATATATATACATCCAGGAGACATCACAGAAAACAGGCGCGGTAGCAGCACATTATGCCCACTGTAGCTCTAAATAATTGAGAGGTGCAAGATTCATACTTGGGCTAAACATGAACTACTTTCCTGGTGGAGGCAAAAGCTATACATTTCTAATGGATAGCAGTCTGACGTCGTCCAAGGAGTGTGTCTAGTGTGTCAACCGGTTAGTGTGCGTGCTCCCTTGCGTGTCTGTACTGTGTGTGTGTGTGTGTGTGTGTGTGTGTGTGTGTGTGTGTAATGTCTGTTGATACAGTATGTATCAAGTGTACAGTATGTAGGCCTACAGTATGTATGAAATGAATGTTCATTCATGAAGCCGTGGGCAAGGAAAGAAGATGTTCCTTTCATATTGCGTGCGTGCGTGCGTGCGTGCGTGCGTGCGTGCGTGCGTGCGTGTGTGTGGGAGAGAGCATGATTTGGGTACAGCTTGAACGTTATACGGTTGATCCAGGAGAATCATCATCTTCTGTTCTGTTTCCATTTTCCCCCAATGTTTTTACATTACAATTTACATGCAATGCGCCACAGCTTATCTGTGTTTGTTCTGTTTTCCCTCCTTTTCACTCTGTGTCTTCTATATGTTCTCCTCTGCTCTCCTGATGCATGTCTCCATCACATTACCATGACTGTCTTTCCATGTTGTCACTGTATCCGGTAATATGACCTTTGGAATGTCCGTCTTCCAACACCGTCTCTCTCCCCCTGCTTGTTGTCTGTGTGTCCCTGTCTCCTCTCTCTGTCTCCCTCGTGTCTCCCTCTCTTATTGTACGTCTGTCTGTCCATCCGTCCTTGCCCGGGGACGTTGTGTTGTTTCGTCATGTGGGTTTCCCACCCCCCCCCCACCCCGTCCCGGCCCGGCCCGGCCCGACAGAGAGCCGTGAGAACTCCTTCAGCCGCTCGCGCAGCTCCAGCGTGTCCAGCATCGACCGCGACACCAAGGAGGCGGTGACGACGCTGCAGTTCGGAGAGTCCTACGGCCGCAAGAGCGACCCCATGCCCACGCCGTGCCTGTGGGTGGGCACCAGCCTGGGCATGGTCCTGCTCATCCCCATGTCCGTCGCCACTGAGGAGGACGAGAGGTTGGAGGAGCCCGTCACCATCGGCGCCAGCGGTGAGACTGTTACTGTATATATTTACCCGTTCATGATGGGAACCCCTTTTGGTGTTTTAAGCATAATGTTATACTTTACTATACAATTTACAATTTATGCATTTAGCAGACGCTCTTAATCCAGAGCGACTTACATTAAGCAAGAACAAAAACATGGCATACATCATATATATAAAAAGTAGTTGAAAGTCATGAATCATGTATAAACTAAGAACGTAACAGTGGAGTATCAACTATAATATACAGTACATAGATACTATAATACATGTGTACATAGTACACATGTATTATACATGTGTACTATAAAGTGCTATGACTACATAAAATGCAATTCTAATGCTGTCTACGTAACAAGCTATAAGTCTATTGAAAATACTATCTAAGTCTACATGAAGCTATAAGTCTGTTTAAAATATTAGAAATTTAAAAAAGGCTACATAAAGTAACGACAGTGTGTGGACACATGAGGTCTAACCTGACAGTATCCAGCAGAGCGACGCATATATATATATATATATATATATATATATATGTATTCTGCAGATAGCATTATATGCAGGTGAACTGAGTGAGCTGGGAGAGATCATTCATTCCACAACTCTCTCCGTCTCACGTTCAATTGGAAGTCGGGTTGTTCAATCCAATCTCTGGTTTTAGATAAGAACACAGCAGATGGAATGGAAATTGAAAAGAGGCCCCAGGCCTCATTTTCCACAGAGCTGTCCATGTCTGTTGCTTCCATTCTCTTCTATTGTAACCTATGGGCCTCTCCTTCTCACTATCCCCGCTACTAATCTGCGAGCCAAAGGAGGTCGAGCTTATGCATTTGTTGCACCTATGCTGTGGAATGACTTACCACTTTACTTGAGAAATGCTGAGTCTGTTGAGAACTCCAAGAAGCTGCTTAAAAACTAATTTGTACCGCAAACATTTTGGTTTGCTATAGTGATTATTTCTATTGTATGTTGATTTCTATATACTGTTGTTCTGTTTCTGTTCTTATCTATTTCTATGTACTGTTTTCGCTGCTCTGTTTCTCATTTCATCGTTGGTTTATCTCCGATTGTGATGTTCTTGTTTTATTCCTATTATTTTATTGTACAGCACCTTGTAACTGTTTTGTAAGGCGCTTTATGAATAAAATTACCTTACCTTACCTTATCTCACCTCCGATGTGTGTGAAACTCCTCCTTACGTTTCTTTCCGCCTGTACAGAAATGGCGTTCATTGTTCATTGTTCATTGTTGTTCATTGTTCATTGTTTAGTTTGACGTTATCTTTACGTTATCTTTCTCCCCCAGGAAACGTCCTGATGCTGAAGGGATCCATCCTACGCTTTGCCTTCATGGACATCACGGGCGCGCTGACCCTGAGCCCCTACGAGGTGTGGCGGGACCCCAACGCCCCCGAGGACCCCGACCGGCCGCGCAAGCGCAAGCTGGTCAACTTCTCGCCCTCGTCCTCCCAGGTTGGCTCGATTGATTGATCACGATTATGTTTACATCCTTTTCAGAATGGTTTCCATTCATCTGCTACTGTTTTAACTACTGCATACGATACGATACAACTTTATTGTCAGCTTGCACGGAGATTTTTTTTGCGTCCATGATGTTCAAGATACAGACAGGACATACACAATACATTACAGGACACAACTCACAGAAGCAGGCAGGAACAAGAACAATAGAACATATCCTCTTGGTTTACCGATTTTGGTTTAAAAGCAGAACAGACTGGTGTACAGAAGAGTTCTTTAGCCTGTGTTTCTAATATTTAGGGACTACTCTAAACCGCCTCATGGAGGGCACCAGTTGATATTCATCATTTAAAACATGTAAGGGGTCAGAAGAGATATACCAGTCTAAGCATGCTCTTGGTCTGGGCTTCTTTAAATGAATGTAATTGTCGTAACGTAGCACAACACTCTAGGCATGTAACGATATATCGTATATCGATATATATCGATATGAATCGATTCATTGAAATAAAAAAATAAACGTTGTTTTGGGGGTTTTTTTGGGGGGGGGGGGGCTAGTGTTATGTGAAATGTGAGCTTTAGTCATATTCCATCATATTCAAGTGCTTTTGGAGAGAAATGATAGTCACTTTCAGTAGTAGAGCACTGTAGAGGTGTGTGTCTGTGACTGTGCCCAGGTGATGATGGTCGTTGATGCTCATGAAGGAGGGCAATTATGTTTCTGCACTGTCAAAAGTAATGCTACTTCTTTTGCAATGTAGTTAAATAAAAAATCTCAGGGGGGAAGATAAATGATATAAAATGTAAAAAACTGTAATTTCTCCTCACAGGATGTGAGTGGCGGCGACGGCCACCTGGCCGTGGTGTGTTCAGAGAAGCAGGCCAAGGTGTTCTTCATGCCCACACAGACGTGCCTCTACGTGCACAACATCACCGAGTCCTCCTTCGTCCTGCGAGCCGACGTGGTGACCGTGTGCAACAGCGTGTGTCTGGCGTGCTTCTGCGCCAACGGACACATCATGACCCTCAGGTAGACTACTACCTACCTACCTACCTACCTACCTACGTATCTACTTTCCTACCTACCTACCTACCTACGTACCCACCTACCTATCTACCTACTTACCTACCTACCTACCTACTTACCTACCTAGCTACCTACTTACCTACCTACTTACCTACCTACCTACCTACTTACCTACCTAGCTACCTACTTACCTAGCTACCTACCTACCTACTTACCTACCTAGCTACCTACTTACCTACCTACTTACCTACCCACCTACCTACCTACCTACCTACTTACCTACCTACCTACCTACCTACTTACCTACCTACCTACCTACTTACCTACCTACCTAACTACTTACCTACCTACCTACCTACTTACCTACCTACCTACCTACTTACCTACCTACTTACCTACCTACCTAACTACTTACCTACCTAGCTACCTACTTACCTATCTACCCACCCATAAAGGCGGATAAAGGCGCTATATTTGCGCTTGTTTGTTTCTTTTTGGTTTTACTTTAGTGAAGTGAATCATGAAAAAGTATTCTGTGTGTGTGTGTGTGTGTGTGTGTGTGTGTGTGTGTGTGTGTGTGTGTGTGTGTGTGTGTGTGTGTGCGTGCGCAGTTTGCCCAGTCTGAGACCACTGATGGACATCAACTACCTTCCGCTGACCGACATGCGCATCGCCAGAACCTTCTGCTTCACCAACGGGGGGCAGGCCTTATACCTCAGCTCCCCCACCGAGATCCAGAGAATCACATACAGCCAGGACATGTGTGACAACCTGCAGGTGTGTGCTGTGCTGCGTGTGTGTGTGTGTGTGTGTGTGTGTGTGTGTGTGTGCGCGCATGCGCGCGTGTGTGTGCGCGTGCTAGCGTGCCAAATGCTGTGTTTATTTTGTGATATCTGTCACTAAGGAGATGAGGCTTCAGTGCAGTGTAGGCACCCACAGACTACTACTGTACAATACTGCCATCTGCTGGCTTCCTCAGTCCCTGTGCCCCACTTGTCTTCTTTTTTCTGCTGTTCTATTTGAGGGACATAAGTATTTATATTGAATTTTTTATTTCCTTTAGAGGATAGCCCCTTGAGATGTATCATCTCGTTTTAGTGCACAACACAATGAATACAGCACATAGACAAAACAATACATTAAACATGTCGACACAGAACAATACACTTACAACATCAACAAAACATAGACGCTCTCCAAACCACTCAAACACAACATCAAGACCAGAAGCAACTGCACTGAAACACCTAACAAAATACTAATAATAGTCATAATAATGAAAATAATAACACAACCGATACTGGAGTACGGGGTTAGCAACTTTTTACATGAGTTGCTATTAAATGCCTTGATGTCATATTCATGACAATAGGCCTAATATTGGCTATCATTTATGAACCCTGGCATCTCACATTTTGTTTTAAAATCATGCTTTTTTATTTGTATGCTATTTTATCAGGCTTAGAAACACATGGAAAAGAGATCGGATCGGATCGGCGGTCAAATACATATAGTTTTTGGGGTCCTCGAAATGTTTGAGAACCACTGACATAGAAACATGGGGTTTTTCAGAAACCTGTCAAATTATGATTTAGTTTTATAGTCCTTTTGAGTCCTTAACAGTCTACTGCAAGGTTTTGGTCAAAAGATGCAGTCTAAATTAACACTGTTTATATTTCACTAAAATGAGCGTCTTGGATTGTGTGTGTTTTTGCCTGGTTGTCTCAGGAGATGCTGGGAGAGCTGTTCACCCCCATAGAAACACCAGAGGCTCAGAACCGAGGATTCCTCAAGGGCTTCTTCGGAGGAAACGCCCAGACCTTCGACAGAGAGGAGCTGTGTATGTACTCCATAGAGTTATATACTCTAAGATGTACTCCCTGTGTTGTTGTCTCTCGTTGTCTCTATGTTTTGTTTTGTTTTGTTTTGTTTTTGTTTTTTGAGTTGTGCAACCACTCCAAGGAACAGCAATGTCCGTGTTAACCGTGTGTGTGGCTATGAGTACCAGTAGGGGCAAAAGTGGCGCTGTTGTGCCAGAAACAGAGAGAGAGATAGTGCTGCACTGTTGCCTAGTGAAGGGGGAGAGGGGGGAGGGGAGTTGCACCACTCAGTTCACATAGGTGTGATTTCTTTGTAAATGAGCCTATACACGTCTTAAACATGATAGGGGCGATTATTTTGTGGGGAAGATGCCAATGATTGGTGTTACCCGATACCACCCCAACCCGTAAAATACGGAATTGTCCTTTCCAATGAAAGAATGAACGAAGAATGAAGCAATGAAATCTCGTGTTCCCTTTTGAACCAATGCGGAACGCGATTTGTTCCCTTTTGTTCACAGACATCCACTGCCTGCACATGCATGTGCCCGAGCTCAAAATGTATGCTCTGTTTACTTCATTTCTTTTCTAAATTTAACTGAGGGACTGCCATTGGATTTCATTTTTTCATGTCATATGAAAGCATGGAATCATAGCTTCAAATTGACATATTGGTTGTTCAGTTTGACCCACCAGTTTTGGAAATATGGCTTATAGAGTAATGTCTTGAAAGGTTCACTTCTAACATTACACCTAGCTACATGTTTAAGCATTTATTTCATATTTACATTCAGCTCTGACACTTATTTCAGACATGCTCTAGTATGTGAAGAGTCTGCCTGTGCTATTAACTCATTGCACAATGGCAGGCTCTCAGTCAAATCTGGTCACATACAGTATAAGCACACTTAACCTGTGCGATCCACTCTCACTCTACGCTCCTCTGTTTCATGTCCACGTGAGGTGGGGGCTGTTGTTGTGGGCACAGTGATCAGCAATATTAGCTCGTTAGAAACGGTTACATGCAGTCCGGCACGATGCAAGACAAAGTCACAAATGATTTACGATCGTCGGGATGCGCGGCGGCTCACCATGGACAGCGCTGGAACCTTTAGAGATACAGCGCTTTG
>NC_139707.1:9285991-9485991 GCF_964188405.1 Protomyctophum parallelum
TCAGTGTTGTTGTGGTAATGGGTTTCCGTGCGCTACATCACCAGATCAGTTTGTGTTTCTTATTTTCAAATTAAGCTTCTGGTGATTCTGAGAATTGTACTTGCCTTGGGTACATAATAGAGAAGACGAGAACGGGTAAAAAAAAGAAAAAAAGAAAAAAAAACACTCCCAAACTCCATAATTATGATTGTTCGTGTTACAACAGGCAATAAAGAAACCGGGTAGGACGATAATTATCGTGTATTTGTTGTTCCAGTAACGTTTGGGTGAAAGTCACATTCTTGAATAGTCTGTATTAGGCCACATGTGAGACGTTCACATCGATTTGACCTGAACACAACTATAAGTGTATGTTCTTTACATGCTGGTTGAGTCTCACTGGACTATGATATCCCCTTGTCTTAGCCCCACATTTGATGGTGATGTTCACTTTTTCTGGAGGCTCTTGTATGTGGAAAAAATCTAACAATTTCATGATTTTCATGGTGTTGTACATAAGTACATAAGTATACACACAACACTGGCAACCCCCCGTTGTTACCTGGACAGGCGAAGACGTGCATTGTGTATTTATCTCCATTCTGAACTGATGTGGAAGCTACGCATGCTTCACCGTGGGGCGAGAATGGCAGAGAATAGCAGGCTCACCACTGAAAAGAGTTAACAGGCAATTATGGCACCATATTTGCCCGTAAACCTCAAGTTTAGCAGGCATATACAGTAATATACGGTAATATACAGGTGTGATGGTACAATTCGGGAGTTTACCGGAGTTTGTTGGAAAGTTTAACCGGAGTTTCCTATAATATACACATCCGTATTCCATGCTTTTTGCGCAGTGCACGTGTTGCAAAATTATAGGTCGGCTATTCTCGACACGCAATGAAGTATGAATCGGAGATCATGAGTCCAACTGTCATTTCATTTTGGACATTATTGTCAAATTTGTTTTGGAAAAAAAGGGCTTAAGGCATAATTACTGAGTTCAGATTTAAATAATGACTAAATTAATCTCTCCTTTCCCTATACACTATATCTTCACCGAAAATTGACAATATACAAGCTTACAACACATTGTGTTGTGATGCTTTGTGAGCATGAAAACAAATAACATACTTACTGTGTTTCATGTAAGCTATTTTTTTTGTTTTGAAAACTTTAAATTTTTCCCCAAGAATAATGAATTGCATTTTTTTTTACATGCCCCAAATATAAGAACCCGAAATGTTGAACGTGGCTAAGAATCGGGACACGTCAGCTGCACAACAGCTGATACCGACGTCATCGAAAAAGCCAAATAATGACCGACCGTTAATATCCATCGGGGGGCACTGGTAGTAACGAACAGTACACGCTGTTTTCACACGGTTCAGAGTGGAGCGAAATCTGATTGTTACACGGTAAAAACCTTGAGTGTTAATTGAATTCCAAGGGTTTTGTAGACACTGAGTGGATGATTTAAACACTCTGTACTGAGCCTGTCCATTGCGTTAGATTGAATGAAGTGTGGTCATGTTCGCAAAAAATCATGAATAATACATTTTAAAAAAGTACAACAAAAAAAGTCTGTTTCTCTACCTGTACCGTCAATGAGATTTGTGTTCAGTGCAGTTTTAACTTTAAACGGCAGAGAAAAAATGAAAATAAAAAAAATAAAAACATTGAAAATAATAAAAATCTGACTTCTACTGACAGGGTGTTTTGTTAGTATGTTTTTTTTTTGTGTTTTTTATATTGACTGTACAGTTCAAACCCTGGGAGTAAAGGAAAATAAAATCAATCTTAGGCTATTTTTCTCTGTATATGTTGTACCTGTCAATATCGGTACTGTATATCTGGTTAATTCTGGCTCTGTCTAAAACCTTCAAGCTTTTGCTCCGTCGCATATTGTGCCACATGGCGAAAATAGCCAATCTACTAAAGCTCACCATGTGTCGCGGAATGTGACGCATAATGGTGAGCTCGGGTTGGCAAAGTATGAATGGGGTTTAAAGTCACTGGACTCACTCTGTAGTTCTTCACACTGTAGTAATTATCCTGACGAATGGTTTTTTTCAGCAACGGCAGCAAAGTTTGTCTTGTTTCAATGGATTCTACCAACCTTTCATTCTTATGGATATTAAACTAGTGTAATAGAAATTACTGGACAAAATAACAAAGAAAATGAACTGATGCAAAGTCTTAAAATTGAAATAAACATTGATTGACGTACACCGAGTCCTCTGTGTCATTGGGGTCATTGTTTCCATTTCAGATTGGGCAAGTTGTCACCATTAGCTGCCAGTTATGTAGTTTTTCATGGTTTATTATTATTTTTTTATTGTAAAAAACCATGAAAAACAACATACTATATAGTAAGTCGTTTTGCATGCTTTTCATCGTTTTTTTTTTCATCGTCAAAAACCCTGATAAACGACGATTTGTTTATTGTCGAAAAACAGGAAAAACATGTTTTCTGATGATAAAACCCTTTACCCTAACCATAGCCGCAAGCATGACGCAACATGCATGTCGAGTGTCATAATCCTCCCCAGTTTCCCCGGCCGCTGCCGGCCCTTCTCCCGGCAGCGCCGCGGCTGTTACCGGCAGTTTACCGGCAGTTGCGGCGGCGTGGCAGTCCGCCCAAGGTGCAGATTGAGGGATTACATCGACTCACTGGCCTTGCAACGTCTCGGGATCCCCCAGGAGGAAGTCACTGATGCTGCTCTGGAGAGGGAAGTCTGGAGCTCTCTGGTGGAGCTGTTGTCCCCGCGACCCGACTACGGATAAGCGGATGAAGATGGATGGATGGATGATGAATGAAAATCATGAATCATGAAAAAACAGATACTATAGTAGCCTATGTTGTTTTTCATGATTTTCATATTTTTTTATCGTCAAACCTTGAGAAACAACATACTACTATAGTATGTCATTTTTCATGATTTTCATGATTTATTTTTATCATCAAAAACCATGAAAAACGAATACTACTATAGTAGGATATTTCGTTGTTCATTGTCTTCAAAGACATACTATAAAAATTTGAATAGTATTGGAATATCATTCATACATGCACACAAGGTGTTTGCAGCGCGCAGGCAAAGTTCACAGTGCACACAACACTGGTTTATTATGTCACTCAGTCAGAAGCTCTTCTTTCTTTCTTTTTGAAATGAGTGCTCAATAAGTCATTCATAGACATGCTCTTTCTCTGCTGGATGAAGAAGTCCACAATTATCAACGTCTTCTCGAGAATACCGGAGAACTCGCCGGTTTACAAACTCGCCACAGCGAAAAGTGGGGGAGAAACAAGTTTCAATGTCTTCATCGTTATGCTAACATGCTGTCTGAATTCATCAGTGTAGTTATGTCAAACCCACAGATGTTATAGTTCATTTCCAAAGTGATTGGAAATTAGTGCAATTAAATGGTCAGCTAGATAATGATGAAAAGGTTGAGTATGTGAATACCAATGATAGTACCAATGATATTTCAGGATATAGTTTACTAATTAATTACATTGTTTCGGTTAGGGATGTCCCGACTTTTTTTGTATCCGATCCCGATACCTCAATTTCTGTGATAGCCGATACCGAATACCAATAGTGATCTTGTGTTGTGTTTATAGCAGACTCACTAAAATGTACACTTGCAGTTTGGGCAACTCCAAAGCAAACTCCATGTCCCAACATTTTATTTACCTGCCATAGTGTCAACCCCTTACCCCTGTGACGTATCGGTGGTTAGACTGGCATATTCACCGATATGACCCGGTATGACAAATAAGGGCCGATCCGATACTTTTCCAGATACCGATACAGTATCGGGACATCTCTAGTTTCAGTACTTTGGTGTTTAAACTTTGTGAGTCGGAAAACCAGAGAGTTCTCCGGTTGCTGTTCTAGATGTGCGCTTACATTTTTGAAAGTGCTTGTAACATCTACAGTACAGCTCCAGAATGCTGTCCCCAATTAAACGTGTCGATATTCCACAGACCACTGAAGACTCGGCACACGCTGGCATATTTTGTTTTCCGTCCTAAGTATGAGGTGATAAGTAATGCGCTTTAGCTGCATGCAGATGCATGAGCAGACCAGTTGGTGGGAGTCCAGAGCAGTGGTTGACAAAGGTTTTTTCTCTCAAGACCCAAGAGATGCATATGGTGTCTCCCCGTACCCAAACGTATTTATTGGAGCGTGGGTATTGTGCCCCCCGACTGACACTGACAGGTCATGTCACCAAACTCCGTTACATGCCGGGCGGTTGGAGAGGAGAGAGTGAAGGGGAGCAGCATGGAGGTCAGTCCTCCAGCGCTGAAGGAGGTGCACGGCTTAGATTCCACGGCTCACGGCTTAGAGGCAGCATGAGTCCAACAACATGGCGGAAACAGAGGAGAAAAATTAACGTATGTTGATATGTCAGACAGTGGTTCTCAAACTTTTTCACGTGTTGGCTCCTCAAAAGGATATGTACTTGGCCGCGGACCCCCCATCTCAAAATATTCTGTACCAGGGACCACCAGAAGCAAAGCTAATAATAATAATAAGTCACTTGCACCGGGGGAGAACTCAGAGGCCCCTATTGCTGCTTTAGCATCCGTTGGACTGCCAGTCTCTAAAGATAAAATTGGGGATCTATCAGCTATCGAGGGGGCAGCAACTCAACCGCAGCAAATACCAGAATTGCCAGCTACTGAAATCAATGGGAAATTACGTGCATACAGCAGCAGCTTTTTCAACTAAAAGCCCAGACGTCTCTGCCTTTGGACGTGTAGGCCTACGTGGGTATAGCCTTTTTTTTATCTAGTGTTTAGCTTATTTTTTTTCTTTTCTCATGTAAGCCTACATTATATCTCGCACAGTGATATGCTTTTGCTTCAAGAAAGTACAAAATAAAATCTAAGCTAAAACATAAATATGTATAGATCGCCTACATATTTCGCTTTTTTCTGGTTTTGTATTTGTATTTATGGCCAAAGCATTTCCGGGGGTCCCCACCCAGCCCCCCTGGCCTAATGCATGGCAAGCTGGGTGTCCTTGAAATTAAAATGTTTGAGAATCAAATATTCTCTTATGGGGGTCCCTGCATGGCATATATTTTCTAATGGGGGGTCCGCAGGCTAATAAGTGTCAATTTGGGGGTCCTTGACATGAAACAGTTTGGGGACCATGCACTGCTCTAGTGGACAGACACACACACACACACACACACACACACACACACACACCTGCTGCAGCACGTTGACCCACTGGGATCCAGAGTAGATGTACAGAGTCTTGGTGTCTTTCCTCAACACCATGACGTTCTCCTTCCTCATGGCTCTCATCTGACGCTCCGTCTGAGCCGCGTAGATCTGCACAAAACAGCAAAGTATTAACACAATCAGTGTTGTCTGCTAATTCCCCACACACTGTCATTTCTCGACCATTTCGGATGCGGGGCGGCTCGCCAGAAAACCGGTCCGGCAACCTGGGCACGTTCATGTGGGTCTGGAAGTTCCGGGGACCCACCAGGGTCCACCACACGCAGTTGCATGGGTGTGATTTTATTATTATATGGTAGGAGGTGTTGTGACTCACAGATGAAACCCTGTTCTTGTTCCTGTCTTTCTCAGAGACGTCGGTTCGAATCTCTGAACAGCTGCACGGTGCAGGAGCCCCGGGTGACCCTGTGTCCCCTCTGAGGCCTGGCAGGATGTACACTACACACACACGCACACACACGTGCACACACACACACACACACACGCACACACACACACACACGCACGCAAGGTTCGTAATTACTATGCTTTTGCCAATTTGAACACTAGCCCTAAAATAAAACAGCCGATCTACAGTGGCGTGCACAGATAGACACCAGGGGGTGCTAGAACACCACCTGCCCTTGCCCTTTGGACAGCAATGTGGCCTTTTTTTGTACAGTGTACAGTATGTGGACCATGGTGACATGGTCCACAATCTCCACATACTGGACAGACTTTTTTTTTATCAATTATTATATATTATTTAGGCCCCAAAGTCTATAAATCTCACACTATTAAGGCAACCGGCTGCACAAGGTGCCCTTTTTTCACTTGAGCACCTGCCCCTCTAAATGTCTGCACACCACTGCCGATCTATGAGCTCACGATGTGAAGCAGTTGCGACGTGTTTGCTATTCCGTCGGTTTGTTTGGTTTGTGACCCACCTTGTCCAGGTAAACCAGGCTCTCCCGTCGGTCCCTGCATCCCACCATGTCCTGCGTAGCCTGGACTCCCAGGAGGCCCCTGGGAGCCGCGAGACCCCCCAGATCCTCTGTGTCCTAGGCCTCCCCTGGGTCCTGCCTTCCCCCTCACCCCTGCATAACCTCTCTGACCTGTGTCCCCCTGGTGGTGAAATGTTAACACAACACATATACAACTAATACACAATAACGACAATAACACAACACATACAACTAATACACAATAACCACACAGGGGAAAAAACTGTAGTGGAAATTATCTCCCGGAGTCTCTCATGCACTTTAAGCATGCAGTTCATATTAATGGCCCAGCAGATGTTGCTATTTCACCTTCTACCAACCGCAAAACAATAATAATGTCAATAGAAGTGAACAAGGTTTTGCTTTTGGACGGACTTTCGGCTATACACTCATAAACCCTTCAGGGTTTAAATCGCTAGTTTCAAGTATGTCTTAAATCATCATGATTTGCGAGCGTCACAGTCCCGCCCACTTTCCAGACCCGGAAAATAATTCCCGTTCATTTTCCTCATAGACTTTTCAAAAAGTATTTATTTAAAGACGTTTACGCCGCGGACAAAGCCATCTGGAGTTGTGACAAATCACATGAACAATAAACACAATGTTTTGGGCCAATCAAATTATTTATGAGAAGAAAAACAAAAAAAGTGTTGTATCTTGCCTTTTTCTAATTATTTGTTCGGCCCAAAACATTGTGTTTATTGTCATGATTTCCAGTTGGCTTTGTCCGCAGCGTAAACGTCTTTAAATAAATACATTTTGAAAAGTCTATGAGGAAAATGAACGGGGAATTATTTTCCGGTTCTCTCAAGGGGGCCGGACTACGACGCTCTATAGGGTATGTCTCTAGGGTTTATACTGGTTCTATACCGAGTGAAGACCCGCCCTCGCTGCTGTCGCAGCCAATAGCAGTCGCTCTCATTTCGGTTACAGTTTATGCAAATACATATAAATACCGTCGGCCTATTACCACACAGTGAACGCACAATAGAACCCGATCAATGTTGTGAGCTGTCTATAGTCAAATAGTTCATAACATGAAAAAAGGTGGTTTGACCATAGTTTAAAGTCAACAGAGTGAACACAATAACACACTAAACACTAGACTGACTGACCTTCTGACCCGGGACTCCAGGGACCCCATGGTAACCCTGCGGGACAATACAAGTTGATTGGCTGAACGGGGTGTCACATGAAACAAGCAGTGGCCAATGAGAGAGAGAGAGAGAGAAGCCAAATTCAAGTGGCCGAAAATCTGGGCCACTCGCTCACTCACACTCGGTCACTCCAGCATGGCAAAATGATGGTGAAATTGGTGACCTGGCTGAAATATGTTACCATCTTGTGGTCTTTATATGTGGCCTGAATCCCGCTAGGTTGAACTCTGCTAATGAACAAACTGCAACGATTAACATTCAGACACTAACATTATGTGACCGTCTGCACACGATTGTCACACATTTCAGCAGGTCACCAATTTCACCATAACACCACCACACTGGAGTGATCGAGTGTGAGTGAGCGAGTGGTTGAGATTTGGGGTTTTGGAATTTGGCGAGAGAGATGGAGAGAGACCTCCATACTGTACCTGCTCTCCCTTTGCACCTGTGTATCCCTTCCATCCCTGCTCCCCCTGTTGGTGATACGTCGTCATGACATTAGCATCAGCTGTACCGCCTGTGGTGCCGGCGGTACAGCTGATGTGCTGAGCGTCATGTGTGCCGTGCACTCACCTTAGATCCCCTGTATCCTGCATTACCCTGTAATAACACACGTACGCATGCACACACACACACACACACAAACACACACACACACACACACACACACACACACACACACACACACACACACACACACACACACACGATATTAAAAAACAATATTATGTTACAAAATTACACAGTATGGCACACAATGTCATACTATAGTATTAATTGTAGTGATTCTGCTGTTCACCTTCTCTACTCCAGGACTTCCTATGTCTCCATACAGTCCTCTCCAGCCGCGTTCACCTTTCTCCCCCTAATTCAACAAAAACTAAATAAATACTCAATAAACTCCCCATTTGCCTCATCATAATACCTCACAAAAACCACCAACTGAGCATTATCATGGTGTCAGTGGACTCATCCACAGCTAGGAAAATACACTCCATTTTGTATTCCCTCACAAGCCAGTAATTCAGTAGCCAACGTCTGGTTGCTGTGGAATCTGACAGTGGGATTTGCTTTATTTCCGCTGTCATTTCCTCCTTTTCTAAACATGTCCATCACTTCAGTCAAACATTATTTTATTATTTCTGCATCAGAGAATGGCTTCTTACTGTGCTTACACAAAACCCACGCCACTTTGAGTGAACACTCTGTTGCTTTTTGTTCTTGTGTTATGAACGCATATTTGTCAGTCCCTTCATTGAACCACCAACGTTCACTGTCTTACTAGCAAATTAAGATTGAGAGCTCATGCATTTAAGCATACATATAAATGTCCTCTCAAAATGCCATTATTTTAAAGGCAGAGTATCACGCTGGCATCTACTTTGTCTCAGTTTAATTGTGACAAAGTTGTGGAAATACTTTCTAATGCAGCTCTATACAGCCTTTTCAGTGCTTTGTGAAGGAGTTGTTGGCTAGTGGCCAGTACTCAGAGAAAACCCTCCCACTGCGTCGGGGTGCTGATACAATTGTTTGTCAGTCCTGTGTACGGTTAATTGTTGGTAGTATTTGTCAGACTGGGTCTCTGACTGGCACCCTGACACTTTCCCCAACAAACCGCTACAACACATGTAGCCTTAGCCCAACATTTAGACTCTCGTAGCATTTTAGTCAGGCTATCTTTATGAAGGCTGCATAGGGCACCGTACCCTCTCCTAATCACCTGTCGCCTGTAGGTGTGCAAAAGCTTTGCTTTTTAAAGTGTTCAAGTTCAAAATGTGTCTTCCAATGTCACTTGTTTATATCCTGCATCTCCCGTACGAGTGCTCTCTCCTGATTGGATGAAGACAGTTTACCTGCTGTCCAGGTGATCCCATTCGTCCATGATGTCCTGTCTCTCCCTCTGGACCCGTCACACCCGGTTCACCCTGACGCACACACAAGTTGAGAATGTATTTTCTTTTGTCTGTCTGTCTGTCTGTCTGTCTGTCTGTCTGTCTGTCTGTCTGTCTGTCTGTCTGTCTGTCTGTCTGTCTGTCTGTCTGTCTGTGTCTGTCTGTGTCTGTCTGTGTCTGTCTGTCTGTCTGTCTGTCTGTCTGTCTGTCTGTCTGCGTGCGCGTGTGTGCGTGCGTGTCCAGCTGTGCGTGTGTGTGTGTAGTACTGTACCCTGGCACCTCGTGGTCCTCTGCAGCCCTGGACAGACACACAAATAACGTTAAAGTAGTTATCATATTAATCATTATACTAATTCAGTCATATGGTGTATCATATTCAACCTCTTATGTAAAAGTTTATTACGTGAGGAAGCAGTAGCCTATTTAGTTTTCATGAACCACACATCTGGAACAAACTGCAGGTTTGCTACTACTCTTATTTGAGCTGGGAACTTCTCCTTTGGTCAACCCATTCCTGGGACATGTGAGAATGGTCCATCCATCCATCTTCAATCGCTTATCCGTAGTCGGATCCCGGGGTCAACAGCTCCACCAGATAACTCCAGACTTCCCTTTCCAGGGCAACATTAGTTACTTCCTCCTGGGGGATCCCGAGACATTCCAAGGCCAATGAGTCGATGTGTTTCCTCCAACTTGCGCCTTGGTCTGCCCTGGGGTCTCCTCCCAGTGGGACGTGCCTCAAGGACCTCCTTAGGGAGACGCCCGAGAGGCATCCTAACCAGATTCTCGAACCACCTAAGCTGACTCCTTTCCAGGCGAAGAAGCAGTGTGACTCTACTCCGAGTCTGTCTCGTGTGACTGAACTTCTCAGGGAGATGCCAGCCACCCGTCGAAGAAAACTCATTTTGGCAGCTTGTACAGTATTCGCAACCTTATTCTTTCGGTCATGACCAACACATTATGACCATAGGTGAGAGTAGGAACAAATATTGCTCGGTAGACAGAGAGCTTTCCCTTCTGGCTCAACTCTCTTTTCGTCACAACAGTGCGGTACAGCGACTGCAACACCGCCCCATGCCACTCCGATTCCCCGGCTGATCTCCTTCTCCGTCCTCTCTCGTGAGTTAAACTATCCATACCTGATGATGTCATAGTGACATAGTTAATAGTTATAATATTATAATAATAATAATAATAATAATAATAATAATAATAATAATAATAATAATAATAATAATAATAATAATAATAATATCCTGTACCTTTTCTCCTTTAAGTCCTGTGATGTCCTCCGTTATATCAACCTGCAAAATACCATGAAACATCAACCAGGACTGAAAGCTAATTTTGTACCTGTGCGTGCTTGCCTGCGTGACTGCGTGCGTTGCGTGCGTGACTGCGTGCGTGACTGCATGCGTCCGCATGTGCGTGTGTTCATCACCATCAGTTCTTCTCTCCACTTCAGAGGAGGAAAGGGCGGGGGAGGAAGAGGAGGGAGGATGAAGAGTCTGCATCTCCGCTTCGACCACACGGCGTGTTTATGAGATGCAGGGAATCCTGGGATACAGGAAGAGAAGATGAAAAAGGCTGCAGGGACAAATAAGAGCCCTTAAGCAAGGCTTTTAACCCCCAGCTCCAATGACCTATATACTAGTATGAGGGGCTTTGCACCAGGACCAACAGGGACCCAAACTAGAGTTCTCATTTTATGCCCGAACTCGACCCTACCCGAGCCCACATTTTCGGGCCGAGCCGGCCTTACATGGTGGTATACATGACGAACTTGTTGAATGGGACATACTGCATGAGTAGGCCTACTTTTCGGTACTCGGTCATTTAGGTATTAGAGTAGCCTACTTTTTGATTAATATGACTCTTACTAGTTGTAACCAAGCCCCCAGTAAGGCTATCCAACGTTGAAGATGCCACTACCTACTGGCGGAATGAGGAATTGCAGCACTTTCATGGAGGTGGATGGACGTTCATGACATCATTCGAACCTCAAAATTGAGGTCCGGCGCTATAGGCTAGGCTAAACTTCCGCTCGCTCGAGCCATTGAGTTATAATTATACTTCCGGCAGTCTTCCGGGTGCTTCAAAACGCCACTGAGCAACTTCCACTGAAATTAATATCTACATTGCATGTTGATACTTTTACTTAGGCTACATAAATAAATGTAATAGGCTACTTTCTCCATCACTGGTTAGGGAGAGGTCATACTTACTAGATGCAGTAGTTAGATGTAGGTTGCTGAGCAGAACCGTCCATCCCAGGACTAGTTGGCTCATGTAGGTCCGGTTCACCATCACCGTGGCCAAACTGTAACCAACAGTGGTGGAAAAAGTACTCAATTATTTTACTTAAGTAAAAGTACCAATACGGCAATTTAGAACTAAAAGAAGTAAAAGTACGGAATTGAAAATATACTTGAGTAAAAGTACAAAAGTATCGGCATCAAAATGTAATTAAAGTACTAAAAGTAAAAGTATTCATATTGCAGAATGTCCATCCATCCATCCATCTTCAACTGCTTATCCGTAGTCGGGTTGCGGGGGCAACAGCTCCACCAGAGTGCTCCAGACTTCCCTCTCCAGAGCAACATTAGTGACTTCCTCCTGGGGGATTCCGAGACGTTCCAAGGCCAGTGAGTCGATGTGTTTCCTCCAACTGTGCCTTGGTCTGCCCCGGGGTCTCCTCCCAGTGGGACGTGTGTCGAGGACCTCCCTAGGGAGACGCCCGAGAGGCATCCTAACCAGATGGCCGAACCACCTAAGCTGGCTCCTTTCCAGGCGAAGGAGCAGCGGTTCTACTCCGAGTCTCTCTCGTGTGACTGAACTTCTCACCCTATGCCTATGGGAGATGCCAGCCACCCGTCGAAGAAAACTAATTTTGTCCGCTTATATTCGCGACCTTATTGCAGAATGTCACATTTCATGTGTAGAAAATCTATCGAAAATAGCCGATCTATAAACTCACAATGCGTCGCAACGCAAAATCGCAAAAGTAACTAGTAACTAAAGTTTTCAAATAATTGTAGTGAAGTAAAAGTACAAATTTTGGCTCCGAGATGTACATTAGTGGAGTAGAAGTAAAAGTATTGGAAATTGGAAATACTCAAGTAAAGTATGCACATACCTCAAAATTTTACTTAACTAAAAGTACTTAGTTACTTTCCACCACTGGTAACCAACAGAACCAAACCACAACCAATCAAGCAGAACCAGTGTACAAAAGTATCGGCATCAAAATGTAATTAAAGTACTAAAAGTAAAAGTATTCATATTGCAGAATGTCCATCCATCCATCCATCTTCAACTGCTTATCCGTAGTCGGGTTGCGGGGGAAACAGCTCCACCAGAGTGCTCCAGACTTCCCTCTCCAGAGCAACATTAGTGACTTCCTCCTGGGGGATTCCGAGACGTTCCAAGGCCAGTGAGTCGATGTGTTTCCTCCAACTGTGCCTTGGTCTGCCCCGGGGTCTCCTCCCAGTGGGACGTGCGTCGAGGACCTCCCTAGGGAGACGCCCGAGAGGCATCCTAACCAGATGGCCGAACCACCTAAGCTGGCTCCTTTCCAGGCGAAGGAGCAGCGGTTCTACACCGAGGCCCTCATTTATCAACCGTGCGTACGCCAAAATATGGGTGCACGCCGAAATTACCGACATTTTCGGCATTTAACATTTCCGGCAAAGCTTGAAATTGAACTTGAGTAGGACAAATAGTCACGTCTGGTCGCGAGCTGGCGTACGCTGTTTTTCTGTTTTACACAAGCGGAGCAGCCTTGTCTGAACTGCTGAGAGGCTGTCACAGACTCACAGGCATCAAAACATATATGTATTCACTCCTAAAATGTTTATATAAAAGGTATGTATAATGTATATGGGCTACATGTACAAAATAAATAAATAAAAATGTTAAGGAATACATGTGTCATATGAAATTAGTAGGAGATAAAATCGCGCAATTAAAAACAATGTTGCAAGAGATGCTTAAGCCATTTAAACAGTGTTTTGCATGAGCGCATACATGCGAGGATTTGGGCTGTCTGTGCTGAAATATTTCCATGACGGGACGTTGGAGAGTATAGTGCAGCAGCTGCTGCAGCTCAGCTGCGGAGAGTCCCAACGTGCAGGTATAGCCTACTGTAGCCTAATCTACAGCATGAAGGCCGATGTCTTTCTTACGGTATGTGCAATATAATAAACCCGACGCGTCGCTCGAATGCCAAATGTACCGTGCCAGGCTCCCAGCGCAAGTGGGAACTGCATCGGAGATATAGGTATATTACCCAGCCAGCCCATGCACCAGCCACATGAGGCTATGGTTTTGGCTGCACATTCATATAACAGTGACTAACGACTGCGAGGCAATCTAAATAGACTGGCGAACGTCGGAACGTGCATGGTCAGTTGGTCACGGACGGACCACTGTGATAGAGAGAGACAGACAGACAGACAGACAGACAGACAGACAGACAGACAGACAGACAGACAGACAGGACAGGAGGAGCACCTGCAAAACAGCAGGGTGTGTGTGCCTATTTGTTATTTAATTATGGTTCACAGTGTTGACAGAGCTGCCATTGCAGCAGTAGGTAGATGCCTGGAGCTAGTCGGGCTAAACACTCATAATGGAGGAACGTAAATAAGTACTCAGGAGTCAGCAATACCTTCAGCTCGTAACCATCAGAACTGACGAGATGTGTTTATTTGACCAATATATACACATCTCTAATAGGCACTTCCTGTCAAGGATTTGTCACTTCAGAATAAGATAAGATAGTTATTTACAATATAGATCACATTCCAACACCCCCACTTGATCGCATATTGGTAAACAATAAAATACAATCCTAAACTTGCATATTAAACAGTGCATCTCATCAACATTTCACACAATGATCACTTTGTTCAAAACCAATAAAAATCCTTTTCAATACCAATAAAATGTTTCAATAAATATGTGCAAAATTTAAGCATCTCTTTTACGTCTGTCATCACATCAAATTACTGGTTGCAATCATCAACTTCAAATACCCATGTCATTTCTCAAATACATGTTACTTTCAAATACTCATTAATAAATAGCAATACATAAATCACATAATCAGATAGCATATCACCCAAACACAAATTAACACTTATTTTTCCTTCTTTTCTTTTGTTTTACTGTGTTGTGACAATAATGCTTCATCACCCTGTTTTTGTTTTCACCCCCCACTGCATTCTTGCCCTCTGGCAATATAGTCAGGGTAAATTTTTCATTTTCTCTCATCACTCCATAACAATAATCAAAGGTTACATTTCCCTGGTAATCAGATTTAGCTTGACACTCGTAATCCTTTAAATATTGAGGTGGTCTCCTCTCTCTTTTTGGATAAGTTGTACTCTGGCTACATTCACCTGCCTGAATGTCAACCAGATCACTCATCTCTGACTCTGCATCTTGTTTTTGTGTCTCTTTTGGGATTACACTAGTCTTCCCAACTTCAGGCAGATGGTTTACAACCCTTCTCATACTGCAATCATCATCCTCCTCCATTTCTTGCTCTGTTTGAGTCTGACTCGCAATGACACTCTTTTGAATGAATTTTACCAATCTGTGTTTAGCTACAAGTACTTTCCCTGTGTTAGGATAAAACACCAAATAAGCTGGGCTGTATTTGTCATAGCCTACAAAGATACCTTCTTCACATCGTGAATCCAACTTTTTCTTGTCTTGCTTGTATGCATAGCATGGTGACCCAAATGTTCTCATTCTCGAAAGGTTTGGCTTCTTTCCTGTCAACATATAATATGGGGTCTGTCCTACACGCTTGTTGAAACACCTGTTTCGAATAACAGCAGCAGTCATTACTGCATATGTCCACAATTCTTTTGGTAAACTGCTTTCAATCAGCATGCATTTGGCCATTTCAAACAGTGTTCTCCTATTTATTTCAGCCCCTTCAGAATCATAGCTGTCAGTAAGCCGTCACTCAAAGTCTCTTCCGCATTCCTCAGTGCCGTGATGGAAGCTTCAGCTCGAATAATATAGTCTGTAATTGTTTCATTAGCAGCCTTCTGGAGCGAAGTAAGCTCTGTGTACAAACTAATCACTCTTGGTTTCCCATTGCCAGCATAGTGATCCTTCAGAATTTGTAACGCCTTCCTCCCATCGTCTGCTGCATCACGCATAATCAAAGACAAACTTGTATCATCTAGAACTTGAATTAGTTCGGCATATGCTTCCTCATTTTTCTCGGCGTCCTCAGCGGCTCTTGCCTCGGCTGCGGCTTCTTCCTCATCGAGCCCACCGTTGTCGATATCAGGCTCGTTCAATATAGTGTGTTTCAGCCCCCTCAGCCGAAGGTGCCCGAGAAACTTTACCAACCATAATTCAAAGTTCCGTTCATCTCCATCAAAACAAATCCGACTCCACCGGCTATCACCATCTCTCGTCCTGCTGGGCCCATAACCTGTTGACAGAGCTGCCATTGCAGCAGTAGGTAGATGCCTGGAGCTAGTCGGGCTAAACACTCATAATGGAGGAACGTAAATAAGTACTCAGGAGTCAGCAATACCTTCAGCTCGTAACCATCAGAACTGACGAGATGTGTTTATTTGACCAATATATACACATCTCTAATAGGCACTTCCTGTCAAGGATTTGTCACTTCAGAATAAGATAAGATAGTTATTTACAATATAGATCACATTCCAACACACAGGTTCAGATTTTCGTTCTAATAATACAACTAACAACACACAGTGAAAGTTGCAAATAGGATATGTGCGTGCGTGCGTGCGGGGGGTGAGGCGGGCAGCAAGGGAAGCGAAGCGAGAGGAGAAACAGACAGCTTTATTTTAATGTGTCATGTAGGTGCGTGCGTGCGTGCGTGCGTGCGTGCGTGCGTGACAGCAAGGCAAGCGAGGTGAGAGTGAAACAGACAGGGTAGGCCTACAACTTTATTTAATTCATGCAGGTGTTCGTTCTTTATTTGTTTAACAACACACCAGTTAGTTGGGCTTGCAAGTTGCGTGTGCGTGCTGTGCGTGTGTATGAGAGAGGGGGGTGAGGCGGGCAGCAAGGCACGGGAGAAACCTATTTTTTCATGTAACCATGGTTTCAGGAAACGTATTGCCGTTGTTCATGTCGCAAAAACGAGGGCGAGGCTTGATTTCTTAGGGCGTGCCAGATCAAATTCAGCCGTGACATTTATTAACGTGAGAACAAAATTAAGGAAGGATCAGCTGTTTGCGATCACTTTATAAATGCCGTGGAGACGTGGGTGTACTACGAAACCTGCACTCGAATCTGTGGCAGATTTTACACTCGATTGATAAATGAGGGCCCGAGTCTCTCTCGTGTGACTGAACTTCTCACCCTATGCCTAAGGGAGATGCCAGCCACCCGTCGAAGAAAACTAATTTTGTCCGCTTATATTCGCGACCTTATTGCATAATGTCACATTTCATGTGTAGAAAATCTATCGAAAATAGCCGATCTATAAACTCACAATGCGTCGCATCGCAAAAGTAACTAGTAACTAAAGTTTTCAAATAATTGTAATGAAGTAAAAGTAAAAAATTTGGCTCCGAGATGTACATTAGTGGAGTAGAAGTAAAAGTATTGGAAATTGGAAATACTCAAGTAAAGTATGCACATACCTCAAAATTGTACTTAACTAAAAGTTACTTTCCACCACTGGTAACCAACAGAACCAAACCACAACCAATCAAGCAGAACCAGTGCAACTAGAGAAAGTGCTCCTGGGAGCACAAGTCTCAGCCAGGTCATTGTGGGCCAGTAATGTTCAGAATCCAGGCCAAACACATAGGCCCTCATTTATCAATCGAGTGTAAAATCTGCCACAAATTCGAGTGCAGGTTTCGTAGTACACCCACGTCTCCACGGCATTTATAAAGTGATCGCAAACAGCTGATCCTTCCTTAATTTCGTTCTCACGTTAATAAATGTCACGGCTGAATTTGATCTGGCACGCCCTAAGAAATCAAGAAATCAATACTCGTTTTTGCGACCTGAACCACTGCTATACGATCTGGAAACCATGGTTACCGTGCCTTTCTGCCCGCCTCACCCCCCTCTCTCATACACACACACACACACACACACACAGACGCACACAAGCTGCACGCACACGCAACTTGCAAGCCCAACTAACTGGTTTGTTGTTAAATAAATAAACAACGAACACCTGCATGAATTAAATAAAGTTGTAGGCCTACCCTGTCTGTTCCCTCTCACCTCGCTTGCCTTGCTGTCATGTCCACGCACGCACGCACCTACATGACACATTAAATAAAGCTGTCTGTTTCTCCTCTCGCTTCGTTTCCCTTGCTGCCCGCCTCACCCCCCGCACACATATCGCAATTTTTCACTGTGTGAGTGTGTGTTGTTAGTTGTATATTAAATCATTAAAGTATTTTTAATTTAATATACAACAAGATATATTAGTGAACGAAAACCTGAACCTGTGAACCATAATTAAATAACAAATAGGCACACACACGCTGCTGTTTTGCAGGTGCTCCTCCTGTCCAGTGTGTCTGTCTGTCTGTCTGTCTGTCTGTCTGTCTGTCTGTCTGTCTGTCTGTCTGTCTCTCTCTATCACAGTGGTCCGTCCGACGTTCGACAGTCTATTTAGATTGCCTCGCAGACGTTAGTCACTGCAGTGGCCGCCGGCCGGGCTGTCAACTGTCATTATATGAATGTGCAGCAAAAACCGTATATAGCCTCATGTGGCTGGTGGTTGCTTGGCTGGGTAATATACCTATATATCTCCGATGCAGTTCCCACTTGCGCTGGGAGCCTGGCACGGTACATTTGGCATTGAGCGACGCGTCGGGTTTATTATATTGCACATACCGTAAGAAAGACATCGGCCTTCATGCTGTAGATTAGGCTACAGTAGGCTATACCACGTTGGGACTGCTGCACTATACTCTCCAACGTCCCGTCATGGAAATATTTCAGCACAGACAGCCCAAATCCTCGCATGTATGCGCTCATGCAAAACACTGTTTAAATGGCTTAAGCATCTCTTGCAACATTGTTTTTAATTGCGCGATTTTATCTCCTACTAATTTCATATGACACATGTATTCCTTAACATTTTTATTTATTTATTTTTTACATGTAGCCCATATACATTATACATACCTTTTATATAAACATTTTAGGAGTGAATACATATATGTTTAGATGCCTGTGACAGCCTCTCAGCAGTTCAGACAAGGCTGCTCCGCTTGTGTAAAACAGAAAAACAGCGTACGCCAGCTGAAGAGTAGACGTGACTATTTGTCCTACTCAAGTTCAATTTCAAGCTTTGCCGGAAATGTTAAATGCCGAAAATGTCGGTAATTTCGGCGTGCGCCCATATTTTGGCGTACGCACGGTTGATAAATGAGGGCCATAGTATTTTGCGTGTCTTAAGTACCAGGTCTTATTCCCTAACTTGAGTAAACTAAAGACCTGGAGGCGTGATCAATGCCATTTGGCTATTCTGAGTGGCCAAAGAGCATTGATCACGCCTCCAGGTCTTTAGTTTACTCAAGTTAGGGAATAAGACCTGGTACTTAAGACACGCAAAATACAGCCACGCCTTCAGGCTGGTGGAGACACTAACCCAAAGACAGTTCACAGTTAAGTTATGCCTTTGCTACACCACACCCCCCTCAGAAATATATACATGCATATATACATATGTTTAGCCAGCTCCATTTACAACTGAATCCAATTAATTTAAAGATTTATTAGGAGTCATCAAATCAGCCAAACTGCATAACTGCAGTACACTTTAATCCGATTAGCTTCTGCTATCTTTTCAACTTTCTTGGTCTGCATATTTCACATATTGCAACAATCAACCTGCAATTACATTTTGTATCATCATTTTGAGAGGTCTGGCTTGCTTTAAGTTGCTTAAAATAGAACAGATTTGCAAGCTAGCCGTGTGTTGCATCGCAAAACCTCTTAACTCCATTGGACCCTCAAACTGTCTGTTAAAACAGCTAACCCCACCACCTCTCTCCTTCTCATGCAAGTAATTGACCATTTCTAAAGTCACAACACCAACTTTGATGAGGCAGTATTGCATTGTTTAAAAAATATAAGGTTTTATTAATTTCCTTAAAAACGTATATTTTAAATTTCCTGAAAAATTTACATTTTGGTTTCCTCCGGACAGCAGAGATATATTGGTGGCATTTTGACAAATTATAAGTGTACACATTATTATTTGGGAAACATACTTAAAGTCATATAGCCAATAACAAGAGTTGACACTGTTACATTGCAGTGATATATTTTGGTTTAATCAAAGCGCATGTATTTTT
The DNA here is from genome assembly GCF_964188405.1 of Protomyctophum parallelum. Classification (NCBI taxonomy): domain Eukaryota; kingdom Metazoa; phylum Chordata; class Actinopteri; order Myctophiformes; family Myctophidae; genus Protomyctophum; species Protomyctophum parallelum. The sequence goes on from NC_139707.1 coordinate 9,305,609, forward strand.
AGTTTTTAGTCTTTTACAACAAGCTCACATTTCAAACAAATGAAAGCAAAGCTGCACGCTTCCCAGCAAATACTGAGAACAAATAATTTCAAATTCACATATCAAATTAACATTTCATATTCACATAATATCAAATTAACATTTCTTATTCACATATCAAATTAACATTTCATATTCACATCAAATGCATGTTCATCATTTTAGTGCATAACTGCGAAGTACAGACACATTCCATAAGCACATTTGAACTTAAAGAAACTATACACATGATACAATCCTCAGATTTAGTTTCATCCATTTGCAACTCAAAGAGTTCAGGCTACACATGTAACCAAGTGGACCCTTTGCGAGTCCATTTGGTTAGTGTACACTCCCAGAGTTAAATTTACACTGAGGATTTTACTGTCTATGGGATCTGATCTGTCTGTGTTTTTACATTTTGGTCTGTGATCGCTTTATTGATGATTTTAATATTGCACATAATGATTGGCCATATGCCCTAAGTACCACCCATAAGTACCACTGCACTATAAGCACATGTGTGCATAGTAAAAAGAAATCATTAACATGGTGAGTCACATCTTGATTACATCAAGATGGGGGGGGGACGACGACAGCTCTAAGGTATATTATTAATGACAGTAAAATGTTGAAAAGGAGTGGTATTCCCCTTTAAGTGTGTTTGGCAGGGGTTTATAAATTGAATGAGTGGTAGTTTAAACGAGAGCTTTTAACTAAATAACTACATTGGATCCATAATTTCTTTTCCATTTCCTGAAAAGTAACGCTTTTTAACTTACAAGATTTCCACACGACATATAATACATCATGCCTTCTTCTTATTGTACAATGTCTTGCTGTGCATATAAGAGCATCATGTGTGCATATTATCATCAAATAAAATGATCTTACCTTCTTCTTATGGATGTGTATGTGCGGTCTTGCCCGGGTGTGTATATTGTAAGCGGGCTGTCCTGACTCTGACTTCACTGCACCGTGGCTGTATTGATTCCATAACACTGATTATGTGTCCAGTAGAGTTGGAGCGCTGTGTGCTACGCTTGCAGCTTTGGCGGCTTCTTCATCTCCATAAAGAGAGTGAAATGCACCGTTTGGCAGCGCAGGAAATGCACCGTTTGGCAGCGCAAAGCGCTCCGCTGGAATATAATCAGATAATTAGCCTGAGAGACTGCAGCCAAAGAGAAGGCTTGTGCACTGTCAAACAGGTCTGTCCTACTCTTATACTTAGAATTAACCATTTAAAGGTGCCTGTGGTGTAAGCTATATAATTTCGTTTAAAAGGCAAGAAAAAGCATGTTCAGGTCTGGATACCAATTCAATACAATCTGGAGCCCTACAAAGATCTCAAATATCAGCTTGTTTTCCATTTTGTGGCCTAGCCCGGCTATCTCACTAACATGAGTAGCCTAAAGATGGAAAGAGATTCGCTCTTCTGGGCTCAATATCTCAGGAACGAAACATTCCTAAATCACAAAAAGCATCTCATTCTTATATCCTGATTAGATAAAGAACAAACTACAACTTGATTTTAATCCCAAAAAGCCAACCTCCGAGTTTAATATATTATATGTGTCTCTATGGTTAAGGGCTAAACTCATGTTTACAATTACGAATAATTTACTCTTTAAAACAGTCAACACGTGGATTTCGATTCTGTTTTGACTGGTGTGGCTTGATGCAGCGTTAGCCTAGCCTCCCTCTCCCGGTCTGTTGACTGTTGTTAGTGTAGCCAGGGTTCCAGCGTGCGAGGTATATTCAGTGATTTCACTTAATTCAAACATCTCTTCTTCTTTTTTTTTTGTGATAATCCTCCCTACTATAGAGTGTGCTGACCATATAAGGAGTTCCTCCCTGTCCCCAGTTCACCCCTGGGGTAAAACCTTTTAGTTTTGTTTTTGGCTAGGTGGCCCAGCCGTCATCCAATCAGGATAGAGGGGTCTTCCGCCAATCATGATCGAGTACTCTTTTCAGCAACAATATTGGCTGGCACAGTTCCCGTGGTTGCGATACGAGGCACAAGTCATGGTGTGTGTTTATTGCAAGCAATGTGGCCTGTCAGACAGACAGACAGACAGACAGACTTGTTAATGGGTCAACAGTGTTTACCCTATTCTGGGCGGGACCCTTTTTGGTGTTTTAAGCATTATGTTATAGTTTAGCTATTGAAAAATAGCAGATCTACAAGCTCATAGCGTGGCACCGAGTGCCACGCTATGAGTCTGCTATTTTTTGAAAAATCGTGAAAATTTGCCACAAATGTCTGAATATATACTCTTTCAGAGCTAACGTTTTTAACTCAAATCTTTGCTTCTGGGAGGTCACTGTGGAACTACATATTTTCAGATGGGGATCCGCGGCCAAATAAAGATAATTCTGGGGGTCCTTGACATGAAAAAGGTTGAGCAACACTGACATAGAAACATAAGTTTTACAGAAATATGTATATTATTTTATTTTATTATTATATATATTATATTTAGAAGACTTTTTTCGTCCTCAGGTCCTCAGGTCCAAATGGGTTAAGGTTCAGTCATTAGAGAAGCACCACGATGTGCAGGGATCGCTGCATCAACAGAAGCGCCCCCAGCTCTCTCCCCTCCTCATTTAGTCGGGTAGAGGAGAGCAATCGCTCAGCGGAGAATGATGCTGAAATGGTGATCAAGTTTAAAGGGCCTTGCAAACGGGGAGCGATTTAAATGAGACCTGCGTTTTTGCGCAGAGCAGTCTGCGCAGAGCAGTTTTTTTTACGCTTGCATTGTTGCGCCCCTCTTCAACAGACCTGGAGGAGACCTGTGTTGATCCAGGCAACAACGCCTGCGTGCTGCGTTCCTCGCTTCACATTTGCAAGGCCCTTAATACTGCGTACGACATGGTGAAAGAGGAACTATACCGTTCACCAAATACAAATCACAGATCGTCCTGATGAAGAAGAACGGACTGAACATCAACCCCACATATTTCAACAACACTGGGTGCTGCCGCACTATCAATAGAGCCGCGCACATTTTCGGCTGCGCACAGCTTCAAAACCGGGTTTTTAGACAGCTGGTGGATGGAAAAGAAGCTCCAATTCCGCGGACGACTTGCGCGATGGCCATATTCCCGAAAGCGCTCTCCTCCGTGTCAATCGTCCGGTTTTGCGCCGCGGACAGAATAAGCTGTGATGCGTGTGCGCAGCTGTTTTTAGACAGCTGGTGGATGGGAATTAAGCTCCACCTCCGCGGACGATTGACGCGGAGGAGAGCACTTCCGGGAATCTGGCCGTCGCGCAAGTCGTCCACGGAAGTGGAGCTTCTTTTCCATCCACCAGCTGTCTAAAAACTCGGTTTTGAAGTTTTGATAGTGTGGCAGCACCCAAACGGGGACTGCATGTGACACACGCGCACACACGCGCGCGCACACATGCACATGCACAGGCACACGCACAGGCAGTGGCACACACACACACACACACACACACACACACACACACACACACACTCTGCTTAACTTCCTAAATGTCAATGAAGTCCACAACCACAACACCAGAGGAAGTTCAACAAACCATGTGCAACCCAGATTCGGCACAAACAAGGGACTAAATTAGTTTTGCTCGTATGCCACCAAAATGTGGAACGCCCTACCCTACCAACAGTCATAAAGACATGTGAATCCCTGACTTCAAAACCACTCTCAAAGGGCACCTATACGGACGACTGCAATTAGAAACTGCCCCCGTAAAATCTGAATCCCCCCCACCCCTTTTCCCCCTCACTATATGTTTTTCCCCCTTTTTACCTCCTTTATGATGATTTCCTGTTTTTGCTATATAGAAGTGTATATTTGTACGTCTCTAAATGTTATGATGAATTGAATACGGTGGACCGTAATGCTTTATTGGGTCGTCCATTCACAGTTGACAGTTTTTGTATTGAGTTGTGCTTAAAATGTATTATAATTCTGCAAACTGTTAATTAATACTTCAATCAATAAATAAATTAATTTAGCTCTCTCTCTCTCTGCATGTCTCTGTGTCTGTGTGTCTCTCTCTCTCTCTTTCTGTCTCTCTCTCTGTGTCTCTCTCTCTCTCTCTCTCTCTCTCTCTCTCTGTGTCTCTCTCGCTCCCCCTCTCTCTGTGTCTCTCCCCCCCCCCCCCCTCTCTCTCTCTCTCTCTCTCTCTCTCTCTCTTTTTGTACACTCTTTGTACACTCTCAGAGTTAAATTAACAATGCATTTTACAATATTAATTGGGCGTCCCCAGAATTTGAAATGCCCTAATCTCCTTATAGACTATAGCGCATGTCAAACTAACACTAACCCAAAAAAAAAGAAAAGTATTCAAGAATGTTTTGGAGAAACGATGACACTAGTGGGACTTGAACACGTCGGGTGTGGAATCTGTGGATGTCAGGGCAAATGCTGTACCTCCAACTATATATACTTTACCCATTTTCAACTGTTTTTATTTATTTATTGTTTATATTTTATTTATTTACACTTGCTTTGACAATCGTATGTTTTCTCATGCTAGGCCCCGCCCTACTAGTAGTAGCCGGCGGAGTAAAACAAGGTTATGAAAGTGAAAATAGCTGTGAATGGATGAACTAGATAGATGGAAGGGTGGGATGGAAAGAGATCATGACCAGCTGTGTGGGGCGTAGTTTGACTTAAGTTGTATTTTATAGATCATTGTTGAATTGCTTTAATATTAACAACTACCCGGTAAGTTATGAAAATAGATACAGTAGCAGCCCTACTAGTGTAGTGGTTAGAGCGGCTATGCCTTTCATGCGGAAGGTTAACGGTTTGAACCCTACCTACAGTAGGTGTTGACACGTTGAACTTGACATGTTTGAGAACTACAGCATTATTGTGTACAAGGACACGGACATCTTCAGCACAGCAGCAGCAGGTAACAGTCTGCAGAGGAGAAGGCAAGGAGTATCATATCCACAGTAATGTAGGTCTGCCTTTACCAATTGGAGTGGAAGCCATCTGGAGGCCTCAGGAAAAGTGTCTGAGATTATAGTTGATCTTTTGAGTAGAAAATAAAAATGTGTCAAACCATTAATAATGAGGTTTTGGTTGTTACATTTTCTCGTTCAAGTTAATGATTGAATCTTTCTGAATTCCTGCGAGGCCATGTCTACGTGTGTGGAGGCTCAGCCAATTAATGCAGACCAGGCTTCTTGTGAACGTGACAATGCCTGTTTTGTCCAAGGGGCCAGTGAGGCGCTCCAACGTTGAAGCACTGGGCCCTAGTGGTAAGAGGAAGGTCTCCCAAAGCCCTAGAATGGCTCTTGTTGTTACATAGGCCTACAGTAAGTATTGTAATGTGGGAACATTTGCAACCTATGCCCTGCTACTACAGTGTATTGTCCACAGCCTATCGTGTGTGTAGTTACTAAGGGCCAATTCATACTCCTATTTTAGAGCCGAATAAAAGTCGGTTCGGCGCTGTAGAGCCTACAATTTGACGTCATTTGAGGTTCGGGGGGGCGGGTACCGTCCTAAAGTCGGCTCTTCGGTGCTACTGAAAATTTCTGACGAGCCGAAATCATTTCGGCACTACAGTGCCGAAACAGCGGTAAAATAGGAGTATGAATCGGCCCTTAGCCTATGTGTTCTGATTGGGTCTCAGCCTCAGGGGGTTCTGGGTAGGTTATGTTCAGGCCGCCAGTTTAGTGTGTTATGATCCGGTTTTCAATGTGTATGGACGTCTGAGTGATTCCTCCTCCGTCCCTGCCCGAGAACTACGGACCGACACCATACAAAGCCAAAGACTATATGCACGGTGTGAGTTTACCTACCCGACATTATTTGTGCCAAGTTCTGTCTGTCAACTATATGCTGAACGTGAAGTAAACATCTGTAAATCCATATCCGGGAAACCTTGTTGTGGCATCATTCACTCGCCTCCAATCCACCATATATTAAGCCCACAACAGTAGGCTATGTAGCCTACAGTATTTCGCATGAAATTTACGAAGTATAATTAAATGATCACAGGCATTCTAGGTCTACGTCTCAGGTCTAGATGCAATTGATGCTTTGTCAATTAAATGGAGGCAGCTGGAGCGCAAACAAACACCACAGAAAACAAAGTTAAGAACTTACAAATAGCAATCTTGCTACTTTTCATTCAATTGTTTAATTGTAATCGATTTATTTACTGTTGTAGTGTAGTTTAGTAGGCCTGTTTTGACTTACTTGGCTTACATTTCTTTGATAGATAAGTGTTTTCCATTAAGATGTAGATGTGTGGACAGTGTGGGGGATGGGGTAGATATTTGTTTCACTACTTTCAATTGTACATTTCTGCATACGTTGTTTTAGCTTATATGATCGGTTTGTTGGTTTGTCTAATGTTTCAGTATAGTGTTTACTTTCCTTAGATTATTTGTTTATAGATCCGCATTTTTTTATTTATTCTTTCAGTTAGTGTGTTTTTTCAGCTTATTAGCCTACAGTTATTGAGAAGTTATTATTGATTACCGTATTGTTGTAGGTTGTAGGCTTAAGTAATGATAGGTTAGTAGGCCTACTCTTTATTTTCTACAATAATCCATAGTTCCATACTTTTATAGGCTTATTTAGTTATTTAGATTTTTTTGTAGGCTATGTAGGACACTGTAGTTGCTGTTATTGGTTTTGTATAAGACCTTATACCTGAGGGTTATGTTATGTTAATGTTAGTCATTTTATTTGTTTGTATTGGATATCACTTCAGATTTAACAATTAACCCCCCCAAAGATGCCACAGGCGGTAAAAAACAGCGGTAAAATAGGAGTATGAATCATACTCCTATTTTACCGCTGTAGTGCCGAAATGATTTCGGCTCGTCAGAAATTTTCTGTAGCACCGAAGAGCCGACTTTAGCACGTATACCAAAGTATTGTGTGTGTTGTCATGATTTGTCACGACAAGAGTTGGCTTCGTACGGTACGACGCTTAAAAGGTCTTTAAAGGACAACTTTAGTTTTTTTCAACCAAGGTTCATGTTTTAGGTTGTTATTAGAGAAACTAAAAGCTGAGTGTTAATTTTCTTTCATTTGCTGCTTTCTTTCGAGCATGGGGCTAAATATGTATTTTTTTACCAAATTTGATGGTGATTTATTTATTATTTACTATAGTCCTAATAAACCCCAGGAAATTACATCTGGCCACAGAAGATCACATGATCTACTGAATGTGAAGGTAGCCTACTGGGGGAGGCTTTATATTATACTGTGTGTATAGGCTCAATATGTCAGTTTGTCACATTCAGTAGATCCTGCGATCTTTTGTGGCCAGATGTAATTTCTTGGGGATTATTAGGACTATAGTAAATAATAAAATAATAAATCACCATAATATTTTGTAAAGAAATACATATTTAGCCCCATGCTCGAATGCCCCCACCCCCCTGTCAAAAACTGCTAAAATCCCCAAAACGAAAGAAAGCAGCAAATGAAAGAAAATTAACACTCACCTTTTAGTTTCTCTAATAACAACCTAAAACATTAACTGGGGAAATGCATTGCGTTTTCATTTCCTGGGCCGTTCGTTGTTCTGAAAGGGGGAGGGACTGCGCCACTCTATAGCCTAGTGACCGTTTATGGTACGTGCACAGTGCACGCTCCAGCAGGGCTAGTGCGCATGCGCACAACCCTTATGTACAGCAGCACACGCGCACACACACACAGCTAGCTGTTTGCACTCGTTTGAACACTTTAATAATAAAAGTAAAACGTTTGAAAACAGTGTCGTCGTTAAGCATCTCAACCCTGAAACACAGCAGGTAATATGAACTGATTCACAGCTTGTTCTTACTAAATTTATCTTTTATATTATTGACTCATCTTTTAACATGGAACAACATGACGAGTATTTCTCTCATATCTGCTTGTTAGCTATAAATTATTCTAAACAAGCAGTAGTTAATACTAACTAACAGCAGTAATATTATTGTAACTCGCTCCTCCAAAGGGAGCTAGCTCTCTCGGCTACGTGGCTTTGTTGCCTGCCTGCTCTGCTGAGTTGGAGGAGAGGGAGAGGGAGAGGGAGAGGGGGAGAGAGAGAGAGATATATTAGATTGATTGATTCAACTGTTGAACATTGTATTCTCAGTATGTAGAATGGGTATATTTCAAACGAATGCACACAGGTGAGGTCAATAATACAAAAACTGCTTATTTGAGGACGAAACCACGACAAGCACTAAGACTTGTTTATGTCAGGGTCCACCATTTTCAATTCATCAGAACATTTACATTTAAAGAAAAAGGAAAAAGTGAAAAACGTTTTATATTTTTATGGAGGCCAGTTTCAAATTGAAGACCAGCTCTTTAGAGTGGTTTTGACCTATTGTGTTGTGCACCTGCACACACCATTGAAATGTAACCCAATCCCTAACAAACACCTATTGTAACAAATCTTAACACGGAATTAGTTTGTTGTTCCAGACTCCTTGAAACCAAAGTGGTTCCAAATAGATTAATTGGTTGTAGTTTTCTTGTTGACGAAAGGGTGTCTTTCTTTCACTCATCTGGGCTAGATCTGAAATAAACATCTCACTGAGCTTTTAGGGAGCGGCAAAAGAGGGCGCCCCTTACTGTGTGAAGTAAGGGGCGCTCTTATCGTTGTATACTCGTATATAGTACACTAATGTATACTATGCCTATTTGCTCAGACACTATGACGCTGATTCGTTCATTGTCAATGGGAATTGAATGTCCTCCAGTGTCCTCCAGGGGGAGTTATAGTTTAGAGACCAGGATTACTGCCCTCCACAGCAAAAGGGCCTTTCTGTGTGGACTTTGCATGTTCTCCCCGTGTCCCCTAGGGTAGGTACCCTCACAAAAAACATGCAGTAATCCTCCTCTCTAAACTACCTCCCCCTGGCCAGCCGGGGTGCCTAACGGAGGGGAAAGGAACTTGTTGGAATAACGTGTTCCTTCCTCGCGCTACGTCCGGCTGGGGAATCTCTCCCCTGTCAGGTGTAGGAGCAACATGGACACTCGGTCATGAAGGAAGCATGAGTTCAAGTCCGTTGCTCTCCCCAGTTAGGCGGAGGGTGTGTAGAGCCCAGGATCACATTAGATAATTGACAGGGTTACAAAATCGTGGGATAAAAATGTAGAAAAAAATATATAACAAATTTCCCACTCCACATCCCCAGCTGCCGGACTATAGGTCTCCAGTTATTAAAGTCCTTCCTTATTCACTTGATTTCAGACCAGAGTCCAGACTGCAGATGAAGACGAACTCTCCAGATTCATAAGAACTATAATACCCATGATGCATCACTCCCGGGTGAAGATGAACTCTCCAGACTCAGCCAGGGACGTTTCTATTAAACGGGAAGCTGAAGACGTTTCTATTAAACAGGAAGCTGAAGATGTTTCTATTAAACAGGAAGCTGAAGACGTTTCTATTAAACAGGAAGCTGAAGACGTTTCTAATATTAAACAGGAAGCTGAAGACGTTTCTATTAAACAGGAAGCTGAAGACCACCCACACCTCGGTAAGTTGCATGTGCTCTTCCTTTATTTTTTTGTTCTGTAGGGCTGCCACAATGTCTTAATTTCACTGTACAATAACAATGGCAAACTAGTGCACTATAAATAGTGCAAATTCAGTTTGACTTGGTATCTATGTCTGTGTGTTGTGTCTGGGAGTAGATTTGCTTCCGGCTCTTCAGATTGGGAGCACCTGTTTCCATTATCCTAATTGTCATCAGTTACACACCTACTAAGTATAGAGTGTTTACGTACAGAGTAGTATAGAGTGTTTAAGTACAGAGAGTCAGTTCACTCAAGTATTGAGTGTTTAAGTGGTTAACACCTTTCAAACAAGTATTTGCAAGCTTAGCGTCTGCACTTTCTTACTCTATTTACTCTATGTAAAGTAGTAACTCAACAGTGGATGTCAATGCACAGTGGCTGACGCGGCTAAAATTGCATGGTACATAATTGCGCCGTGGGATCATTCCTTGTCTAGTCTCTACCCTTTGACCTTTTTGACTTGGGTAACCCTGCCAGGATTACAAGACTCCTGCCGACATACAGTAGCTCTGGGGGTCATGGAGACACTCAAACTGCCCTGCCCGTCGAGGCAGGAGGCAGTCTTATTTTTGTCTTTTTCTTTTTTCAATTTTTCTTTTCTTTTCTTTTTTCTTTTTTTTAAGTTTTTTTTTACATGTAGGCAGTAGGCTTCTAAACCTCGCACCTGCAGTTGCACAGTGCCATGCAGGTCAGACCAAAGGAGTAGCATTTGCATCGACAGCAGCATTCCGACTTGCATCCACACTTGGTCAGCTGCTGGCAACTCTCTGCAATGGGTGGGAGCTCAGTCCAATCAATCTGCCACAGATCTCCTTTCTTGGTCCAGCCCCAGTTGGCGGGAGTCTGCATTTCTGGTTGACATACTGTTGACTGACTCCAGATGCAGGCTTGGTAGGAAGCACGCTTCATGTGTTGCTTCAGTGCTGATCGGGTTGGAGGAATGGCTTCGTACGGGCTCTGCTTCTGAGCAAACAAGTCCAACCTCACATCATTGACATCTTCAGCTGTGCTGGATCGGTCGTACATCATGACCACGAACTTCTCCAAGGTTTTCAGGTCTTCATCATCCACTACAGGTGGGTAATGGCTGAGTTTGCTGAAGACGCCGGAAGCCTCATCATAAACATTCCAGGTTTGCCAAGCAGACTTCTTCCCTTTTCCGCGGAATGCTGAAACAACACCGCAGCCAGTGAAGGCATGGAAGAAGAGCATCCCTTTGCTCTTTTCTGCAAGAGTGCAACACAGGTCATGAACAGGAATCCACTTTTTTTTTTTTTTTTTTTTTTTTTTTTTTGCGGCTTACGCCTTTTTATTGATTTTTGAAGGGACAGACAGTAGGCTGACAGGAAACGGGAGAGAGATGGGGGGATGACATGCAGTAAAGGCCGTGTCGGGTCCGGGAGTCGAACCCGCGGCACACTGCGACTGGATCACCAGTCCGGTGCCCAGACCGTTACGCTACGGCCTGGGCCCAGGAATCCACTTTAAGTTCTGTCTTTGGCCAAAGGCAACCCACAACTGCTGTAGACCGAGCTCCTGAAGTGCCTGCAGAACACTGACTGCGACGACAACAACATCTGTGTCGTTGGCTTTGACCATGATGACCTTGCTGCCTGCTTCTGTGGCATGCCTGGCATCCACAAAGATCCGTGTGTCCGCTTCTTCGTGACTGCATGGTGCCACCCCAGCCAGATTGATAGTGCTGTTGCTGATAGCCTCTTCTTCCTTGGTCACAATGACTACATTTGGTGAGGCCACACATGCTATCTTATCAGCCAGAAAGTTGAATAGCTCAGCTTTGTTGTCATTTTCTCTCATAAAGTTTTGCCATTTTGAGGGATTTTTGCCCAAACCTGTCACCCTGCGTCTCACCCCACGTCCACACTTCAATCTAGTTTCAGCTTTCAGACTAGATGGCCGGTAAACATCAAACACAATGTCTGTTCTCTTGTACTTGGTCGAGTATGCTTTTATTGTAGGAATGACATCAATCATTGCGTACTCTTCAAACGTCTTTGAACTCCTTGGGGGCAGACTGTTCACCAACGCTGCACCATCAATGATGTTTTCCACCATCACTGAGGGCAGCAGGATGTGACTGGTTCTCATGACGGAAGAACTCCTTCAAGTCACACTCTGCTCTGGCATGATATGAACAGCTTGGAGAACAGTTGACAGTCTTCCTTCAGCACTTGTCAACAGTGGCTGGTACCTGTCGGAAGAAGTCAACCCTATTCCTCTTGATTGTTTCATAGAAGGTGGATTCTTCTTTCCCCTCCAGTCCCTTCATAAACTTCTGGAAACGGACCTTTCTTTTCTCAAGGTGTGTGCCAATCAGCTCGGCGGCAGTGGGGTGAGCAATATCCTTTGTATCAAGTGAAAGCAGGTTCTGACTCTCCTCCTGGAAAGGATTGCCCATATCTTTAATGGCTTGTGAGAGCTTTTCTACTTTCTCAAGGAACCCTCTTTGTACTCGTTCTGTCTCCTCATGATGGCTGGTGTGTTTAGTACCCTCTTTGGCCCCACATGCTGCCTCATACTGTGAATCCAAGTGGCTGACTTCAGGACCAGCTATCATCCATCTTCTCAGTGCTGATGGGTCTTCAGTCACGCCAATCGCACCCCCGTCTGCCTTTATGACAGCGTTGACCTGCTCGTGAGCTTGGTCAATAGCCATTGCTGAGAACTGTCGGTACAACAAAGTTTCCGCTCTCGAAGTCATGACTTATTCATAAGTCATGAATAAGCCCCATTACCCTTGGCTCGACTATCCAGCGCTGGCACACCCTGTCAATTCAGGCGCGGCTGTCTAACTAAACATCATACGTGGTAAACTACATGTAATCTACACTAGCTAACTGATGTGGGCTTATTAGACAACATTTGGGACACTGAAGTCATTATTTAGCTACACTAAACTAATTACTCAGCTGATACTGAACCCCATGCTGAGTTTCACAGCAGCGATGCCACCAGTGTGCCCTGGCTGTGCATTGACATCCGCCCTGTTGAGTTACTACATCACCCCCCCCCCCACACACACACACACACACACACACACACACACACACACACTATAAACCTCTAACAATACTAAGATATACACTACCACCCATCTTACCCAAGTCAGACATAACACAAACCTCTAATTTAGCAGAATATTAGGATTCCGGGACTGATATATGGTACAAGGAAGCCAGTGTCCATGGGTCCAAATTTGGATTCTACATAGTGAAACATTTATGATTCGACACCAGTCTATGGGATTTTATTGAAAAATGCAATATTACTGTATATTCAATGACGGCCATCATGAAATATGGCCGCCATTTTGATTATATTTTTGGCCAGATGGTTTTATGAAAAGAGCAATGCCTAAGTAGTATGTGTGCCAATTTTGGTGCTTGTATCCGCAAGTGAACGATTCTCCTGTAATTTGCACTTTATCTGCCCCGCTATGGCCAACTGGCAGCGTGAACAAGACATTTGGCACTGATCGCTTGTGAAATTTGCCCCAGACACACAGGCAGACAGATTCACAGACACATTTCCAGACGTACAGAGCTATGCAGTAGACATCTTATACATAGATTGTTAAGCTACCATCGGTCCACATTTCAATATTTCATTGTCAGAAGTGCTTCTGTTTCATGACGTCATGCACTGAGTGGCATGACTAATTTACTTCCAAATCAGAGGTCGGGTGTATCGTTTTTTTATTGTTTCAGAATTTCATGATTCAAATGAAATATTTGCTGTAACATCATTATTCATTTTGTTGTTAAACTAACTAAATATATTACTAAACATTACTTTTTCAGTATTTTTGCAAAAATCAGTAATAACCTGTAGTTAATAATGGTTTAGTCAATCTTGGTAGGTAATGTTCTATTTTGTACATGGAACATGGAAGAAGAATGGATTTACATTTTAGGAATCCAGTGTTGACCATCATGTTATGTTTCTGCTCCTAGACATCCTGCACATGGTTGTGTGTAAAGAGGCGGTTTCTCCTGAAGAGGAGAGGAGCCACAGTCTGCTCCAGGAGGAACCAGAGCCTCCACACATTAAAGAGGAACAGGGGGAGCTTAAAGAAGAACAGGAGGAGCTACTTCAAAGACCAGAGGAACCTGTTGGATCAACGCTGACATTACTAGCAGTGAAAGGTGAAGAAGAAAATGATGATGATGAGGATGATGAAGAAGACCTATCTTCCCACTGCTCTGAGATTGATGTTGAACTTGAATCTGATGTGGATGATGAAGAAGACATATCTTCCCACTGCTCTGAGATTGAAGTTGAACTTGAATCTGACACTGAAGTCACCGAAGACAGTGATGATCGGGAGGAGACCAATGAAGACGATGATGACGAACAGCATGACAGTGACTCAGGTTCCCTGAAGAAGCACCAGCTTGTCCACACTTTCAGAGGTTCAGTTGACCTGAAGAGACACGTTCGTGTCCACACTGGAGAAAAACCGTTCCAATGTAAACATTGTGACAAGAGTTTCAATATGTTACATCACCTGAAGGCACACCAGCGTGTCCACACAGGAGAAAAACCTTTCCAATGTAAACATTGTGACAAGAGTTTCAATATGTTACATCACCTGAAGGCACACCAGCGTGTCCACACTGGAGAAAGACCTTTCCAATGTAAACATTGTGACAAGAGTTTCATTCAGTTAAGTAACCTGAATACACACCTTGGTGTCCACACTGGAGAAAAACCTTTCCAATGTAAACATTGTGACAAGAGTTTCAATCAGTTAAGTAACCTGAAGTCACACGTTCGTGTCCACACAGGAGAAAAACCTTTCCAATGTAAACATTGTGACAAGAGTTTCAGTCGCTCAAATGTTCTGAAGAGACACGTTTTTGTCCACACTGGAGAAAAACCTTTCCAATGTAAACATTGTGACAAGAGTTTCAATCAGTTACATCACCTGAAGGCACACCAGCGTGTCCACACAGGAGAAAAACCTTTCCAATGTCAACTTTGTGACAAGAGTTTTATTGCATCATCTTCCCTGAAGAGACACGTTTTTGTCCACACTGGAGAAAAACCTTTCCAATGTAAACATTGTGACAAGAGTTTCAATCAGTTACATCACCTGAAGGCACACTTACATTTCCACACAGGAGAAAAACCATTCCAATGTAAACATTGTGACAAGAGTTTCAGTCGGCCAATTGATCTGAAGAGACACGTTTTTGTCCACACTGGAGAAAAACCTTTCCAATGTCAACTTTGTGACAAGAGTTTTACAGTTTCATCCTACTTTAAAACACACCAGCGTGTCCACACTGGAGAAAAACCTTTCCAATGTAAACATTGTAACAAGAGTTTTACTGTATTATCCTACTTGAAAACGCACCTTCGTATCCACACTGGAGAAAAACCTTTCCAATGTATACATTGTGACAAGAGTTTCAAACAGATACATCACCTGAAGGGACACCAGCGTGTCCACACAGGAGAAAAACCTTTCCAATGTAAACATTGTGACAAGAGTTTCAAACAGTTACATCACCTGAAGGGACACCAGCGTGTCCACACTGGAGAAAAACCTTTCCAATGCAAACATTGTCACAAGAGTTTCAATCAGTTACATCACCTGAAGGGACACCAGCGTGTCCACACAGGAGAAAAACCTTTCCAATGTCAACTTTGTGACAAGAGTTTTATTGCATCATCTTCCCTGAAGAGACACGTTTTTGTCCACACATGAGAAAAACCTTTCCAGTGTCAACTTTGTGACAAGAGTTTCAGTCAGTCAGTTAAACTGATGTCACACGTTCGTGTCCACACAGGAGAAAAACCTTTCCAATGTAAACATTGTGACAAGAGTTTCAGTCAGTTAAACTGAAGATACACCTTCGTCTCCACACAGGAGAAACACCTTTTCACTTGTAACAAGAGTTTCAATATCTCGTCTCTCCTTAAGCGACACCTCCGTGTCCACACCGGACAAAAACCTTTCCAATGTAAACATTGTGACAAGAGTTTCAACAATTCAAGTAATCTGAATAGACACCTTGGTGTCCACAGTTCTCACAGGGCAAAAAAAGGTGTCCACTTTAAACGGTGTGACCAAAGTTTAAATAACTCGGGTCACTTGCTAAGACACCATTGCATTCACACCACGGGGTAAAAAAAATAAAGTTTCCACTCTAAATGAGCTCACAGGGAAGATTAAATTAAACAGCTGTATGTTCGTAGGGAGGTCGATAGACAAGGACAATATTTATTATACGGCTCCTATATTTCAAAACAAATATGGGTCAATTCTCCTTCTACAGCACGGCCACCCAGGCGTGGAATGCTCTGACCCCTTCCCTCAAAAAATGCAGATCACTTGCATCTTTTAAAACAGGCCTGAAAGTCCACCTTTCAGCAGGCCCAATGAAGAGGAAATTATCACTTCTCTTTTAAACAGGTGACCACGCCCCCTCCTAACTTTCTCCCACTCTGTACACTACGTACGTTTTATATGTTCCTGTAATGATATATTTTGTTGTTGTTACTGATGATATTGATTTTTTGTTGAGGGGTGCTAGCTCGTCCTATTGGGCTTTGTCTTTGTGTGAACACAAACAAGATGATTTGATTGGCTGATCATCATGCCATAGAGGTGATTTGATTTTCTGGATAAAAAGAGGGGGCAGAAAAAGTGAAGACACCAAAAGTGATTTGTAATGATTTGATTGGCCTCACTATATGTTTTTCCCCCTTTTTACCTCCTTTATGATGTTTTCCTGTTTTTGCTATATAGAAGTGTATATTTGTAGGCCTACGTCTCTAAATGTTATGATGAATTGAATACGGTGGACCGTAATGCTTTATGTGTCAAACCATTAATAATGAGGTTTTGGTTGTTACATTTTCTCGTTCAAGCTAATGATTGAATCATTCTGAATTCCTGCGAGGCCATGTCTACGTGTGTGGAGGCTCAGCCAATTAATGCAGACCAGGCTTCTTGTGAACGTGACAATGCTCCAACGTTGAAGCACTGGGCCCTAGTGGTAAGAGGAAGGACTGCAGGCGGACCCGTGGATTCATGACGAGGAAACCCCGTGCAGCTGGGCTTTAACATTGAGCGCTCGGTTGCACTTCCGCATTTGGGCCTAGGACAAATAAAGAGGATAGAGCATGGAGGTGCGGCCCGGTCTCCTGCGGGAGGTTTGCATAATGCTCAGTGTAAACAGGAACTGCGATGATGGAGTGTTCCAGCTGAGGTGCTAGATAGAAAGCTCATAACTTGTGTTGTAAATAATGAGATCCAGAACAGTTGAGAATTAAACAGCAGTCACCCTTCCCTTTTCAAATGTTTTATATCATCCACTGCACTTGAATGAACAGTATCCATGTTCCTTTGTCATTTCACAAAAATATAAGTTTGACAACTTTTATTAGGCTCTAAAATAGGAGTAAGGGCCGATTCATACTCCTATTTTAGAGCCGAATTAGCCCTGAAACATGACTGTCATGATGATTATCATGACAGTCATGACGCAACATGCAGCCTGTTTTACGCGATCGCTACATTCACAGTCCAAACGTGTATAAACATTCCGTTTTCAAATATAAAGTACTCACAATTTGTCCCACGGGTGTTAGAAATTTGCTGGTACAACGATTAGCACTGCTGCATTCCGTGTTCTTTAATAAAAAGCATTTTCGTCCAGTCATTTCTGTGTTTTGGCTTGTTTTTCCTTCTACTTCCGCCTGTCGGCTTCAACTGCGCCTCGGCACCCCTGTAGGTTAATTGTCACTTGCAATGATTTGCAATGCCCAAAGGAAGAAGCTCCGTCTCCCAAAGCCCTAGAATGGCTCTTGTTGTTACATACAGTAAGTATGTAGCCTATATTTCGCATGAAATTTACGAAGTATAATTAAATGATCACAGGCATTCTAGGTCTACGTCTCCCAGGTCTAGATGCAATTGAGGTTTTGTCAATTACATGGAGGCAGGAGCGCAAACAAACACCACAGAAAAAGTTAAGAACTTACAAATAGCAATCTTGCTACTTTTCATTCAATTGTTTAATTGTAATTGATTTATTTAATGTTGTAGTGTAGTTTAGTAGACCTGTTTTGACTTACTTGGCTTACATTTGAAGTAAATATTCCTACTTCAAGTACACTATCTAACTTGACTAAAATAGACAAATAAGGACGAAGAGTCTGCATCAAAGTCTCAGACGATCGGAGGGAAAATCACGCATGCAGAGAGATCAGCTGAAGTGTAGATGGATTGTATTTATTGCAATAACCGAGACAGACAGCAGAGTGCTTCCCCGTGGGCCAGGCTGGCCCACGGGAGCACACGGACACAGCCTCCCCACTCTCGTGGCTTGGCCGCTATAAGACTTCCTTAACATCCCAAACACAGACATTATATGTGGTCTACAACAGAGGTGTTCCTGGGAGGACAGACGGTATTTTTACATACGAATGTCATTGAGATGCAGATAGAAATGCTGTCTTGAGACTTAATCAAGTGACCTGTTGGTTTAAACAATAGAGCATGCTAATTCCTGTCACACCCAGTCGAGCCAGGCTATTTCATATGCACAATGGGCTAGACTTTACAGATTGCCACATTGCCTCTACAGATTGAATTCCCACAATAACTTTAGCCCAGAAATGTAGTTGATAATAGCATGCTATAGTACAGAATTATCGAGTCCAGATACGACACATTTCTTTGATAGATAAGTGTTTTCCATTAAGATGTAGATGTGTGGACAGTGTGGGGGATGGGGTAGATATTTGTTTCACTACTTTCAATTGTACATTTCTGCATACGTTGTTTTAGCTTATATGATCGGTTTGTTGGTTTGTCTAATGTTTCAGTATAGTGTTTACTTTCCTTAGATTCTTTGTTTATAGATCCGCATTTTTTTATTTATTCTTTCAGTTAGTGTGTTTTTTCAGCTTATTAGCCTACAGTTATTGAGAAGTTATTATTGATTACCGTATTGTTGTAGGTTGTAGGCTTAAGTAATGATAGGTTAGTAGGCCTTTATTTTCTACAATAATCCATAGTTCCATACTTTTATAGGCTTATTTAGTTATTTAGATTTTTTTGTAGGCTATGTAGGACACTGTAGTTGCTGTTATTGGTTTTGTATAAGACCTTATACCTGAGGGTTATGTTATGTTAATGTTAGTCATTTTATTTGTTTGTATTGGATATCACTTCAGATTTAGCAATTAACCCCCCCAAAGATGTCACAGGCGGTAAAAAACAGCGGTAAAATAGGAGTATGAATCATACTCCTATTTTACCGCTGTAGTGCCGAAATGATTTCGGCTCGTCAGAAATTTTCTGTAGCACCGAAGAGCCGACTTTAGCACGTATACCCCCCCCCCCCCCCAAAAAGAAATCACGTCACATTGTACTAGGCTCTACAGAGTCGAGCCGACTTTTATTCTGCTCTAAAATAAGAGTATGAATCGCGCCTGAATAATGTATATAAATAAATATTTCAGTAAATCTCTATGGGAGAGTTTTCAGTTCCATAGCTCTCCCTATAGAGCGGCGCAGTCCCTCCCCCTTTCAGAACAACGAACGGCCCAGGAAATGAAAACGCAATGCATTTCCCCATAGGCAGTTTTTATTTAATTTATTTAAAGACCTTTTAAGCGTCGTACGAAGCCAACTCTTGTCGTGACAAATCATGACAATACACACAATATTTTGGGCCAAACAACGAATTAGAAAGTAGAAAAAAACGGCAGGTTACAACACTTTTTTTGTTGTTTTTCTTCTTTGTAATTATTTGTTTGGTCCAAAATATTGTGTGTGTTGTCATGATTTGTCACGACAAGAGTTGGCTTCGTACGACGCTTAAAAGGTCTTTAAAGGACAACTTTAGTTTTTTTCAACCAAGGTTCATGTTTTAGGTTGTTATTAGAGAAACTAAAAGGTGAGTGTTCATTTTCTTTCATTTGCTGCTTTCTTTCGTTTTAGGGATTTTAGCTGTTTTTGACAGGGGGTGGGGGCATTCGAGCATGGGGCTAAATATGTATTTTTTTTTACCAAATTTGATGGTGATTTATTTATTTATTATTTACTATAGCCCTAATAAATGTGAAGGTAGCCTACTGGGGGAGGCTTATACTGTGTGTATAGGCTCAATATGTCAGTTTGTCACATTCAGTAGATCCTGTGATCTTTTGTGGCCAGATGTAATTTCTTGGGGATTATTAGGACTATAGTAAATAATAAAATAATAAATCACCATAATATTTTGTAAAAAAATACATATTTAGCCCCATGCTCGAATGCCCCCACCCCCCTGTCAAAAACTGCTAAAATCCCCAAAACGAAAGAAAGCAGCAAATGAAAGAAAATGAACACTCACCTTTTAGTTTCTCTAATAACAACCTAAAACATTAACTGGGGAAATGCATTGCGTTTTCATTTCCTGGGCCGTTCATTGTTCTGAAAGGGGGAGGGACTGCGCCACTCTATAGCCTAGTGACCGTTTATGGTACGTGCACAGTGCACGCTCCAGCAGGGCTAGTGCGCATGCGCACAACCCTTATGTACAGCAGCACACACACAGCTAGCTGTTTGCACTCGTTTGAACACTAATAATAAAAGTAAAACGTTTGAAAACAGTGTCGTCGTTAAGCATCTCAACCCTGAAACACAGCAGGTAAGATATGAACTGATTCACAGCTTGTTCTTACTAAATTTATCTTTTATATTATTGACTCATCTTTTAACATGATGGAACAACATGACGAGTATTTCTCTCATATCCGCTTGTTAGCTATACATTATTCTAAACAAGCAGTAGTTAATACTAACTAACAGCAGTAATATTATTGTAACTCGCTCCTCCAAAGGGAGCTAGCTCTCTCGGCTACGTGGCTTTGTTGCCTGCCTGCTCTGCTGAGTTGGAGGAGAGAGAGAGAGAGAGAGAGAGGGAGAGAGAGAGAGTTTAGATTGATTGATTCAACTGTTGAACATTGTATTCTCAGTATGTAGAATGGGTATATTTCAAACGAATGCACACAGGTGAGGTCAATAATACAAAAACTTAGTATTTGAGGACGAAACCACGACAAGCACCAAGACTTGTTTATATCAGGGTCCACCATTTTCAATTCATCAGAACATTTACATTTAAAGAAAAAGAAAAAGGGAATAACGTTTTATATTTTTATGGAGGCCAGTTTCAAATTGAAGACCCCCGTAGGTGCTCTTTAGAGTGGTTTTGACCTATTGTGTTGTGCACCTGCACACACCATTGAAATGTAACCCAAACCCTAACAAACACCTATTGTAACAAATCTTAACACGGAATTAGTTTGTTGTTCCAGACTCCTTGAAACCAAAATGGTTCCAAATAGATGAATTGGTTGTAGTTTTCTTGTTGACGAAAGGGTGTCTTTCTTTCACTCATCTGGGCTAGATCTGAAATAAACATCTCACTGAGCTTTTAGGGAGCGGCAAAAGAGGGCGCCCCTTACTGTGTGAAGTAAGGGGCGCTCTTATCGTTGTGTATATAGTACACTAATGTATACTATGCCTATTTGCTCAGACACTATGACGCTGATTCGTTCATTGTCAATGGGAATTGAATGTCCTCCAGTGTCCTCCAGGGGGAGGTATAGTTTAGAGACCAGGATTACTGCCCTCCACAGCAAAAGGGCCTTTCTGTGTGGACTTTGCATGTTCTCCCCGTGTCCCCTAGGGTAGGTACCCTCACAAAAAACATGCAGTAATCCTCCTCTCTAAACTACCTCCCCCTGGCCAGCCGGGGTGCCTAACAGAGGGGAAAGGAACTTGTTGGAATAACGTGTTCCTTCCTCGCGCTACGTCCGGCTGGGGAATCTCTCCCCTGTCAGGTGTAGGAGCAACATGGACACTCGGTCATGAAGGAAGCATGAGTTCAAGTCCGTTGCTCTCCCCAGTTAGGCGGAGGGTGTGTAGAGCCCAGGATCACATTAGATAATTGACAGGGTTACAAAATCGTGGGATAAAAATGTAGAAAAAAATATATAACAAATTTCCCACTCCACATCCCCAGCTGCCGGACTATAGGTCTCCAGTTATTAAAGTCCTTCCTTATTCACTTGATTTCAGACCAGAGTCCAGACTGCAGATGAAGACGAACTCTCCAGATTCATAAGAACTATAATACCCATGATGCATCACTCCCGGGTGAAGATGAACTCTCCAGACTCAGCCAGGGACGTTTCTATTAAACGGGAAGCTGAAGACGTTTCTATTAAACAGGAAGCTGAAGATGTTTCTATTAAACAGGAAGCTGAAGACGTTTCTATTAAACAGGAAGCTGAAGACGTTTCTAATATTAAACAGGAAGCTGAAGACGTTTCTATTAAACAGGAAGCTGAAGACGTTTCTATTAAACGGGAAGCTGAAGACCACCCACACCTCGGTAAGTTGCATGTGCTCTTCCTTTATTTTTTTGTTCTGTAGGGCTGCCACAATGTCTTAATTTCACTGTACAATAACAATGGCAAACTAGTGCACTATAAATAGTGCAAATTCAGTTTGACTTGGTATCTATGTCTGTGTGTTGTGTCTGGGAGTAGATTTGCTTCCGGCTCTTCAGATTGGGAGCACCTGTTTCCATTATCCTAATTGTCATCAGTTACACACCTACTAAGTATAGAGTGTTTAAGTACAGAGCGTCAGTTCACTCAAGTATTGAGTGTTTAAGTGGTTAACACCTTTCAAACAAGTATTTGCAAGCTTAGCGTCTGCACTTTCTTACTCTATTTACTCTACCGTATGTAAAGTAGTAACTCAACAGAGTGGATGTCAATGCACAGTGGCTGACGCGGCTAAAATTGCATGGTACATAATTGCGCCGTGGGATCATTCCTTGTCTAGTCTCTACCCTTTGACCTTTTTGACTTGGGTAACCCTGCCAGGATTACAAGACTCCTGCCGACATACAGTAGCTCTGGGGGTCATGGAGACACTCAAACTGCCCTGCCCGTCGAGGCAGGAGGCAGTCTTATTTTTGTCTTTTTCTTTTTTCAATTTTTCTTTTCTTTTCTTTTTTTTAAGTTTTTTTTTTACATGTAGGCAGTAGGCTTCTAAACCTCGCACCTGCAGTTGCACAGTGCCATGCAGGTCAGACCAAAGGAGTAGCATTTGCATCGACAGCAGCATTCCGACTTGCATCCACACTTGGTCAGCTGCTGGCAACTCTCTGCAATGGGTGGGAGCTCAGTCCAATCAATCTGCCACAGATCTCCTTTCTTGGTCCAGCCCCAGTTGGCGGGAGTCTGCATTTCTGGTTGACATACTGTTGACTGACTCCAGATGCAGGCTTGGTAGGAAGCACGCTTCATGTGTTGCTTCAGTGCTGATCGGGTTGGAGGAATGGCTTCGCCTCTGCTTCTGAGCAAACAAGTCCAACCTCACATCATTGACATCTTCAGCTGTGCTGGATCGGTCGTACATCATGACCACGAACTTCTCCAAGGTTTTCAGGTCTTCATCATCCACTACAGGTGGGTAATGGCTGAGTTTGCTGAAGACGCCGGAAGCCTCATCATAAACATTCCAGGTTTGCCAAGCAGACTTCTTCCCTTTTCCGCGGAATGCTGAAACAACACCGCAGCCAGTGAAGGCATGGAAGAAGAGCATCCCTTTGCTCTTTTCTGCAAGAGTGCAACACAGGTCATGAACAGGAATCCACTTTAAGTTCTGTCTTTGGCCAAAGGCAACCCACAACTGCTGTAGACCGAGCTCCTGAAGTGCCTGCAGAACACTGACTGCGACGACAACAACATCTGTGTCGTTGGCTTTGACCATGATGACCTTGCTGCCTGCTTCTGTGGCATGCCTGGCATCCACAAAGATCCGTGTGTCCGCTTCTTCGTGACTGCATGGTGCCACCCCAGCCAGATTGATAGTGCTGTTGCTGATAGCCTCTTCTTCCTTGGTCACAATGACTACATTTGGTGAGGCCACACATGCTATCTTATCAGCCAGAAAGTTGAATGGCTCAGCTTTGTTGTCATTTTCTCTCATAAAGTTTTGCCATTTTGAGGGATTTTTGCCCAAACCTGTCACCCTGCGTCTCACCCAGTGTTGGGCGCGTTACTTTAAAAAAGTAATTAGTTATAGTTACTAGTTACTTCTCCAAAAAAGTAACTGAGTTAGTAACTGAATTACTCTATTGTAAAAGTAACTAGTTACTAGGAAAAGTAACTATTTGCGTAAAAAATATGTGTAATATGTCTAAGAATTTGGATGGTTTTTGGGAGCAGGTTTCACAAGGTGCATAGAGTAGAACAGCATAGACACGTAGCCTACTTACAAGTTACAACTTACACATAAGACATAATAACCTTTTGCCATGAGGGAGAAATATACTTCAACTTCAATATATGTATTGCACTTCAATATAATATTTATTGAACCTCAACAGTAAACCAGGTGTAATTGCCTACACCAGTGGCTCTCAAACTTTTTGGACCTCAAAATTCCAACAACTTCAGACAAGACAACTGGTAGACAATACTGTCTAATTAAAGACACAAATTGGCTCAGAAATTAAGACAACTGGTCAGTGGTCAGTCACACACACACACACACACACACACACACACACACACACACACACACACACACACACGAGAGGACCTCCCCTGCATATCTCTCTCTCTCTCTCTCTCTCTCTCTCTCTCTCTCTCTCTTTGCATGCAGTCAGGCTGTCAACATTAGCTTTAGCATTAGCATGGTCTGTGTAGCATCAAGCTTTCACAACTGACTGCTATGTTTGTTTTATTCTAACCGTGTGAAGCCCAACACACGCCGGCTCCGTCCGACGCAGCGCGGCGCGTTGCTGCGCGACGCCGCCTGGAAAATAGAACTGGTTCTATCGGCGCGGCAGGCGACGCGGCGCGACGCGGCGGACGGAGCCGGTGTGTGTTGGGCTTCATGTTTGTAGCAACAGGAGGAGAAGCAGCCCCATTGCACATACGCACGCACACACACACACACACACACACACACACACACACACACAGAGTCACAGACACACACACTGTCAGCCGGCCCGTGGTAACAGAAAGCTTGGGGACGCTTAACATAATAACGGAGCACATTTCATTGTCAGTAACGGTAACTGCGTTGTAACAATCACAATTGTAATTAATTAGATTACCCGTTACTGAAAAAAATAACGACGTTAGGTAGCGCCGTTTGTTTAAACGCCGTTATACCCAACACTGGTCTCACCCCACGTCCACACTTCAATCTAGTTTCAGCTTTCAGACTAGATGGCCGGTAAACATCAAACACAATGTCTGTTCTCTTGTACTTGGTCGAGTATGCTTTTATTGTAGGAATGACATCAATCATTGCGTACTCTTCAAACGTCTTTGAACTCCTTGGGGGCAGACTGTTCACCAACGCTGCACCATCAATGATGTTTTCCACCATCACTGAGGGCAGCAGGATGTGACTGGTTCTCATGACGGAAGAACTCCTTCAAGTCACACTCTGCTCTGGCATGATATGAACAGCTTGGAGAACAGTTGACAGTCTTCCTTCAGCACTTGTCAACAGTGGCTGGTACCTGTCGGAAGAAGTCAACCCTATTCCTCTTGATTGTTTCATAGAAGGTGGATTCTTCTTTCCCCTCCAGTCCCTTCATAAACTTCTGGAAACGGACCTTTCTTTTCTCAAGGTGTGTGCCAATCAGCTCGGCGGCAGTGGGGTGAGCAATATCCTTTGTATCAAGTGAAAGCAGGTTCTAACTCTCCTCCTGGAAAGGATTGCCCATATCTTTAATGGCTTGTGAGAGCTTTTCTACTTTCTCAAGGAACCCTCTTTGTACTCGTTCTGTCTCCTCATGATGGCTGGTGTGTTTAGTACCCTCTTTGGCCCCACATGCTGCCTCATACTGTGAATCCAAGTGGCTGACTTCAGGACCAGCTATCATCCATCTTCTCAGTGCTGATGGGTCTTCAGTCACGCCAATCGCACCCCCGTCTGCCTTTATGACAGCGTTGACCTGCTCGTGAGCTTGGTCAATAGCCATTGCTGAAAACTGTCGGCTCGATGTATGTACAACAAAGTTTCCGCTCTCGAAGTCATGACTTATTCACCCTTGGCTCGGCTATCCCGCGCTGGCACACCCTGTCAATTCAGGCGCGGCTGTCTAACTAAACATCATACGTGGTAAACTACATGTAATCTACACTAGCTAACTGATGTGGGCTTATTAGACAACATTTGGGACACTGAAGTCATTAATTAGCTACACTAAACTAATTACTCAGCTGATACTGAACCCCATGCTGAGTTTCACAGCAGCGATGCCACCAGTGTGCCCTGGCTGTGCATTGACATCCGCCCTGTTGAGTTACAACATCACCCCCCCCCCCACACACACACACACACACACACACACACACACACACACACACACTATAAACCTCTAACAATACTAAGATATACACTGCCACCCATCTTACCCAAGTCAGACATAACACAAACCTCTAATTTAGCAGAATATTAGGATTCCGGGACTGATATATGGTACAAGGAAGCCAGTGAGTAAGTCCATGGGTCCAAATTTGGATTCTACATAGTGAAACATTTATGACTCGACACCAGTCTATGGGATTTTATTGAAAAATGCAATATTACTGTATATTCAATGACGGCCATCATGAAATATGGCCGCCATTTTGATTATATTTTTGGCCAGATGGTTTTATGAAAAGAGCAATGCCTAAGTAGTATGTGTGCCAATTTTGGTGCTTGTATCCGCAAGTGAACAATTCTCCTGTAATTTGCACTTTATCTGCCCCGCTATGGCCAACTGGCAGCGTGAACAAGACATTTGGCACTGATCGCTTGTGAAATTTGCCCCATACACACAGGCAGACAGATTCACAGACACATTTCCAGACGTACAGAGCTACGCAGTAGACATCTTATACATAGATTGTTAAGCTACCATCGGTCCACATTTCAATATTTCAGTGCTTCTGTTTCATGACATAATTTACTTCCAAATCAGAGGTCGGGTGTATCGTTTTTTTATTGTTTCAGAATTTCATGATTCAAATGAAATATTTGCTGTAACATCATTATTCATTTTGTTGTTAAACTAACTAAATATATTACTAAACATTACTTTTTCAGTATTTTTGCAAAAATCAGAACAGTAATAACCTGTAGTTAATAATGGTTTAGTCAATCTTGGTAGGTAATGTTTTATTTTGTACATGGAACATGGAAGAAGAATGGATTTACATTTTAGGAATCCAGTGTTGACCATCATGTTATGTTTCTGCTCCTAGACATCCTGCACATGGTTGTGTGTAAAGAGGCGGTTTCTCCTGAAGAGGAGAGGAGCCACAGTCTGCTCCAGGAGGAACCAGAGCCTCCACACATTAAAGAGGAACAGGGGGAGCTTAAAGAAGAACAGGAGGAGCTACTTCAAAGACCAGAGGAACCTGTTGGATCAACGCTGACATTACTAGCAGTGAAAGGTGAAGAAGAAAATGATGATGAGGATGATGAAGAAGACCTATCTTCCCACTGCTCTGAGATTGATGTTGAACTTGAATCTGATGTGGATGATGAAGAAGACATATCTTCCCACTGCTCTGAGATTGAAGTTGAACTTGAATCTGACACTGAAGTCACCGAAGACAGTGATGATCGGGAGGAGACCAATGAAGACGATGATGACGAACAGCATGACAGTGACTCAGGTTCCCTGAAGAAGCACCAGCTTGTCCACACTTTCAGAGGTTCAGTTGACCTGAAGAGACACGTTCGTGTCCACACTGGAGAAAAACCTTTCCAATGTCAACTTTGTGACAAGAGTTTTATTGCATCATCTTCCCTGAAGAGACACGTTTTTGTCCACACTGGAGAAAAACCTTTCCAATGTAAACATTGTGACAAGAGTTTCAATCAGTTACATCACCTGAAGGCACACCAGCGTGTCCACACAGGAGAAAAACCTTTCCAATGTCAACTTTGTGACAAGAGTTTTATTGCATCATCTTCCCTGAAGAGACACGTTTTTGTCCACACTGGAGAAAAACCTTTCCAATGTAAACATTGTGACAAGAGTTTCAATCAGTTACATCACCTGAAGGCACACCAACGTTTCCACACAGGAGAAAAACCATTCCAATGTAAACATTGTGACAAGAGTTTCAGTCGGCTAATTGATCTGAAGAGACACGTTTTTGTCCACACTGGAGAAAAACCTTTCCAATGTCAACTTTGTGACAAGAGTTTTACAGTATCATCCTACTTTAAAACACACCAGCGTGTCCACACTGGAGAAAAACCTTTCCAATGTAAACATTGTAACAAGAGTTTTACTGTATTATCCTACTTGAAAACACACCTTCGTATCCACACTGGAGAAAAACCTTTCCAATGTAAACATTGTGACAAGAGTTTCAATATGTTACATCACATGAAGGCACACCAGCGTGTCCACACTGGAGAAAAACCTTTCCAATGTAAACATTGTGACAAGAGTTTCATTCAGTTAAGTAACCTGAATAGACACCTTTGTGTCCACACTGGAGAAAAACCTTTCCAATGTAAACATTGTGACAAGAGTTTCAATCAGTTAAGTAACCTGAAGTCACACGTTCGTGTCCACACAGGAGAAAAACCTTTCCAATGTAAACATTGTGACAAGAGTTTCAGTTTCTCAAATGTTCTGAAGAGACACGTTTTTGTCCACACTGGAGAAAAACCTTTCCAATGTAAACAACAAGAGTTTCAATCAGTTACATCACCTGAAGGCACACCAGCGTGTCCACACAGGAGAAAAACCTTTCCAATGTCAACTTTGTGACAAGAGTTTTATTGCATCATCTTCCCTGAAGAGACACGTTTTTGTCCACACTGGAGAAAAACCTTTCCAATGTAAACATTGTGACAAGAGTTTCAATCAGTTACATCACCTGAAGGCACACCAACGTTTCCACACAGGAGAAAAACCATTCCAATGTAAACATTGTGACAAGAGTTTCAGTCTGCCAATTGATCTGAAGAGACACGTTTTTGTCCACACTGGAGAAAAACCTTTCCAATGTCAACTTTGTGACAAGAGTTTTACAGTATCATCCTACTTTAAAACACACCAGCGTGTCCACACTGGAGAAAAACCTTTCCAATGTAAACATTGTAACAAGAGTTTTACTGTATTATCCTACTTGAAAACACACCTTCGTATCCACACTGGAGAAAAACCTTTCCAATGTAAACATTGTGACAAGAGTTTCAAACAGATACATCACCTGAAGGGACACCAGCGTGTCCACACAGGAGAAAAACCTTTCCAATGTAAACATTGTGACAAGAGTTTCAAACAGTTACATCACCTGAAGGGACACCAGCGTGTCCACACTGAAGAAAAACCTTTCCAATGTAAACATTGTCACAAGAGTTTTACTGTATCATCCTACTTGAAAACACACCTTCGTATCCACACTGGAGAAAAACCTTTCCAATGTAAACATTGTGACAAGAGTTTCAATCAGTTACATCACCTGAAGGCACACCAGCGTGTCCACACAGGAGAAAAACCTTTCCAATGTCAACTTTGTGACAAGAGTTTTATTGCATCTTCCCTGAAGAGACACGTTTTTGTCCACACATGAGAAAAACCTTTCCAATGTCAACTTTGTGACAAGAGTTTCAGTCAGTCAGTTAAACTGATGTCACACGTTCGTGTCCACACAGGAGAAAAACCTTTCCAATGTAAACATTGTGACAAGAGTTTTACAGTATCATCCTACTTTAAAACACACCAGCGTGTCCACACTGGAGAAAAACCTTTCCAATGTAAACATTGTAACAAGAGTTTTACTGTATTATCCTACTTGAAAACACACCTTCGTATCCACACTGGAGAAAAACCTTTCCAATGTAAACATTGTGACAAGAGTTTCAAACAGATACATCACCTGAAGGGACACCAGCGTGTCCACACAGGAGAAAAACCTTTCCAATGTCAACTTTGTGACAAGAGTTTTATTGCATCATCTTCCCTGAAGAGACACGTTTTTGTCCACATGAGAAAAACCTTTCCAATGTCAACTTTGTGACAAGAGTTTCAGTCAGTTAAACTGATGTCACACGTTCGTGTCCACACAGGAGAAAAACCTTTCCAATGTAAACATTGTGACAAGAGTTTCAGTCAGTCAGTTAAACTGAAGATACACCTTCGTCTCCACACAGGAGAAACACCTTTTCACTTGTAACAAGAGTTTCAATATCTAGTCTCTCCTTAAGCGACACCTCCGTGTGCACACCGGACTAAAACCTTTCCAATGTAAACATTGTGACAAGAGTTTCAAACAGTTACATCACCTGAAGGGACACCAGCGTGTCCACACTGGAGAAAAACCTTTCCAATGTAAACATTGTCACAAGAGTTTTACTGTATCATCCTACTTGAAAACACACCTTCGTATCCACACTGGAGAAAAACCTTTCCAATGTAAACATTGTGACAAGAGTTTCAATCAGTTACATCACCTGAAGGCACACCAGCGTGTCCACACAGGAGAAAAGCCTTTCCAATGTCAACTTTGTGACAAGAGTTTTATTGCATCATCTTCCCTGAAGAGACACGTTTTTGTCCACACATGAGAAAAACTTTTCCAATGTCAACTTTGTGACAAGAGTTTCAGTCAGTCAGTTAAACTGTCACACGTTCGTGTCCACACAGGAGAAACACCTTTTCACTTGTAACAAGAGTTTCAATATCTCGTCTCTCCTTAAGCGACACCTCCGTGTCCACACCGGACTAAAACCTTTCCAATGTAAACATTGTGACAAGAGTTTCAACAATTCAAGTAATCTGAATAGACACCTTCGTGTCCACAGTTCTCACAGGGCAAAAAAAGGTGTCCACTTTAAACGGTGTGACCAAAGTTTAAATAACTCGGGTCACTTGCTAAGACACCATTGCATTCACACCACGGGGTAAAAAAAATAAAGTTTCCACAATAAATGAGCTCACAGGGAAGATCAAATTAAACAGCTGTATGTTCGTAGGGAGGTCGATAGACAGGGACAATATTTATTATACGGCTCCTATATTTCAAAACAAATATGGGTAAATTCTCCTTCTACAGCACGGCCACCCAGGCGTGGAATGCTCTGACCCCTTCCCTCAAAAATGCAGATCACTTACATCTTTTAAAACAGGCCTGAAAGTCCACCTTTCAGCAGGCCCAATGAAGAGGAAATGATCACTTCTCTTTTAAACAGGTGACCACGCCCCCTACTAACTTTCTCCCACTCTGTACACTACGTACGTTTTATATGTTCCTGTAATGATATATTTTGTTGTTGTTACTGATGATATTGATTTTTTTTGACGGGTGCTAGCTCGTCCTATTGGGCTTTGTCTTTGTGTGAACACAAACACGATGATTTGATTGGCTGATCATCATGCCATAGAGGTGATTTGATTTTCTGGATAAAAAGAGGGGGCAGAAAAAGTGAAGACACCAAAAGTGATTTGTAATGATTTGATTGGCCGAGCATGGAATGTGATGTATGACATAGGAGCACCCCTCACTTCACACACGTGTGATTGTTGTTACTGTATTCTTCATGTCTATGAATTGATTGCATAGGGTCTGAATGGAAACAAGACCGCAAGGACTTTGTGTGTGTTTGACTGTACTCGGTTGCTGTTTTTGATCCTTCAGCTATTGGTGTAGAATAGATTTTCATTTTACACCAAAATTTAATTCCCATTGAAAATGAATGGAGAATTTCACGTCATAGTGTCAAATAGTTATAGTGTCTATTTTACGTTATGTTGATGTACAGGTTTTATCAAATTGTACGGCGATTTCTTAATTATTATTTACTGTAGTCCTACTAGACCCCAGGAAATTGCATCTGGCTAAAATATCATGGGATCTATTGTATGTGAATAGGGAGATGACAAACTGACATATTGAGCCTGTGGCACATGGGTATGTGTGGCAGGCTCCTAGTACTCAGTTGTTCATTCAGACACACAGAAAACCACTACTATACCAAATTTTAAAATCACACATTATGCACATTACTCATACACTTATGCAGGTAAATGGTCCTTTGCTTACATATGGAAAAACCTTTATACGTAACAATAAAAGACATCGGTGTCGGGCATGGCTGAGGGAAGTAGGGGTGCCGGGCGGGCTGGAGCACCCCCTCCCCCCAGGCAGGGGGGGAGGGAGGAGAAAAATAAAAAATAAAAATGTCACGTTATTTATATAAATAAAAATGGACTGGTTGGAGAATAAAATAAATTGTATTCTTAAACTACATGTGACTTTTTTGTTTGTTTTTATATTTTTCATCGTCCCTGCTTGGCTGCTGCCTGCTGACGCTATTTCCGGTTACCTTTACGTACGGGGCGCACAGATTTCAATTTCTCCTGTCAGCTTGACAGTGTGTCTTTGTCGTGTGTGTGTTGTCGTCAAGTGTCAACATGGCTCAGAAGAGACTGAGTGATTTCTTTGGTGGGCCCAAGCCCAAATCAAGTGTCCCCAGCACCAGCAGCCGTGTGCAGCAGGGGACGAGTGCTAACATTGTCGTGGCGTTGTCGTCGTCGGAGGAAGAGGCGACTAGCGTTCCACTACAACTTGATCAACCATTCCAGCCCAAGGACGTCATCTTCCCAGGGAGACGTTTTGGAAAGGAAACATTTCACAGATCATTCCAGTCTACTTGGTTTGGAAAATGCAAGCCATGGTTACACTATGTGAAGGACAGGGACTGTGTTATGTGCTTTTCTTGCATTTCTGAAGTGGAGAAAAAAACTGATCAGTGAAGATACTGTTAGGCTCGACAACACGTTTGTTAAAGGTGGTTTCACTAATTGGCGCAAATCAGGAGAAAGATTCAAGGAACATGAGAGGTCAGAAGCTCACTCAAAGTCGGTGGAAAAGTTGAGTAGTCTAGGGCGCACGCCAATCAATGCCATGCTATCAGAAATAGCTGGTCAACAGCAGGCAACAGCGAGGAACGTGCTGGAGCTGTTGTTTAGAAGCATTCACTTTCTCGGGCGCAAGGGGGCTCCTTTCAGAGGGGAGAGTACTCGTGACGTTATTCTGTATGAGTTAATGCTGGAACGCACATATAATCTCCAAAAATAAAATGAATGGCTGAGCAAGAGAGAGAACTGGATGTCGGATACTATCCAGTCACCCTCCTCATTGGAATATTTCTTCTCAGCCTTATGCTTTGACTCATCAAAACCTCTGCAGACAGAAATCCCATAAGTAAAAGCACTTTTATGTGATGCTACTACCGCAGGGTTTCTTCCAAACATGACAGCTCCCTTCAAAATTGCTTACTGGGCCAATAGAGGGCACAGTACTTTGCACTGAGCACCAAACTGCTTGGTAATGTGTGTACACAGAATCTTATTTGAAGCAAACCCCCCCACTAACGCAAGATACTCAATGCTAAGATCCTTTTTAAAGATTTCTTTGAGACTTTTAGTGATGCCACTCAGACTTTCATCAAAGAAAGATCTCATCTTTGCTCTTGAGATTGTGATCAACCCTTCGTCCCAGCTGACACCTTGCACATTCTCGAAGTTGAAGCTCACTGGGAAACTTTCTTTCATACTCATTCCAGAGATCATCAGAGAATATTTCTTTCAAGCTACTTTAAAAGTTTTTTGTCACCTGCTCCCATCCCATATCATTACCATGGAGGCCTCAAAAAAGTCAATCAAAGAACAAGATTCCTTTACAGGATCTCCTCACTGGTCAGCAAAAACACCTTGAAGACCTTAACAGGAGCCCTCGTACAAGGTTTCTTTGACTATGCATCCACCTCTTGGTACCACAGCACCTCAAAGGCCCTTAAAACAAGGCTCCAGACCTCCCAAAACAAACTGGTCAGGCTCCTACTTGGCCTCACCCCCCGAACCCACCTCACCCCTGCCCACTTTGACAGGCTGGGATGGCTTAGGGTCGTCGACAGAGTAGCCTACAGCATCTTGCAATGGGTCTGGTCCACAAGATTCGATACACCACCAAGATACCCATGTACCTGTCTAAATACTTCCTTAATGTAAACGAAGTCCACACCCACAACACCAGAGG
Source organism: Protomyctophum parallelum (assembly GCF_964188405.1). Taxonomy (NCBI): domain Eukaryota; kingdom Metazoa; phylum Chordata; class Actinopteri; order Myctophiformes; family Myctophidae; genus Protomyctophum; species Protomyctophum parallelum. Next base: position 9,339,281 of record NC_139707.1, read on the forward strand.
GAGTGCAACAAACCATGTACAACCCAGATTCGGCACAAACAAGGGACTAAATTCTTTTCGCTCCTATGCCACCAAAATGTGGAACGCCCTACCAACAGTCATTAAGACATGTGAATCCCTTGACTCCTTCAAAACCGCTCTCAAAGGGCACCTACGGATGGCTGCAATTCGAAACTGGCCTCTGTAAAATCTGAATCCCCCCCACCCCATTTCCCTCACTGTATATTGTATATTTTCCCAGTGCTTGTATATTTTCCCTTTTTTGCTTCCCATATGATGAATTCCTGTTCTGTTCTTTAGCTACATAGAAATGTCTATTTGTATGTCTCTAAATGGTTGTATGTCTTTAAATGTTTTGATGAATTGAACAATGTGGACCCTGTTGTAAACAAGTGTAATGCTTAATTGGGTCGTCCACTCACAGTTGACAGTCTTTGTATTGAGTTTGTGCTTAAAATGTACTGTAAATTCTACAAACTGTTAATAAATATTTCAATCAATCAATCAATCAATTATGCAGCTCTTTCAGGACTCCTCCATCACATACTTCATGTACCGTGATGTCAATGGTACCACCTGTAAGCAGGGCTGGACTGGCCACAGGGCATACCGGGCATTTTCCCGGTGGGCCGCGACCGTAGGGGGCCGCCATGAATATTATTTTTTTGACAGGCAGGCAGGCCAATAGGCGGCAGGCCACCAGGAAAGGTCCGGGCGTGCTGCCATTCTGGCAGTGCCATCATGATAATTTCACTGTACCTGTATCAGTGAGTGACAAATAAACCCTCTACAAAGGGTTGTGTAGTTGTCTGTTGGTTTGTATAATTTAGGCCTATGTTCTGTAAAAGTGGTGGTATTAGGGATTGTTTGTTTGTTATAGATATTATTATTATTATTATTATTATTATTATTATTGTCTTTTTCTGTCTTTATCAGATAGAATACAGAAAATGAGGAGAGAGAGAAGGGGAGTGAGGGGAGACACACAGCAAAGGTCATCGGGATTGCTAAGCACCAGCAGCCCAGGTGAGGTCAGAGTAATGAATCTGATGCTGCAGGAACCAAAGTGAATCCTGCAAACTACAATGTTAAGACAGACGTAAAGGCAACAAAGAGTAGGAGAGAGGAGAGAGAATGCTTGGCCCGAGGCTGAGGTGTTTCAGGCAACAATAGCAGTTGCAGCAGTGGTAACAGGCCTGTAGAATTAGTGGCATAATTGTCCTATTGCAATACATCATATAGGTACACACACGCGCACACACACACACACACACACACACACAACTCTGAGATACAGTTCTGAAGCCACCTGAGGAATTCACACGTCACATGAGTGCCTTTTGATTAAGTCAGATGACAAGCTGATGAGACGGTTACCATTGTCTTAGAACAGTGCTAGAACTCGTGATTCAACCTTTAGAACAATACACTAATATTATCAGGGTTGTGGACCTTTCAGAGTGGGAACTCTGGGGGGTGGGAGCGGTAAATTTCACTCATATGTGATTTGATAAATGTTAATAAAGAAACTGAACAAAAAAAAGAACAATACAAATACACTACACAAAGATCGTGCCTGTGGTACACCGTTACTCCAATTGAAGCCCCTGATGTGACTTTTTGGATTGATTGAATACTTTAAAAGTTTAAAAAAGGCACTTCTTTCCATGTCAAGGACCGTCATATTGATACTAGGCCACTGACCCACATTTGATTAAATGTTCTCACCCTACTGTATGTATTTTCATAATTAAGTTGTTAATATGATTTACTAAAGAATTCCACAATTCTCTATATGCTATATATACTGTAGATAGTGTTGAGTAGTGTATAATGTTATTTTTTTAATGGTAGTTAAACTACTAGATGGTAGTTAAACTACTAGACCCTAGGGTGGTTGCTAGGGTCTAGTATAGGTGGTTGTTTTTCTTAATCCTTGAATTGTGTAGTATAAGATTCTGCCAGGTGCCAGGCTGAATTAATGTCCAATGGGATTTTTTTAACCCCTTATTACACATTACCTGGACCCAAACATGGAAATGGAAAAAATGTGAGCTTGTAAGATTGGCTATTTGCATAAGATCGCCTTTTGTAATTAACCTTTCTGTTTTTGACTTTTCAGCTTCACCCAGTTGAGTTCTACCCACAGAGGATGGAGCAGTCTTTCTCAGGGACACTTTGAACCATATGGGACCTTCGGCTTCCCAGGCGGGCTCTCTAACCATTCAGCTATGGCCGCCCAACGTGGTTGTAGGAATGACCAATAGACAGAGGTCAGTGAACGGTCCTGGACATTCATATATATTTCAAAGTGAGGCTCTATTAAGTACTCAACTCAGTACTTTAGTCAATTATATAAATTCCTGTTAAAACATTAGTCCTACTCAACTATATGAATGTTGCCCAGTCAAATTTGAAGTGGGTGCTTTTAAATAAGCTTTTTTCTTTATTTTCTTTCATATCGAACATTTCAAGTCTATTCTATTATTGTTTGTCTTTAAATGTCTTGATGGATTGAATACAGAGGACCTTGATGGGAACAAGTCCTGTGGGATTATTTGGACTACTCTTTAGCATTCTTTTGTTCTACCATGCCTATTAATTAAAGTATTCAATCAATCAAAAAAAAGTCACACCAGGGGCCACATCAGTGATCATTGATCACATATGAATTGATCAACAGGTTAAATCACCATTTCCACAGTTCTAAGACAATGATAACTGTCTCATCAGCTTATTATCTGAGTTAATCACACGTTTTACCATTTAATGTGTGTCTGTCATGTGATTTACTCAGGTGGCTTTTCATAACTCTGAGCTGTACGGAGGCAACGAACAGTGTTGGGTAGTAACATGTTACTAGTAATATATTACTGTAATATTATTACTTTACCCAGTAACGAGTAAAGTAAGGTATTACTCTGCCAAACAATAGTAATAGTATACTTACTTACGTCTTTGTAAAAAAATACATATTACTCAGAATTTGTTTGCTACCGTTTGAAAACATTTCCTTTAAAATGACAAGAGATATTTCTGCTTTATTTTATAGACTTTTTGGCTGATTGGTGACTCTTTTTCTTCTCCTTCTTATTCAAAACAATTAGATTATACAGATTTGGTTGTCATAGGATCCCATTTTGAAGTAATATGTCATATTATATGAAATATATATTACTCTTGATTCCAAGTAATACGTAAAATTATTACTTTTTTAAGGAGTAATACATTATGTAATAAGTAACATATTACTCTCTTGAGTAATATTGCCCAACACTGTCCACAAAGGCCATGGTTGTCGTTGCCCCTCAGTTTGACCTTGTGCCCCTCAAAGAAATGGCATGCCGTGAGGCCAGAGTGTCCATAATGTCCCAGCTGACTGTACCACTTTCTCCTCTGTCTCGTTTCTTGTGTAGACACCAGTGTCTCTTTCTTGTCATGTAGACACCAATGTCATTTTTTGAGATTCTGAATTCGTAATAACTCCTATGAAATAATCACACTAAAACACACATATTATATGGGGCACTACATTAGTGTTTAACAATTCAAATGGCCATAACACAGCTCATTGCTCTGCTCAGCGCAATATAGGGCTGGATTTAAAGGCTTCAAGCAGCCTGAAAAGACATGCAGTAAATTAAGACTAACTCTTTACATTGTAACAAGGCCCAGATTTAGGAATGCCACAAATGCTACAAAAGGTTTGTTGCAGAAATTAGATTTGATAATTTGATACAAAGGGTAAACGTCAGTCTTGGTACTCTTTTGCTTCTAACTGCCTTCACCATTCTGTCTGCCTTCTTACAAAGAAAAAGCCAAAACCCATGAACATTCAATCATAGTCAAATGTAACTTTATAGGACTCTATACAGTGCATATGGGCTTAAATTGATGCCAATATTATAAGTGCACCTCCAAAAGCACTTTCACTTCTGTCGATGTAGGGGGCGCCACAGACATGAGAATTAGTCTCTATGAAAAGAGGGGTCAACGAATATTGTGGATTTTATTTCACCACCATGTTTTTCTTAATCATTAAAGTGTGTATTTTAAGATTCTGCCAGGTGCCAGACGGAATTGTGATGCACTTGCAGCACCAATGGGTCCACTGTGGTGCGTTTGTGGGTGTGGCTTGAGCATTTACAGCCCATCCCATAAGACCACCTACCAATGAAGCCTTTAGCATAGAACTGTAGTTGTGTGAGCCAATAACACACAGGGGGGGGCGGGGCATCGGCAAATTATATAGCCTGTCCCTATAGGTGTCTAAGATCATCTACTACAGTGTAGCCTACATTAGTGCAGACCAGCTTTAAGTGTCGACACACATCAGATCTTGGGAAAAACATGTCGCACTACATTGACTACAACTACCCAAAAACGTAAGCACTGACCATTTTAACTTGTATTAATGGTTATTTGATGGATGGAAAGAAAGCGTATGATGCAAATTCTGTATTGCTAAAGTCTGTATTGCACACTGCTTCGATTTTGTTGCACAATTTGGGATCATGTAACATGTTTTAATTCGACCGTGTCAATCACGTTTAGCCACTGCCTTCGGAATGTTCATCCGCCATTATCTTGGTTCAATTTTATGCAGTCTTCGCATGATCTTGTCTAGGGTGTCAAAGGTGTGTGCAGACTTGAATATTATTCGACTCGGTTCGTCCTGTTTGTGTTGCGCCAGGTTGCGCCGCTCCCGTTCGCACAACTGTCACACTTGTAAGATTCACAATGGACTGGTATATTTCTTTTAAATAGACTTAATATATTAACTGTATTCTTTATCTCTGTTATGCAGCTGTGGCATGTGTGAAAATAATATGAAGAAACATAATAAAAGGTGAGCTTACTTAAAAGTTTACAAATATATTGTATATATTTTGTTAACAATAATATGCTGTATTAATTGCAAGAATTGTTATTTCTCGTCTGAAGTGTTTTATAATGATTGCTAATATGTTTGTAATACAGTATGGGAGAGAAGGATCAACGTTACAAGGAGGTACTAAACCTGGCAAGGTAAATATTCTTTCAAATATGTTAATCTATATTACAATAAGAATGAATACACTATTACAATTAAATAACCATATGCTGAATAAGGTTCAGTTAATTGTTGTCAACTATTTTAATAGCGGTCTAATTGTTTTCTGAATTAAAAATGCTATCAGATCACCTTGAACTCAAAATACACAAAATAGTGAAAATTATAATTCATGTTGATCAAGGAGTTAAGCATTTTCACATCAAGACTTTTCCTCCCTCAGAAATGAACTGAAAGAACATGAAAAAGAACATTCGTCATTCAGAAACAGGTATGTGAAATTATTCAGAATAAAATAGGAATAATGTACGAAAGCAACCACAAATGAAAAGCTCCTTATAATACAACATGAATATCTTTTCTTTTTTTTTCATGAAGAATGGCAGCCAATCTAAAAGAGAAGTTAATAACAGGAAATTGTGAGAGCATGGACAGTCCTGTTAGCACGACACAACTGAGAAACATGTATGATAAACTAATGTACATCAAGTGGACTGAAATCAGGCATGATTTGAAAACAAAGGAGGAAGACGGCAAGTTTGCAGGAGAATTGATTCGGGTATGTATACATGTGATGACTGAAAGTTGTGCTGTTAGGCTACTGATTTATGTTCTGCAGTCTCTTATTCAATGCTTAGCTTCATTTACTAAATCCATGCATCCTCTAACACCCAATGCTTTTATCATCATATAGGGAATGTTTGAGGCTTCAAGAAAGGATATGGATGAAAAGAAACAGCAATTCGAGAAAATGTTTGCATTCCACAAACACAGCACGTCACCATCATCACCCAATGATGTATGACGATATGATTACACAAAATATATATCTTTCCACATTTAATCTTGTACTTGTGCAGCTTTGTTAATTTTCTACCTTTCTTACACAGGTAACAACATACAAAAAATTGGCTGCCCAAAATCTACAAATGGCTGTATACCACAGCAGGAAAGAAGATGTTGTTAAGGTATGGCTGATGTACATCAAAGTTCTGTGCACTACAAACTTATAGAATACTTTACTGTACATGAAGCTTAGGTATAGATCACTCTATAGAGGCTATTCAATCAGGACTAGAGAGAGAACAGTAGTGTAAACATGCTTGCATTTAGGGTGGGTTGCCCTAGCCTCGACGACCTTACAGGGGAATGCAAAGGCTCAACTTATATAACTTAGATAGCATTTTATGTAGACATATAGCACTCTATAGCAGCGACGTAGAGTCTGTGGGGGCCATGGCCCCCATGAAGAATCCCTTGAGGATTGATCAAACTCTTCGGCTCTGCTCTATAGTGTATACGCATAGTTTCATTATAGACATTCCACTGTGAGGTTCTTAGCATACGTAAGATCCTTGATGACTATTTTTATGTATTTAATGTATTACCATGTGTTGTTCTTGTAAATCGCTCTGGATTAAGAGCGTCTGCTAAATGTGGTAAATAATAATAATTGTTGTGGTTTAATGAATCACTGAATGAAATTATTACCGTAGATTGTTTAATGTATACCATGAATCATTTAAAATCTTAGTTTTTCAACATTGTCTCATAAAGGGTCCGTTCCAGAAATGCCAAGAGAGGGAGACATTCAGACCTCTGGCTGCTGAATGCTACTGGTTGGGTTGTTTGATGGCTTTAAACAATCCCCCACTTCAGCCTGACTGGGCGAGTCATATTCCTGGACTTTACACGTGGAATATCTTCCCACATGCTCTGTCTGCAACCCCAGCTGACACAGCTCCGCTTGCAGCCCCGCTTGCAGCCCCGTCTGCAGTGCTGGCTGATGCAGCTCCACCTGCAGCCCCGTCTCATGCAGCCTCAGCTACAGAGACTGCAGCTCTGTCTCCAGCCCCGGCTGATGCTGCTTCGCCTGCAGCCACGGCTGACACAGCTCTGCCTGCAGCCCCGGCTGATGCAGCTCCACCTGCAGCCTCGTCTCATGCAGCCCCAGCTACAGAGACTGCAGCTCTGTCTCCAGCCCCAGCTGATGCAGCTCCACCTGCAGCCACGCCTGCAGCCTCGTCTCATGCAGCCCCAGCTACAGAGACTGCAGCTCTGTCTCCAGCCCCAGCTGATGCAGCTCCACCTGCAGCCACGCCTGCAGCCTCGTCTCATGCAGCCCCAGCTACAGAGACTGCAGCTCTGTCTCCAGCCCCAGCTGATGCAGCTCCACCTGCAGCCCCGCCTGCAGCCCCGTCTCATGCAGCCCCAGCTACAGAGACTGCAGCTCTGTCTCCAGCCCCAGCTGATGCAGCTCCGCCTGCAGCCCCGCCTGCAGTCCCGGCTGATGCAGCTCCACCTGCAACCTCGTCTCCTGCAGCTATGTCTCCAGCCCCAGCTGACACAGCCCCGCCTGTAGCCCCAGCTACAGAGACTGCAGCTCTGTCACCAGCCCCAGCTGATGCAGCTCTGCCTGCAGCACCGGCTCCTGCAGCCCCAGCTACAGAGATTGCAGCTCTGTCTCCAGCCCCGGCTGACACAGCTCTGCCTGCAGCCCCGGCTGCAGTGACGGCTGATGCAGCTCTACCTGCAACCTCGTGTCCTGCAGCTCTGTCTCCAACCCCAGCTAAGTCAGCTCCGCTTGCAGCGCTGGCTGATGCAGCTCCACCTGCAACCTCGTCTTCTGCATCTCTGTCTTCAGCCCCGGCTGACACAGCTCTGCCTGCAGCGCCGGCTGATGCAGCTCCGTCTGCAGCCCCGCCTGCAGACCCAACTACTATTAATATATATGTGACAGTAATTCATACTTGTAACCATCTGCATTGAGTGCATTCAGCTCTATTAGTCAAAATGAATCTAGCAATCAACTGAATGCGGATATATAAATACTGTGTGCATCATGTTTAGATAATGTTTGTTTATTAAAGGTACTGTAAGTGATATTTTGTTTTGTATTTTTGTTTGTTGGAAACAACAAAGTCTTGGGGCCTGTTTCACGAAACTTGGATTAACTATAAATCTGGGATTTAAATCAAAACCAGGCTTGTTACATCCTGGTCTGTACAGCCTGGGGCCTGTTTCACGGAACTTTGATTAGTGATTAACCGGTTAGCCAGTTAAAACCTGGATAGCATGTTGAGGCTTGGTTTCATGAAAGCAATGCCACACTTGTTACCATGGAAACTAATGCTGTGCATTTAGCCTGCTCCGGACCAGGCTAACAGCCAGGTTTAACGTAATCCTGATGTCTTTACTATTCATTAAGCAGTCAAGCTGATCACAAACCAATGATTTTTTTCCTCCACACTTATTCAATTATTATGGGTTTATGTTGCCTTATTTTTATCTGTCTGCATTAAAACATCATATTGGTACACATTGCCATTAAAGCTCTAATTTAAACCCTTTATACAAAATCAAATAACCAAAATATATAGGCTGCATCATGACAGCTTGTGAGCTTGTAGATCAGCCACTTTTTGTGAATGTTCCCCCAGAATAGGTTTGCTGTGTTGCAAGTGGTTAAGAAGAATTAATGTATTTGTAAAAGTGAAAACATTACTAAATATTACCATTATATTTTCTTATACAACATATTACCACTGTAACATTTCACACACCAACGGCCAAGAAGTGCATCGCCCCAAGCCAGGATTGAACACATGACCCACGGTTCACCAGTCTGGGGAACTTTAGTTGAACGGAATAAACCAGTCTGTACAGACCAGGATTTAACAAGCCTGGTCTTGGTTTAAATCCTGGATTAGTTCATCCAAATATGCCCCTGGTTTATTCCATTCCACTAAAGCCAAGCAAGGCTTGGAATGGTCGGATTCATCGATTTATCCTCACTAGACACATTCGGTGGAACACAGATTTACTGATCCTTCTTTTTCGTGGAGTATTATGGCAGTTGGCATCCTTAATTGTTGCATTACTGCCCCCTTCTGTATATCTCTATTCCAGACATACTGATACATTCACACAGACGTGTGCCATCAGGGGCATCAATATAGCTGGGGGGAGGAGCTGGGGTAAAGTTCAGAGTTCTCCCAACCGGAATAAACAGTGGCGTGTTGGGTTTTCAAATGCAGATGCTTTAAATACTACTAATTTAAAAGTCGGCATCATGGCTTGCCAGATCACAGGCACAGATCCTTGTTGCCAATCGACAAAGGAAGAAAAGGAAGAAAATGAAACAAGCTAGAGTCCGATTGGAATGTTTTCCTTGACTGCTGGACATGATCCAACACAAAACAATGGCCTGATATATTCCTATGGTAAGAGACACTTTTCTATAGATATGAATATGATCACTGAAACTTATCATAATATATATTTTAAAAAGCCATTAATTCATCAATGATGTTTATAGAACACGTTTTAGTGAATTCCAAGTAGGCTACCGACACCATTCTTTTTCGACCGCACTTTGCCAAACGATGGCTCTGTGCCAAGTTCCAACTGACGTGCATCCCCTTCTACACGATCAGCCCCTGCTAGTGTAAACTACTTAGAATTCACTACAATGTGTTCTATAAACATATTGATGACTTAATGGCTGTTGGTTTTAAAGTTTAATTGATCATATCTATAGAGTGGCTCGACCAGGCGATTAAACACTGCGCCGCGGTAACACAATGTTTTGTAACATGGAGGGAGATGGAGAGGCAGATCTCCGATTTTGGTGGTCCTTATGCTTGTGCAACTTGATACATGCAATAAAGTATAAAGAGATAAGGATACTCTGACTATAAACCACTTGAACCCCAGGTCCCCAGCATAAGCCAAAATGATGTATAAACGATGATATTTTGTAAAAACTGTTTATGCTAGTTGTTTTCCTTCTGGTCCCAGTCAGAGATTATCAAACAAAGAATAGTCAAACTCAGAGGCGTGAAAGACACCTATATGAAAACAAAGGAAATGCCACCCCCGCTATGCATGATGGGATAGGTGTTTGTAGTACTCTCTCTGAAAGATGGATCTTTAAGAGTTTTAACTTGACTTCTTTATAAGCTGTAGAACGGTATTCACTCTAATTAACCAATACATCATTATTTTGCTATGATTCCATGCTTTCATAGAAATGACACAATGACAGTCATTCTAATATAAATCACATAAATCACACAACAGACTACACTAGAGTGACATACATTAGGGTATTTGCTATTGTGATATGGCTTAAGTGTTATATAAAAATATAAAGATGACAAGCTGATGAGACAGTTACCATTGTCTTAGAACAGTGCTAGAACTCGTGATTCAATCTTTAGAACAATACACTAATATTATCAGGGTTGTGGACCTTTCAGAGCGGGAACTCTGGGGGGTGGGAGCGGTAAATTTCACTCATATGTGATTTGATAAATGTTAATAAAGAAACTGAACAAAAAAAATAACAATACAAATACACTACACAAAGATCGTGCCTGTGGTACACCGTTACTCCAATTGCAGCCCCTGATGTGACTTTTTGGATTGATTTTTAGACATTTTATACATATGGAAAGGACATTCCGCATAGGCTCTGTCGCCTTTAGTAATGAACCTTTCTGCTTTTGACTTTTCAGCTTCACCCAGTTGAGTTCTACCCACAGAGGATGGAGCAGTCTTGCTCAGGGACACATTGAACCATATGGGACCTTCGGCTTCCCAGGCGGGCTCTATAACCATTCAGCTATGGCCGCCCAACGTGGTTGTAGGAATGACCAATAGACCGAGGTCAGTGAACGGTCCTGGACATTAATATATTTCAAAGTGAGGCTCTATTAAGTACTCAACTCAGTACTTTAGTCAATTATATAAATTCCTGTTAAAACATTAGTCCTATTCAACTATATGAATCTTACTTTAAAAAATATATATATATCCCACGATTTTGTAACCCAGTTTTCTTTTTCACCCAGTGCCAATTATCTAATGTAATCCTGGGCGCTACACTTCCTCTGCCAACCTGGGGGGGGCAGCGGACTGACCTCATGCCTCCTTCTATGCATGAGGAGTCCAAGCTGCTTCTTTTCACCTGACAGAGGGGAATTTCCCCGGCCGGACGTAGCGCGTGGAAGGGACACGTTATTCCGACCAGTTCCTTTCCCCTCCATCAGGCGCCCCGGCTGGCCAGGGGGAGGTTAAAGCTTTTTTCTTTATTTTCTTTCATATCGAACATTTCAAGTCTATTCTATTATTGTTTGTCTTTAAATGTCTCGATGGATTGAATACACAGGACCTTGATGGGAACAAGTCCTGTGGGCTTATTTGGACTACTAAAAGTCACACCAGGGGCCACATCAGTGATCATTGATCACGTATGAATTGATCAAAAGGTTAAATCACCATTTCCACAGTTCTAAGACAATGATAACTGTCTCATCAGCTTCTTATCTGAGTTAATCACACGTTTTACCATTTAATGTGTGTCTGTCATGTGATTTACTCAGGTGGCTTCAGAGCTGTGGCTTTCCATAACTCTGAGCTGTACGGAGGCCACGAACAGTGTTGGGCAGTAACATGTTACTAGTAATATATTACTGTAATATTATTACTTTTCCCAGTAACGAGTGAAGTAAGGTATTACTCTGCCAAACAATAGTAATATTATACTTACTTACTTCTTTGTAAAAAATACACATTACTCAGAATTTGTTGGCTACCGTTTGAAAACATTTCCTTTAGAATGAAGAGAGATTTCTGCTTTATTTTATAGACTTTTTGGCTGATTGGTGACTCTTTTTCTTCTCCTTCTTATTCAAAACAATTAGATTATCCAGATTTGGTTGTTATAGGATCCCATTTTGAAGTAATATGTCATATTATATGAAATATATATTACTCTTGATTCCAAGTAATACGTAAAATTATTACTTTTTTAAGGAGTAATATGTAATAAGTAACATATTACTCTCTTGAGTAATATTGCCCAACACTGGCCACAAAGGCCATGGTTGTCGTTGCCCCTCAGTTTGACCTTGTGCCCCTCAAAGAAATGGCATGCCGTGAGGCCAGAGTGTCCATAATGTCCCAGCTGACTGTACCACTTTCTCCTCTGTCTCGTTTCTTGTTAATATGTAGACACCAGTGTCTCTTTCTTGTCATGTAGACACCAATGTCATTTGTTGAGATTCTGAATTCGTAATAATCACACTAAAACACACATATTATATGGGCACTACATTAGTGTTTAACAATTCAAATTGCCATAACACAGCTCATTGCTCTGCTCAGCGCAATATAGGGCTGGATTTAAAGGCTTCAAGCGTCCTGAAAAGACATGCCGTAAATTAAGACTAACTCTTTACATTGTAACAAGGCCCAGATTTAGGAATGCCACAAATGCTACAAAAAGAACTGTTTGTTGCAGAAATTTGATTTGATAATTTGATACAAAGGGTAAACGTCAGTCTTGGTACTCTTTTGCTTCTAACTGCCTTCACCATTCTGTCTGCCAAAACCCATGAACATTCAATCATAGTCAAATGTAACTTTATAGGACTCTATACAGTGCATATGGGCTTAAATTGATGCCAATATTATAAGTGCACCTCCAAAAGCACTTTCACTTCTGTCGATGTAGGGGGCGCCACAAACATGAAAATTAGTCTCTATGAAAAGAGGGGTCAACGACTATTGTGGATTTTTTTCACCACCATGTTTTTCTTAATCATTGAAGTGTGTATTTTAAGATTCTGCCAGGTGCCAGACTGAATTGTGATGCACTTGCAGCACCAATGGGTCCACTGTGGTGCGTTTGTGGGCGTGGCTTCAGCATTTACAGCCCGTCCCATAAGACCACCTACCAATGATCTGTAGTTTGCTGGAGCCAATAACACACAGGGGGCGGGGCATCAGCAAATTATATAGCCTGTCCCTATAGGTGTCTAAGATCATCTACAGTGTAGCCTACATTGGTGCAGGTGACAGACCAGCTTTAAGTGTCGACACACATCAGATCTTGGGAAAAACATGTCGCACTACACAAATAGGTAAGCACTGACCATTTTAACTTGTATTAATGGTTCTTTGATGGATGGAAAGAAAGCGTATGATGCAAATTTGCTAAAGTCTGTATTGCACACTGCTTCGATTTTGTTGCACAATTTGGGATCATGTAACATGTTTTAATTTGACCGTGTCAATCACGTTTAGCCACTGCCTTCGGAATGTTCATCCGCCATTACCTTTTTCTGACCTGGTTAAATTTTATGTAGTTTTCGCATGATCTTGTCTAGGGTGTCATGCTGTGTTTTGAGAGATTGAGAGAGAGGTGTGTGCAGACTTGAATATTATTCACCTCGGTTCGTCCCGTTTGTGTTGCGCCAGGTTGCGCCGCTCCCGTTCGTCCGTTATCCTTCCCCCCCTCTGCCACTCAGGTGGAAGAGCGCATCACTGCATGCCTGGCTGACATATCACAGTGGATGTCCTCCAACCACCTCAAGCTGAACCCAGACAAGACTGAGCTTCTCTTCTTCCCAGCTAAGTCCTGCCCTATGCGGGAGCTAACTATTTCCGTAGACAACGCCCTGGTAACGTCTGTCCCAACAGCCAGGAATCTTGGTGTTGTCCTGGACAGTCAGCTCTCGTTCAAAGCTCACATCACAGCTGTCACTCGATCATGTAGGTTCACACTCTATAACATACGACGAATTAGACCGTTCCTCACCCAGGAATCAGCCCAGCTCCTAATCCAGACAACAGTCTTGTCAAAACTCGACTATTGTAACTCCCTCCTTACTGGCCTACCAGCATGTGCACTTAAGCCTCTCCAGCTGATCCAAAATGCAGCAGCTCGCTTGGTCTTCAACCAGCCAAAATTCTCACATGTCTCCCCCCTGCTCCGCTCCCTCCACTGGCTCCCGGTCGCTGCCCGCACAGAATACAAAACTCTGATGCTGGCATTCAAAGCAACCAAAGGTATGGCTCCCCCATATCTTACAAGTATGATTGAACCCTACAAACCCTCCCGCGCACTCAGATCAGCCAACGCAGGGAAACTGGAAGTACCCTCACTAAAAACGCCGGGACAACGCTCCACACGTCCCAAACTCTTCTCCCTTCTGGCTCCAAAACTGTGGAATGCACTTCCCATTGCAGTCAGAACTGCAGCATCACTCCCAATCTTCCGCCGTAGCCTGAAAACCCACCTTTTCAGACTCCATCATGGCCCATAGCACTTACCCTAACCCCTTAGATAGCATTTCTGTTGGCTTAGATAGCATTTGACACAGACTTATAGCATGTTATGTAGACAGCACTATAATTGTATTGTATATAGTCATAGCACGCCATAGTACATATGTATAGCATAGTAGTGAATATGTATAGTTTATTATGTATAGTGTATGTATAGTTTCATCATATAGATATTCCACTGTTACCTTCTTAGCTTACGCATGTTTCATGATAAATGCTTTTATGTGATGTATTCCCATGCTTTTGTTCTTGCTTAAATGTAAGTCGCTCTGGATTAAGAGCGTCTGCTAAATGCCTAAATTGTAAATTGTAAATTGTAAATTGTAAATTGTACAACTGTCACACTTGTAAGATTCACAATGGACTGGTATATTTCTTTTAAATAGACTTAATATATTAACTGTATTCTTTATCTCTGTTATGCAGGTGTGAAAATAATATCAAGGAGCATAATCATAGGTGAGCTCAAAATCAGCATTCAATTTTAAAAAGTTTACAAATATATTGTATATATTTTGTTAACAATAATATGCAGTATTAATTGCAATAATTGTTATTTCTCGTCTGAAGTGTTTTATAATGATTGCCAATATGTTTGTAATACAGTATGGGTGAGAAGGATCAACGTTACAAGAAGGAACTAAACCTGGCAAGGTAAATATTCTTCCAAATATGTTAATCTATATTACAATAAGAATTAATACACTATTACAATTAAATAACCATATGCTGAATAAGGTTCAGTTAATTGTTGTCATCTATTATAATAGCGGTCTAATTATTTTCTGAATTAAAAATGCTATCAGATCACCTTGAACTCAAAATACACAAAATAGTAAAAATACAATAATTCATGTTGATCAAGGAGTTAAGCATTTTCACATCAAGACTTTTCCTCCCTCAGAAATGAACTGAAAGAACATGAAAAAGAACATTCCTCATTCAGAAACAGGTATGTGAAATTATTCAGAATAAAAGAGGAATAATGTACTAAAGCAACCACAAATGAAAAGCTTCTTATAATACAACATGAAAATCTTTTCTTTTTTTTCATGAAGAATGGCAGCCAATCTAGAAGAGAAGTTAATAACAGGAAATCGTGAGAGCATGGACAGTCCTGTTAGCACGACACAACTGAGAAACATGTATGATAAATACACTAATCTACATCAAGTGGACTGAAATCAGGTATGATTTGAAAACAAAGGAGGAAGACGGCAAGTTTGCAGGAGAATTGATTCGGGTATGTATACATGTGATGACTGAAAGTTGTGCTGTTAGGCTACTGATTTATGTTCTGCAGTCTCTTATTCAATGCTTAGCTTCATTTACTAAATCCATGCATCCTCTAACACCCAATGCTTTTATCATCATATAGGGAATGTTTGAGGCTTCAAGAAAGGATATGGATGAAAAGAAACAGCAATTTGAGAAAATGTTTGCATTCCACAAACACAGCACGTCACCATCATCACCCAATGATGTATGACGATATGATTACACAAAATATATATCTTTCCACATTTAATCTTGTACTTGTGCAGCTTTGTTAATTTTCTACCTTTCTTACACAGGTAACAACATACAAAAAATTGGCTGCCCAAAATCTACAAATGGCTGTATACCACAGCAGGAAAGAAGATGTTGTTAAGGTATGGCTGATGTACATCAAAGTTCTGTGCACTACAAACTTATAGAATACTTTACTGTACATGAAGCTTAGGTATAGATCACTCTATAGAGGCTATTCAATCAGGACTAGAGAGAGAACAGTAGTGTAAACATGCTTGCATTTAGGGTGGGTTGCCCTAGCCTCGACGACCTTACAGGGGAATGCAAAGGCTCAACTTATATAACTTAGATAGCATTTTATGTAGACATATAGCACTCTATAGCAGCGACGTAGAGTCTGTGGGGGCCATGGCCCCCATGAAGAATCCCTTGAGGATTGATCAAACTCTTCGGCTCTGCTCTATAGTGTATACGCATAGTTTCAT
Source organism: Protomyctophum parallelum (assembly GCF_964188405.1). Taxonomy (NCBI): domain Eukaryota; kingdom Metazoa; phylum Chordata; class Actinopteri; order Myctophiformes; family Myctophidae; genus Protomyctophum; species Protomyctophum parallelum. The sequence goes on from NC_139707.1 coordinate 9,355,466, forward strand.
TATAGACATTCCACTGTGAGGTTCTTAGCATACGTAAGATCCTTGATGACTATTTTTATGTATTTAATGTATTACCATGTGTTGTTCTTGTAAATCGCTCTGGATTAAGAGCGTCTGCTAAATGTGGTAAATAATAATAATTGTTGTGGTTTAATGAATCACTGAATGAAATTATTACCGTAGATTGTTTAATGTATACCATGAATCATTTAAAATCGTAGTTTTTCAACATTGTCTCATAAAGGGTCCGTTCCAGAAATGCCAAGAGAGGGAGACATTCAGACCTCTGGCTGCTGAATGCTACTGGTTGGGTTGTTTGATGGCTTTAAACAATCCCCCACTTCAGCCTGACTGGGCGAGTCATATTCCTGGACTTTACACGTGGAATATCTTCCCACATGCTCTGTCTGCAACCCCAGCTGACACAGCTCCGCTTGCAGCCCCGCTTGCAGCTCTGTCTCCAGCCCCGGCTGATGCTGCTTCGCCTGCAGCCACGGCTGACACAGCTCTGCCTGCAGCCCCGGCTGATGCAGCTCCACCTGCAGCCTCGTCTCATGCAGCCCCAGCTACAGAGACTGCAGCTCTGTCTCCAGCCCCAGCTGATGCAGCTCCACCTGCAGCCACGCCTGCAGCCTCGTCTCATGCAGCCCCAGCTACAGAGACTGCAGCTCTGTCTCCAGCCCCAGCTGATGCAGCTCCACCTGCAGCCACACCTGCAGCCTCGTCTCATGCAGCCCCAGCTACAGAGACTGCAGCTCTGTCTCCAGCCCCAGCTGATGCAGCCCCGCCTGCAGCCCCAGCTACAGAGACTGCAGCTCTGTCACCAGCCCCAGCTGATGCAGCTCTGCCTGCAGCCCCAGCTACAGAGATTGCAGCTCTGTCTCCAGCCCCGGCTGACACAGCTCTGCCTGCAGCCCCGGCTGCAGTGACGGCTGATGCAGCTCTACCTGCAACCTCGTGTCCTGCAGCTCTGTCTCCAACCCCAGCTAAGTCAGCTCCGCTTGCAGCGCTGGCTGATGCAGCTCCACCTGCAACCTCGTCTTCTGCATCTCTGTCTTCAGCCCCGGCTGACACAGCTCTGCCTGCAGCGCCGGCTGATGCAGCTCCGTCTGCAGCCCCGCCTGCAGACCCAACTACTATTAATATATATGTGACAGTAATTCATACTTGTAACCATCTGCATTGAGTGCATTCAGCTCTATTAGTCAAAATGAATCTAGCAATCAACTGAATGCGGATATATAAATACTGTGTGCATCATGTTTAGATAATGTTTGTTTATTAAAGGTACTGTAAGTGATATTTTGTTTTGTATTTTTGTTTGTTGGAAACAACAAAGTCTTGGGGCCTGTTTCACGAAACTTGGATTAACTATAAATCTGGGATTTAAATCAAAACCAGGCTTGTTACATCCTGGTCTGTACAGCCTGGGGCCTGTTTCACGGAACTTTGATTAGTGATTAACCGGTTTCATGAAAGCTGGTTAAACATGCCAGATTCATTTAGCCAGTTATAACCTGGATAGCATGTTGAGGCTTGGTTTCATGAAAGCAATGCCACACTTGTTACCATGGAAACTAATGCTGTGCATTTAGCCTGCTCCTGACCAGGCTAACAGCCAGGTTTAACGTAATCCTGATGTCTTTACTATTCATTAAGCAGTCAAGCTGATCACAAACCAATGATCTTTTTTTCCTCCACACTTATTCAATTATTATGGGTTTATGTTGCCTTATTTTTATCTGTCTGCATTAAAACATCATATTGGTACACATTGCCATTAAAGCTCTAATTTAAACCCTTTATACAAAATCAAATAAACAAAATATATAGGCTGCATCATGACAGCTTGTGAGCTTGTAGATCAGCCACTTTTTGTGAATGTTCCCCCAGAATAGGTTTGCTGTGTTGCAAGTGGTTAAGAAGAATTAATGTATTTGTAAAAGTGAAAACATTACTAAATATTACCATTATATTTTCTTATACAACATATTACCATTGTAACATTTCACACACCAACGGCCAGGAAGTGCATCGCCCCAAGCCAGGATTGAACCCATGACCCACGGTTCACCAGTCTGGGGAACTTTAGTTGAACGGAATAAACCAGTCTGTACAGACCAGGATTTAACAAGCCTGGTCTTGGCTTAAATCCTGGATTAGTTCATCCAAATATGCCCCTGGTGTATTCCATTCCACTAAAGCCAAGCAAGGCTTGGAATGGTCGAATTTATCGATTTATCCTCACTAGACACATTCGGTGGAACACAGATTTACTGATCCTTCTTTTTCGTGGAGTATTATGGCAGTTGGCATCCTTAATTGTTGCATTACTGCCCCCTTCTGTATATCTCTATTCCAGACTTACTGATACATTCACACAGACGTGTGCCATCAGGGGCATCAACATAGCTGGGGGGTGGAGCTGGGGTAAAGTTCAGAGTTCTCCCAACCGGAATAAACAGTGGCGTGTTGGGTTTTCAAATGCAGATGCTTTAAATACTACTAATTTAAAAGTAGGCATCATGGCTTGCCAGATCACAGGCACAGATCCTTGTTGCCAATCGACAAGGAACGCTACTTTAGAAAATGAAACAAGCTAGAGTCCGATTGGAATGTTTTCCTTGACTGCTGGACATGATCCAACACAAAACAATGGCCTGATATATTCCTATGGTAAGAGACACTTTTCCATAGATATGAATATGATCACTGAAACTTATCATAATATATATTTTAAAAATCCATTAATTCATCAATGATGTTTATAGAACACGTTTTAGTGAATTCCAAGTAGGCTACCGACACCATTCTTTTTCGACCGCACTTTGCCAAACGATGGCTCTGTGCCAAGTTCCAACTGACGCGCATCCCCTTCTACACGATCAGCCCCTGCTAGTGTAAACTACTTAGAATTCACTACAATGTGTTCTATAAACATAATGATGACTTAATGGCTGTTGGTTTTAAAGTTTAATTGATCATATCTATAGAGTGGCTCGACCAGGCGATTAAACACTGCGCCGCGGTAACACAATGTTTTGTAACATGGAGGGAGATGGAGAGGCAGATCTCCGATTTTGGTGGTCCTTATGCTTGTGCAACTTGATACATGCAATAAAGTATAAAGAGATAAGGATACTCTGACTATAAACCACTTGAACCCCAGGTCCCCAGCATAAGCCAAAATTATGTATAAGCGATGATATTTTGTAAAAACTGTTTATGCTAGTTGTTTTCCTTCTGGTCCCAGTCAGAGATTATCAAACAAAGACTAGTCAAACTCATAGGCGTGAAAGACACCTATATGAAAACAAAGGAAATGCCACCCCCGCTATGCATGATGGGATAGGTGTTTGTAGTAAAGAGAGAGATACTCTTTAAGAGTTTTAACTTGACTTCTTTATAAGCTGTAGAACTGTATTCACTCTAATTAACCAATACATCATTATTGTCTCCACCAGGCCGAAGGCATGTGGGGAGAGTATGTTTTGCACTCCGTCCATCCGTGTGTCCGTCCGTCCGTCCGTGTGTCCGTCCGTGTGTCCGTCCGTCCGTCCGTCCGTCCGTCCGTGACCAGCTAATCTCGGCCACCGTTAACCTGGTCGATGCCAAATTTTGCACACACACTCCCTGGATGCCAACGATGAACCTCTGCCCCAAACTTTCCAGAACGGCCTGTTATAGCGCCACCAGGAGGCCGCTTTGTGCATAACAAGTTTTTGCACAGTACACCTACAGATTTTGTCCAAACATCACGCAAATTGGTACACAGTCTCTCTACAGCCATTCAACGAAACTGGTCTTTCAGATTTCTCACACTCCATCCTGATTGGTTAAGATTGGCTTCCAAAATTCACAGGAGTGCTCAGTTTCAAACAAAATGCTGCTAATCATGAACACATCGCGTGATTTCCGTGAAATTGTGCACCCACATTCCCACTAGGCCGACGACGAAATGCCACATGAACAATTTCAACTCAGCCTCAAGGTGGCGCTATAACTGGCCCAAAAGTGTTTTTACCTCTAACTGCACGGATCTGTGGATAACTTTGTATGCCAACTCCCTAGAGGCCAAGGAAAAACCTTTGCCTGGAATTTTTCACATCTGCTCTTTATAGCGCCACCAGGAGGCCGACATATGTAAAACACATTTTCTATTATTACTCCTTCACATTTTATCCAAATTTCACGCAAATCGGTACACATGATCTCCATAGTCATGTGATCAACACGGAGCGGCACCATTTCCCATCTTCCATCCTGATTGGCTAAGATTGGCTTCCAAAGCTCACACGATTCGTCCATTTCCAAAAAAGGCCACAAATCACAAACACAGTGTGCAATTTCCGTTAAATTATACACGCACATTTTCACTAGGCCGAGGACGACATGCCACAATTTTTTCCTCAAAATCAGCCTCACGGTGGCGCTATAACAGGCCAATTCCTGTTTTTAGCTATAACTGCATCGATCTGTATACAACTTATGTATGCACACATGGAAAAACATTGTACCTGCATCCCTCCAACGAACCTCCGGCCCAAATCTTCCTCAACAGCCTGTTATAGCGCCACCATGAGGCCACAACCTGACCTGCCCTGGTGGAGACCTGTGCCGATTGGCACTTTATCTAGTTTTGCTATGATTCCATGCTTTCATAGAAATGACACAATGACAGTCATTCTAATATAAGTCACATTTTGCCTTTCAATAATTGAAAGGCAACACAACAGACTACACTAGAGTGACGTACATTAGGATATTTGCTACCCACCCGAGGAGGATTGAAGATACGGGTACTTCTACCCACCCGAGGAGGATTGAAGATACGGGTACTTCTACCCACCGAGGAGGATTGTAACATCCGCAGCTCTTTCAGGACTCCTCCATCACATACTTCATGTACCGTGATGTCAATGGTACCACCTGTAAGACAACAATGTTAGGCTTTAAAATGTACACGTAAAAAAGTGGACAACAGAGGAAATATGTAGTGAGGTTGCATACATTAAACATTAAAGGATTTTGCAGTAGGCTAGGCCTATACTGTAAAACAAATGTATGTACATGAGTATTACTTTGACTTATACGCATGCATGCACACACACACACACACACACACACACACACACACACACGCATACGCACACGTACACACACAGTTCTGAAGCCGCCTGAGGAATTCACACGTCACATGAGTGCCTGTTGATTAAGTCAGATGACAAGCTGATGAGACAGTTACCATTGTCTTAGAACAGTGCTAGAACTCGTGATTCAATCTTTAGAACAATACACTAATATTATCAGGGTTGTGGACCTTTCAGAGCGGGAACTCTGGGGGGTGGGAGCGGTAAATTTCACTCATATGTGATTTGATAAATGTTAATAAAGAAACTGAACAAAAAAAAGAACAATACAAATACACTACACAAAGATCGTGCCTGTGGTACACCGTTACTCCAATTGCAGCCCCTGATGTGACTTTTTGGATTGATTGAATACTTTAATAGTTTAAAAAAGGCACTTTTTTCCATGTCAAGGACCCTCATATTGATACTAGGCCACTGACCCACATTTGATTACATTTTTTAACCCCTTATTACCTGGACCCAAACCTGAAAATGGAAAAAATGTGAGCTTGTAAGATTGGCTATTTGCATAAGATTTTTAGACATTTTATACATATGGAAAGGACATTCCGCATAGGCTCTGTCGCCTTTAGTAATGAACCTTTCTGCTTTTGACTTTTCAGCTTCACCCAGTTGAGTTCTACCGACAGATGATGGAGCAGTCTTGCTCAGGGACACTTTGAACCATATTGGACCTTCGGCTTCCCAGGCGGGCTCTCTAACCATTCAGCTATGGCCGCCCAACGTGGTTGTAGGAATGACCAATAGACAGAGGTCAGTGAACGGTCCTGGACATTAATATATATTTCAAAGTGAGGCTCTATTAAGTACTCAACTCAGTACTTTAGTCAATTTTAGAAATTCCTGTTAAAACATTAGTCCTATTCAACTATATGAATGTTATTATTATTATTTTTTTTTTATCCCACGATTTTGTAACCCAGTTTTCTTTTTCACCCAGTGCCAATTATCTAATATAATCCTGGGCGCTACACTTCCTCTGCCAACCTGGGGGGGCAGCGGACTAACCTCATGCCTCCTTCTATGCATGAGGAGTCCAAGCTGCTTCTTTTCACCTGACAGAGGGGAATTTCGCCGGACGGACGTAGCGCGTGGAAGGGACACGTTATTCCGACCAGTTCCTTTCCCCTCCAACAGGCGCCCCGGCTGGCCAGGGGGAGGTTAAAGCTTTTTTCTTTATTTTCTTTCATATCGAACATTTCAAGTCTATTCTATTATTGTTTGTCTTTAAATGTCTCGATGGATTGAATACACAGGACCTTGATGGGAACAAGCCCTGTGGGCTTATTTGGACTACTAAAAGTCACACCAGGGGCCACATCAGTGATCATTGATCACGTATGAATTGATCAAAAGGTTAAATCACCATTTCCACAGTTCTAAGACAATGATAACTGTCTCATCAGCTTCTTATCTGAGTTAATCACACGTTTTACCATTTAATGTGTGTCTGTCATGTGATTTACTCAGGTGGCTTCAGAGCTGTGGCTTTCCATAACTCTGAGCTGTACGGAGGCCACGAACAGTGTTGGGCAGTAACATGTTACTAGTAATATATTACTGTAATATTATTACTTTCCCCAGTAACGAGTGAAGTAAGGTATTACTCTGCCAAACAACAGTAATATTATACTTACTTACTTCTTTGTAAAAAAATACACATTACTCAGAATTTGTTGGCTACCGTTTGAAAATATTTCCTTTAGAATGAAGAGAGATTTCTGCTTTATTTTATAGACGTTTTGGCTGATTGGTGACTTTTTTTCTTCTCCTTCTTATTCAAAACAATTAGATTATCTAGATTTGGTTGTTATAGGATCCCATTTTGAAGTAATATGTCATATTATATGAAATATATATTACTCTTGATTCCAAGTAATACGTAAAATTATTACTTTTTTAAGGAGTAATATGTAATAAGTAACATATTACTCTCTTGAGTAATATTGCCCAACACTGGCCACAAAGGCCATGGTTGTCGTTGCCCCTCAGTTTGACCTTGTGCCCCTCAAAGAAATGGCATGCCGTGAGGCCAGAGTGTCCATAATGTCCCAGCTGACTGTACCACTTTCTCCTCTGTCTCGTTTCTTGTTAATATGTAGACACCAGTGTCTCTTTCTTGTCATGTAGACACCAATGTCATTTGTTGAGATTCTGAATTCGTAATAACTGCTGAAATAATCACACTAAAACACACACATTATATGGGGCAATACATTAGTGTTTAACAATTCAAATGGCCATAACACAGCTCATTGCTCTGCTCAGCGCAATATAGGGCTGGATTTAAAGGCTTCAAGCGGCCTGAAAAGACATGCAGTAAATTAAGACTAACTCTTTACATTGTAACAAGGCCCAGATTTAGGAATGCCACAAATGCTACAAAAGGTTTGTTGCAGAAATTAGATTTGATAATTTGATACAAAGGGTAAACGTCAGTCTTGGTACTCTTTTGCTTCTAACTGCCTTCACCATTCTGTCTGCCTTCTTACAAAGAAAAAGCCAAAACCCATGAACATTCAATCATAGTCAAATTTAACTTTATAGGACTCTATACAGTGCATATGGGCTTAAATTGATGCCAATATTATAAGTGCACCTCCAAAAGCACTTTCACTTCTGTCGATGTAGGGGGCGCCACAAACATGAAAATTAGTCTCTATGAAAAGAGGGGTCAACGAATATTGTGGATTTTATTTCACCACCATGTTTTTCTTAATCATTAAAGTGTGTATTTTAAGATTCTGCCAGGTGCCAGACTGAATTGTGATGCACTTGCAGCACCAATGGGTCCACTGTGGTGCGTTTGTGGGTGTGGCTTGAGCATTTACAGCCCATCCCATAAGACCACCTACCAATGAAGCCTTTAGCATAGAACTGTAGTTGTGTGAGCCAATAACACACAGGGGGCGGGGCATCGGCAAATTATATAGCCTGTCCCTATAGGTGTCTAAGATCATCTACAGTGTAGCCTACATTGGTGCAGGTGACAGACCAGCTTTAAGTGTCGACACACATCAGATCTTGGGAAAAACATGTCGTACTACTACCCAAAAAGGTAAGCACTGACCATTTTAACTTGTATTAATGGTTATTTGATGGATGGAAAGAAAGCGTATGATGCAAATTCTGTATTGCTAAAGTCTGTATTGCACACTGCTTCGATTTTGTTGCACAATTTGGGATCATGTAACATGTTTTAATTCGACCGTGTCAATCACGTTTAGCCACTGCCTTCGGAATGTTCATCCGCCATTATCTTGGTTCAATTTTATGCAGTCTTCGCATGATCTTGTCTAGGGTGTCAAAGGTGTGTGCAGACTTGAATATTATTCGACTCGGTTCGTCCCGTTTGTGTTGCGCCAGGTTGCGCCGCTCCCGTTCGTACAACTGTCACACTTGTAAGATTCACAATGGACTGGTATATTTCTTTTAAATAGACTTAATATATTAACTGTATTCTTTATCTCTATTATGCAGCTGTGGCATGTGTGAAAATAATATGAAGAAACATAATCAAAGGTGAGCTTACTTAAAAGTTTACAAATATATTGTATATATTTTGTTAATAATGATATGCAGTATTAATTGCAAGAATTGTTATTTCTCGTCTGAAGTGTTTTATAATGATTGCCAATATGTTTGTAATACAGTATGGGTAAGAAGGAACAACTTTACAAGGAGGAACTAAACCTGGCAAGGTAACTATTCTTTCAAATATGTTAATCTATATTACAATAAGAATTAATACACTATTACAATGAAATAACCATATGCTGAATAAGGTTCAGTTAATTGTTGTCAACTATTTTAATAGCGGTCTAATTGTTTTCTGAATTAAAAATGCTATCAGATCACCTTGAACTCAAAATACACAAAATAGTGAAAATAATAATTCATGTTGATCAAGGAGTTAAGCATTTTCACATCAAGACTTTTCCTCCCTCAGAAATGAACTGAAAGAACATGAAAAAGAACATTCCTCATTCAGAAACAGGTATGTGAAATTATTCAGAATAAAAGAGGAATAATGTACGAAAGCAACCACAAATGAAAAGCTCCTTATAATACAACATGAATATCTTTTCTTTTTTTTTCATGAAGAATGGCAGCCAATCTAAAAGAGAAGTTAATAACAGGAAATTGTGAGAGCATGGACAGTCCTGTTAGCACGACACAACTGAGAAACATGTATGATAAACTAATCTACATCAAGTGGACTGAAATCAGGCATGATTTGAAAACAAAGGAGGAAGACGGCAAGTTTGCAGGAGAATTGATTCGGGTATGTATACATGTGATGACTGAAAGTTGTGCTGTTAGGCTACTGATTTATGTTCTGCAGTCTCCTTATTCAATGCTTAGCTTCATTTACTAAATCCATGCATCCTCTAACACCCAATGCTTTTATCATCATATAGGGAATGTTTGAGGCTTCAAGAAAGGATATGGATGAAAAGAAACAGCAATTCGAGAAAATGTTTGCATTCCACAAACACAGCACGTCACCATCATCACCCAATGATGTATGACGATATGATTACACAAAATATATATCTTTCCACATTTAATCTTGTACTTGTGCAGCTTTGTTAATTTTCTACCTTTCTTACACAGGTAACAACATACAAAAAATTGGCTGCCCAAAATCTACAAATGGCTGTATACCACAGCAGGAAAGAAGATGTTGTTAAGGTATGGCTGATGTACATCAAAGTTCTGTGCACTACAAACTTATAGAATACTTTATTGTACATGAAGCTTAGGTATAGATCACTCTATAGAGGCTATTCAATCAGGACTAGAGAGAGAACAGTAGCGTAAACATGCTTGCATTTAGGGTGGGTTGCCCTAGCCTCGACGACCTTACAGGCGAATGCAAAGGCTCAACTTATATAACTTAGATAGCATTTTATGTAGACATATAGCACTCTATAGTGTATATGCATAGTTTCATTATAGACATTCCACTGTGAGGTTCTTAGCATACGTAAGATCCTTGATGACTATTTTTATGTATTTCATGTATTTAATCTTAGTTTTTCAACATTGTCTCATAAAGGGTCCGTTCCAGAAATACCAAGAGAGGGAGACATTCAGACCTCTGGCTGCTGAATGCTACTGGTTGGGTTGTTTGATGGCTTTAAACAATCCCCCACTTCAGCCTGACTGGGCGAGTCATATTCCTGGAAATTACACTTGGAATATCTTCCCACATGCTCTGTCTGCAACCCCAGCTGACGCAGCTCCGCTTGCAGCCCCGCTTGCAGCCCTGTCTGCAGTGCCGGCTGATGCAGCTCCACCTGTAGCCCCGTCTCATGCAGCCTCAGCTACAGAGACTGCAGCTCTGTCTCCAGCCCCGGCTGATGCTGCTTCGCCTGCAGCCACGGCTGACACAGCTCTGCCTGCAGCCCCGGCTGATGCAGCTCCACCTGCAGCCCCACCTGCAGCCCTGTCTCATGCAGCCCCAGCTACAGAGACTGCAGCTCTGTCTCCAGCCCCAGCTGATGCAGCTCCGCCTGCAGCCCCGCCTGCAGTCCCGGCTGATGCAGCTCCACCTGCAACCTCGTCTCCTGCAGCTATGTCTCCAGCCCCAGCTGCCACAGCCCCGCCTGCAGCCCCAGCTACAGAGACTGCAGCTCTGTCACCAGCCCCAGCTGATGCAGCTCTGCCTGCAGCACCGGCTCCTGCAGCCCCAGCTACAGAGATTGCAGCTCTGTCTCCAGCCCCGGCTGACACAGCTCTGCCTGCAGCCCCGGCTGCAGTGACGGCTGATGCAGCTCTACCTGCAACCTCGTGTCCTGCAGCTCTGTCTCCAACCCCAGCTAACTCAGCTCCGCTTGCAGCGCTGGCTGATGCAGCTCTACCTGCAACCTCGTCTTCTGCAGCTCTGTCTTCAGCCCCGGCTGACACAGCTCTGCCTGCAGCGCCGGCTGATGCAGCCCCGCCTGCAGACCCAACTACTATTAATATATATGTGACAGTAATCTTCACTTGACTTTGTAACCATCTGCATTGACTGCATTCAGCTCTATTAGTCAAAATGAATCTAGCAATCAACTGAATGCGGATTTATAAATACTGTGTGTGTGTGTGTGTGTGTGTGTGTGTGTGTGTGTGTGTGTGTGTGTGTATCATGTTTAGATAATGTTTGTTTATTAAAGGTACTGTAAGTGATATTTTGTTTTGTATTTTTGTTTGTTGGAAACAACAAAGTCTTGGGGCCTGTTTCACGAAACTTGGATTAACTATAAATCTGGGATTTAAATCAAAACCAGGCTTGTTACATCCTGGTCTGTACAGCCTGGGGCCTGTTTCACGGAACTTTGATTAGTGATTAACCGGTTTCATGAAAGCTGGTTAAACATGCCAGATTCATTTAGCCAGTTATAACCTGGATATTCCACTGTTACCTTCTTAGCTTACGCATGTTTCATGATAAATGCTTTTATGTGATGTATTCCCATGCTTTTGTTCTTGCTTAAATGTAAGTCGCTCTGGATTAAGAGCGTCTGCTAAATGCCTAAATTGTAAATTGTAAAATTGGATAGCATGTTGAGGCTTGGTTTCATGAAAGCAATGCCACACTTGTTACCATGTAAACTAATGCTGTGCATTTAGCCTGCTCCGGACCAGGCTAAGAGCCAGGTTTAACGTAATCCTGATGTCTTTACTGTTCATTAAGCAGTCAAGCTGATCACAAACCAATGATTTTTTTTTCCTCCACACTTATTCAATTATTATGGGTTTATGTTGCCTTATTTTTATCTGTCTGCATTAAAACATCATATTGGTACACATTGCCATTAAAGCTCTAATTTAAACCCTTTATACAAAATCAAATAAACAAAATATATAGGCTGCATCATGACAGCTTGTGAGCTTGTAGATCAGCCACTTTTTGTGAATGTTCCCCCAGAATAGGTTTGCTGTGTTGCAAGTGGTTAAGAAGAATTAATGTATTTGTAAAAGTGAAAACATTACTAAATATTACCATTACATTTTCTTATACAACATATTACCATTGTAACATTTCACACACCAACGGCCAGGAAGTGCATCGCCCCAAGCCAGGATTGAACCCATGACCCACGGTTTTTTTTTCATGAAGAATGGCAGCCAATCTAAAAGAGAAGTTAATAACAGGAAATTGTGAGAGCATGGACAGTCCTGTTAGCACGACACAACTGAGAAACATGTATGATAAACTAATGTACATCAAGTGGACTGAAATCAGGCATGATTTGAAAACAAAGGAGGAAGACGGCAAGTTTGCAGGAGAATTCATTCGGGTATGTATACATGTGATGACTGAAAGTTGTGCTGTTAGGCTACTGATTTATGTTCTGCAGTCTCCTTATTCAATGCTTAGCTTCATTTACTAAATCCATGCATCCTCTGCTTTTATAACACCCAATTATTTTATCATCATATAGGAAATGTTTGAGGCTTCAAGAGAGCATATGGATAAAAAGAAGCAGCAATTCGAGAAAATGTTTGCATTCCACAAACACAGCACGTCACCATCATCACCCAATGATGTATGACGATATGATTACACAAAATATATATCTTTCCACATTTAATCTTGTACTTGTGCAGCTTTGGTAATTTTCTACCTTTCTTACACAGGTAACAACATACAAAACATTGGCTGCCCAAAATCTACAAATGGCTGTATACCACAGCAGGAAAGAAGATGTTGTTAAGGTATGGCTGATGTACATCAAAGTTCTGTGCACTACAAACTTATAGAATACTTTACTGTACATGAAGCTTAGGTATAGATCACTCTATAGAGGCTATTCAATCAGGACTAGAGAGAGAACAGTAGTGTAAACATGCTTGCATTTAGGGTGGGTTGCCCTAGCCTCGACGACCTTACAGGCATATGCAAAGGCTCAATTTATGTAATTTAGATAGCATTTTATGTAGACATAGCAATAGTGTATACGGCTATACGCATAGTTTCATTATAGACATTCCACTGTGAGGTTCTTCTTAGCATACATAAGATCCTTGATGACTATTATTATGTATTTAATGTATTACCTTGTGTTGTTCTTGTAAATCTCTCTGGATTAAGAGCGTCTGCTAATTGCCTAAAAGTGGTAAATAATTGTTGTGGTTTCATGAATCACTGAATGAAATTATTACCGTAGATTGTTTAATGTATACCATGAATCATTTAAAATCTTAGTTTGTCAACTTTGTCTCATAAAGGGTCCGTTCCAGAAATACCAAGAGAGGAAGACATTCAGACCTCTGGCTGCTGAATGCTACTGGTTGGGTTGTTTGATGGCTTTAAACGATCCACCACTTCAGCCTGACTGGGCGACTCATATTCCTGGACATTACACTTGGAATATCTTCCCTCATGCTATTAAGATTACTGAGCCTGATGCAGCTTCGCCTGCAACCCCGCCTGCAGCCCCGCTTGCAGCTCCGCCTGCAGCCCCGGCTGCAGCCCCGGCTGCAGCCCCGGCTGATGCAGCTCCACCTGCAACCTCGTCTCCTGCAGCTCTGTCTCCAACCCCAGATGACACAGCTCCGCTTGCAGCCCCGCCTGCAGTGCCAGCTGATGCAGCTCCACCTGCAACCTCGACTCCTGCAGCACTGACTCCAGCCCCGGCTGACACAGCTCCGCCTGCAGCCCCGGCTGACACAGCTCCGCCTGCAGCCCCGGCTGACACAGCTCCGCCTGCACCCCCGGCTGACACAGCTCCGCCTGCAGCCCCGGCTGAGGCAGCTCCACCTGCAACTTCATCTCCTGCAGCTCTGCCTGCAGCCCCGGCTCCTGCAGCCCCAGCTACAGAGACTGCAGCTCTGTCTCCAGTCCCAGCTGACGCAGCTCCGCCTGCAGCCCCGCCTGCAGAGCTGGCTGATGCAGCTCCACCTGCGACCTTGTCTCCTGCAGCACTGTCTCCAGCCCTGGCTGACACAGCTCTGCCTGCAGCCCCGGCTGATGCAGCTCCGCCTACAGCTCCGCCTGCAGGCAGAGACTGTTGTCAATGTCAACTACAGTAGTAATATATTTGTGGTACTTTTCTTGACTTTGTGACCATCTGCATTGAGTGCATTCAGCTCTATTAGTCAAAATGAATCTAGCAATCAACTGAATGCGGATATATAAATACTGTGTGCATCATGTTTAGATAATGTTTGTTTATTAAAGGTAGTGTAAGTTATATTTTGTTTTGTATTTTTGTTTGTTGGAAACAACGTCTTGGGGCCTGTTTCACGAAACTTGGATTAACTAATCCAGGATTTAAACCAAAACCAGGTTTGTTAAATCCTGGTCTGTACAGCCTGGGGCCTGTTTCACAAAACTTGGATTAGAGGTTAAACCGGGATTGAACAGATATCCTGGTTTAATATATATCCTGGATCAGCGATTAACCGGTTTCATGAAAGCTGGTTAATCTTGCCAGATTAATTTAGCCAGTTAACCTGGATAATATGTTGAGGCTTGATTCGGTTTCATGAAAGCAATGCCACACTATAGTTACCATGGAAACTAAGGCTGTGAATTTAGCCTGCTCCGGACCAGGCTAACAGCCAGGTTCAACATAATCCTGATGTCTTCACTTTTCATTAAGCAGTCAAGCTGATCACAATTAAACCAATGACCCACACTTATTCAATTATTATGGGTTTATGTTGCCTTATTTTTATCGGTCTGCATTAAAACATCATATTGGTACACATTAAAACTCTAATTTAAACCCTTTATACAAAATCAAAGAACCAAAATATATAGGCTGCACAACCTCATCATGAAAGCTTGTGAGCTTGTAGATCAGCCACTTTTGGTGAATTTTCCCCCAGAATAGGTTTGCTGTGGTGCAAGCACTTAGCCTACAGCTGACGTCACTCAAGTCAATGAGGGTTCAGGGCTCAGGGCTTGAGGGAGGCAATTGGGATTGGGCTTTAAGACTCTAAAAGTCATACTGCTACTGTAATTAAAGAGAGAAAATACTCTCAATAGTGGATAGACTGAATGATTAACTTCCCCAAAAATATAGTATACATTGACACGACACGAAGGTAGACAGGAACAGCCACAAACGTCACATCACGTTTTATCCCGGGGTAAACAAAATGTCTTCCTCATAGAGTTATAATAGCGTACGATCCTTTGGATCACTTTCAGAGCGATTTGTTGGATGATAGAAATATTGACAGACAAGAAAAATTCCCATTTAGAACGTTAACGTCTACATAGAGTACATGCTCGCCCCAGAGCCACGGATGTTACAATCCTCCTCGGGTGGGTAAAAGTACCCGTATCTTCCGCATTGTTCAATAAAAAGCGTTTAATCTGATCGGTGGCTACCATGAGCTCACAGGCTGTTCGACTGATATAATTGTAAAGCGCAGCCGTTCGATTGATATAATTGTAAAATTAGGCAGTTCGATTGATAGAATTGTAAAACGCAGCCGTTCCACTGATATAATTGTAAAACATTCGACTGATAGAATTGACCATCTCAACCATCTCGAGATTTCGACTATCTCGAGATGGTTGAATACGCGAATAGGCGAATAATATGTGAATAATACGTGAACACGCATAATATGCGGATAATACACGAATATGCGAATAATACGTGTGACACGCCCCAGGGGTGTGGCTTAGTAAACGGATATATATTTTTAAACTGACCTTGTTCATCTGATTTATTAACAATTATGCAGGTTAAATCACCATTTACTTTCTTTCTTTGTTTTAAAGAGTAGCAATTACTGTAGTTCTCATAATCGGTTCTAGTGAGCAGAAATAATTTGGCTTGGCAACCTGACTGTAGAAAGTACAGAAAACAGTACAGTAAAGAACCTGGGGGTCATTATTGATTTTGAATTGAATTTTAATTCACACATTAATCATGTTACCAAGATTGCCTTTTTTCACCTTAGAAATATTGCACGAATCAGAGCCTATTTGTCTTTGGACGATGCAAAAACGCTAATCCACGCCTTTGTTTTTTCTCGGCTTGATTACTGCAATGCACTTTTTTCTGGACTGCCTAAGAAAACAACTGACAGATTACAACTTGTCCAAAATGCAGCAGCCAGAGTTTTAACTAGAACTAAGATGAGAGAACATATTACTTCAGTTTTGGCTTCCGGTTGTTTTTAGGATTGATTTTAAAATGATTTTACTTGTGTATAAAGCTCGCAATGGTCTCGCACCTTCCTACTTACATGACTGCCTGCCTAAATATGTCCCAAACCGCCCCCTAAGGTCTTCCACTGCTGGCCTGCTCGCTTTGCCTAAAAAAATGGCAACTAAAAAATACGGGCAAGCAGCTTTTTACTTCTACGGGCCGACGGCATGGAACAAGCTCCCACTGTACCTTCGTCAGGCAACCTCTGTAGACATTTTTAAAGCACCGCTCAAGACCCACTTCTACAACATTGCTTTTAATTGATCTTTTATTTTTTTGTTATTCATGTCCTCACTGTATTGCATTACTGTTTTTAAATTTGCCTTGCTTTTATTTTTTTTCCATTGCTCTGTAAAGCACTTTGAGCTGCATTTCATGTCATGAAAGGTGCTATACAAATAAAGTTTTATTATTATTTATTATTATTACTGTATGAACATTCACATTTTCACACAATATCAATAAACCCATCCTTTCTCATACATATTCATCACAAATCACAATACATATTTTCCATTCATATTGAATATGTTTACTTTTCTCAGCATCAATATACTGGAATATACTGTTTGGCTTTTACAATGTCATGTGTTGTTTAGAATTAACAAAATAACAGCACACACTATGCAAATGCCAAGTTTTTATTGTTATTCAGGCAACCATATGCATACAGTATTCTCTCGTTTCAGATGAATTCAATGTCTGAAATGACATCAAGTTGAATTGCATAATCAAAACAAGCAACTGCAAGTGTTAAAAGAAGGTTGCTTCAGTTGTAATAAAAAAAAAACTCACTGTGGTCATGCCTTCGCTTGCGCTCAACAATAGACGATTTTCCAATTTTAAGGTGCTAGGACATTCATTTTGCAAGCTTTCGGTCTATTGATCTTCCGAAAGCTTGCAATAAATACCTGATTGTGCACAGATTTGAGTGTCCCTTTATTTATTTTTAATTTCTATACTTTTGTGAATCCAGCACCTAAATCTATCGGCAAATGAGCACCATTTCTATCTAAGGTGCGATAGGAAGTCCAATTGCGACAGGCACTTCTCGATGGCTCTTCTCGACAGTGGTCCCCAGCTAAATGATGGAGAGTTGGTAACCCAATGGACACCTATAGAATATAGATCTTTAACTAGAGAGTTAAGGAGTCAAGGAGTGTTTTTTTGTGCAAAACTAATGCTTGGAATGGAATCAGAATCATGGAAACCCCTTAGTTTGACACGTCACATGCTACTTAAACCATAATGACATTTTGAAAATCTTGTCTTGTCTTGTCTTAATGGTATATGGTCACATATAAACCCCTATAAAACAAATTGCTCAATACCGACAGCCGGTCAGCAAGTGGATTCATGAATGCATAATAGACGATGTTTTAGGCCAATATAATAGACTATATACCACATTTTCCACTCCACAACCCCGGCTGCCAGACTATTCTCTCCTGTCCTGTACCTCCCTCACCAATAACAGGAAGTTTAAATGCAGGGCTCATCGTAGAACGGACACATGATGTCCGTGAGCAATGACTCGGGCTTGTCCGCGGCACATTCTTTACGTTCTATACATTTTTACACAACATTATACAGCTCTTGTTTTGATCATAAGACCTAATTCACTGAATGTCAGGTTTTATTCAGAATATGTGTGATGCTGATTTACTACGACACTATCTATGGCACATTATAGGAGCACACCAGTGGTTCTCAAATGAAAATTTGCAAGGACCCCCTTAACTCTTAGCCCATTCTGAACGGGCACCCATTTTGGTGTCGGCATCATGTCGTGCTTTAGCTATTGAAAAATAGCAGATCTACAAGCTCATATCGCGCCACCGAGTGGCGCGATATGAGCTTGTAGGTCTGCTATTTTTTGAAAAATCGAAGAACGACTGACATTTTTAGAATCTGATCTCAGGTCAGAATGGGTTGATCAGACCAGTGTGTGTCCGGCGGAAACCTCGTATGAATCTGATCTCAGGTCAGAATGGGTTAGAGTGTATACAAATTATGCATTCATTCATTAGTTCACTCTCTGAGTTACAGAGCTGTTATGTTCATTCAGGGTTAATTGTACACTCATTTTGTATGTCTGTGGCAAAACGGAATTTTGACAGAAATGGACGTGTATACAGTAGGCTCCCTTACGGAGCCTGGCTGGCTGGGTGCCTGGGTCTGAGCACGAAAATAGCACGGTTGTTTTTCACCACCTGTGAGCAACCTAACACAAACACAAACACACACGCACATATTAACTGTATTCTGTGATGATTTTGGGTGTGCAAGTACAGTACAGTACAGTACAGTACCCCCACATGGTACATGGTAACTCTCTCATTTCTCTACTGCTTCGGACGTGGGGCAGCTCGCCGGAACCCGGGCTGGCACCCATGGCCGTGGTCCTGTGGGTCTAGAACTTCCGGGGACTCTCCGGGGACCCCCACACGAAGTTGCACCACTCACTTCACATGGGTGTGATTTGTATTCATTTTTTTTAAATAACACATTTGCGCATGCGCACTGCCGTTCACTTCTTTGATTGCGTCCCCGGGAAGAATGGTTCATAACTCTAAATCTACGGCGCTCTCCATGGTTTTGACCAAAAGGACAATGTTCTGTCTTCATTTCTGACTTCAGGAAGCATCTCGTTTGGCATATAAACGCTTCTAGAGAGACTTTAGATGTGACAGTGGATTATAAACGCTTCTAGAGAGACTTTAGATGTGACAGTGGATTATAAACGCTTCTAGAGAGACTTTAGATGTGACAGTGGAATATAAACGCTTCTAGAGAGACTTTAGATGTGACAGCATGAGGTAAGAATGTCTCCCGTTTGTTTTGTTTTTTTGGGGGGGGGGTAACACAGAAGGCGGTGCTTTTCAGAGTCAAATCTGCGGAATGCATGCAGCGGGCGGGACGCATGCAACGGGTGTCGACCGGGTGGGTGGGTCGCATGAAGCGGGTGTCGTCCGGGTGGGAGGGACGCATGCAGCGTGCGTCACATGTCATGCGTTCACGCTGTCATCAATCATCGCTGTTCTGATATGATCTGCAGGAGAAGAGAAGTCAATCTGTGTGTGTGTGTGTGTGTGTGTGTGTGTGTGTGTGTGTGTGTGTGTGTGTCCGTTCTTGTGAGGGGCAAATGTTCCCACAACTTACAGTAGAATTTGAGAAATAGACATGGAAAAAAGACAAAAAAGAGACTATTTGAGTTGTGACGGGCTGTGAACCTTGTAGATCTCCTATTTTTGTTTTGGTGAAGAGACTTGGTGCTAACCTGACTCTGCCATATGGTGGCAGTATTGAGTTAACTTTAAAAAAAGCAATATTTGAGGGAATCGTTCATTTTATTCCCTAACCCTAACCGTATTCAGATTATACAGTAATATAATTTACAGTGTATTCATAATTAAGCCACTATTTTATACTAACAAGATTATAAGTTGATTGTTTGGCATTGTTGTTAAACCTTTTTGTTTATTTGTTTTCAACCTGATTCAACCAGCCAGTCAACAAATGAAGCCAACTGTACATAAAAAAAGTTGAAAAATAAATAGTTGATTTGAGTTGGAAATATTGGAGTTGTTTCCTTTTATGTCCCTTGGAGTGGAACTTGGTAGAACCGAACAGTCTTAACACAAACATTAAATGCAATTGACGAATGAATATTTAAGACAAAAGTGAGGACTCAAATTGTGATTGGCCTGAATGAGATGATGTATGACGATAAGAGTGCCCCTCACTTCACACAGGTGTGATTTACTTTACTACTACTATTACTTTGTTTCTACTCTCTCCACTAGGCTATGATTCCATGCTTTCAAGAAAAAATAAACACTAATAATAGTATAGTCACATTTTGCCTTTCAATAATTGAAAGGCAACACAACAGACTACACTAGAGTGACATACATTATGATATTTGCTATTGTGATATGGCGTAAGTGTTATATAAAAATATAAAGATCGGATCGGGAAAAATCGGTATCGGTAGGCATATGTCTCAAAATCAAATGAATGTACTTTTTACTCTCCTATACCATTATATCAAAACATGGTTTATCAGTTACTGTGCAGAATTAAATTATTATGATAAAACATACATTATAAACTAATTAAGCCCTGCTTTATACTGTTCGTCCATTTGAAAATAGCTGATCCACAAGCTCAAGTGTCATATAGTGCCACACGTTTGTGAGCTTGTTGATCTGCTATTTTCAAATCATGAATGATGTTGAAAACAAATAGGTCGTTGTTCTGTGTCATGAGTACTTTTGCTGTTGTATTTTTACTCAGGTAAAATTCTGAATGCAGTACTTTTTCTATCTCAGTACTAAAGACGGACAGTTACCTTGTAGCCAGTCGACGCCCTCCTGAAGGCCTTCTCCTTTGATCGCATCGCTGGCACTGAAAAGACACAGTAGAGCTCTGGAGTTACTGAAAAGACACTGAAAAGGCACTGAAAAGACACAGTAGAGCTCTGGAGTTACGCCTTCTGACACATATTCTAAGGTAAGAACATCGCTGGCACTGAAAAGACACAGTAGAGCTCTGGAGTTACGCCTTCTGACACGTATTCTAAGGTAAGAACATCGCTGGCACTGAAAAGACACAGTAGAGCTCTGGAGTTACGCCTTCTGACACGTATTCTAAGGTAAGAACATCGCTGGCACTGAAAAGACACAGTAGAGCTCTGGAGCTACGCCTTCTGACACGTATTCTAAGGTAAGAACATCGCTGGCACTGAAAAGACACAGTAGAGCTCTGGAGTTACGCCTTCTGACACGTATTCTAAGGTAAGAACATCGCTGGCACTGAAAAGACACAGTAGAGCTCTGGAGTTACGCCTTCTGACACGTATTCTAAGGTAAGAACATCACTGAAAAGACACAGTAGAGCTCTGGAGTTACGCCTTCTGACACATATTCTAAGGTCAGAACATCACTGAAAAGACACAGTAGAGCTCTGGAGTTACGCCTTCTGACACATATTCTAAGGTAAGAACATCGCTGGCACTGAAAAGACACAGTAGAGCTCTGGAGTTACGCCTTCTGACACGTATTCTAAGGTAAGAACATCGCTGGCACTGAAAAGACACAGTAGAGCTCTGGAGTTACCCCTTCTGACACGTATTCTAAGGTAAGAACATCGCTGGCACTGAAAAGACACACAGTATGGTGTACAGTATAGTGTACAGTATGTATTGTGTACAGTACCAGATGTGCCAGGGCTTGTCTCTGATGTTCTCCAGACACAGATGCTGGGACACCTTGACGGAGGACACGGCGTCTTTCAGGTCCGTCTTGTTGGCAAAGAACAGCACAGGCATCCTCCTGTCCTTTATGTCTGGAACAATAGAACAATAGAACAATAAGACAATAGAACAATAAGACAAAAGAAATAACAGCACATCCTCCAGTTAATGTCTGAAACAATAAGACAATAAAACAATAGAACAAAGAACAGCACAGGCCATCCTGTTTTTGTCTGGACTGAGCAGGGAAACAAGAAATGGTAAACCATGATAGCAATTAAGCAATAAAGATAAAAAAACTATACACAACATGCCCAATGACAGCTAGATCTAAAGTCAGAGGTCCTTTGACGGATCACTGTGAGCTTCTGTTCTGTTCTTGAGCGATTCTCACGACCCTCTACCATAATATTGCTGAATTTCGTGGAAAACAACGGCACAGAACTGCCAAAACTGCGAAAAATGGTGGGAACCTTTACCACCACCCTGGTTGTTCAGTAGAGTCCAGTCCAGTTCTTACCCTGGTGGTTCAGTAGAGTCCAGTCCGGTTCTTACCCTGGTGGTTCAGTAGAGTCCAGTCCAGTTCTTACCCTGGTGGTTCAGTAGAGTCCAGTCCAGTTCTTACCCTGGTGGTTCAGTAGAGTCCAGTCCAGTTCTTACCCTGGTGGTTCAGTAGAGTCCAGTCCAGTTCTTACCATGGTGGTTCAGTGGAGTCCAGTCCAGTTCTTACCCTGGTGGTTCAGTAGAGTCCAGTCCAGTTCTTACCCTGGTGGTTCAGTAGAGTCCAGTCCAGTTCTTACCCTGGTGGTTCAGTAGATTGTCCAGCTCCTCTTTGGCAACGACCATCCTTAACTTGTCACCGCTGTCGATGACGAATATGATGGCATGGCTGTCTCTGAGGAGGACGAAATAAATATGATGTCATGACTGTCTCGGAAGAGGATGAAATAAATATGATGTCATGACTGTCCCTGAAGAGGATGAAATAAATATGATGTCATGACTGTCCCTGAAGAGGATGAAATAAATATGATGTCATGACTGTCCCTGAAGAGGACAGGACGACATAAATATGATGTCATGATTGTCTCTGAGGAGGACTGGACGAAACGCATCATTACATCCATTTTAACTATAGGGATGCACAATATAATCTGTAGCATAATCAGAATCGGCCATATCGGCCTTAAAAACACCATATCAGTATCGGAACGGTCTAAACATAATCCAGATAATTTCATCGGTTTTCACCAGCAAAGATTCAATAAAATGAAAAGTGTAAAAAAGCATCAATGAGTTCAGTATAAATCTAGTCTGTCTAGAACAAAAGCCAAATCAAGAGAAAATTAATCTCATTCAGTAGTGAAACCAGACACAGTACAAATAGTACTGGCTATTTATTGATTGATTGAATACTTTATTGACAGGCTTTGGGCCAAGCCCCTAACTAAACACTAGGCTTGTTTCCATTGTGGTCCTCTGTATAATATCAGAATCGGCCTGCAAATAATCGGTGATCGGATATCGTCCATAATTTCATAATCGTGCACCCCTAAACAAAACGCATCATTACATCCATTTTAATACTGCTATATGGACTAAAAACCAACCGTTTTAACATCCATTGCAATAGTGCTAACAATAGCAGCAAAAAATTATCTTCATAATCAATTACTTTGTGTTACCCCCCCCCGATAATGTATTTATGAAGCTTTACTGAACTGATTGTTTGATTAGAAAGTGACTACCGGTAATCATAAGCTAATTATTTCATTTATGTGTCTGCATACGTGTGTGCGTGTGTGCGTGTGTGCGTGCGTGCGTGCGTGCGTGCGTGCGTGCGTGTGTGTGTGTGTGTGTTTGTGTTTGTGCATGCGTGCGCTGTACTTGTAGTAATGCTCCCAGAGGTTTCGGTACCGACTCTGTCCAGACATGTCGAAGACGGTGAAGGACAAACTGCAAAATCACAAATATCAGATTTATCATCAAAATTCAGTATACTGTATATGTAAATGCAATTGTGTGGGGGGAGTGCAAGTCCGGTGAGAACGATTTTGCCGAATTGCTAACGGTGGACCATTTAAATCAAAGGGCAGCTTGCTGTGGATTGCTATACTAACAGAAATGTGGATGCTGCCAAAGTAGGCTTTTCTCTGGTTGTACTTGTTTTTTTCGCTCCTCTCTTTTCAACGTTATACTGGGCCAGCTCTGAACTCACTCGGTCAGCTCTGAACTGACTAGACCACGGCCCGGCTGGCCCAATGGACCCTACGCTGGTGGTCTGACAACCCCTGATATAGATAGTGATTTATTGATTGATTGATTGATTGATTGAAACTGTTATTAACAGATTACAGAATGGTACAGTCCAAGGAAGGTATACATACAGGTCAACACAAAAACTGCTAAGAGGATAAACCCATGCACTATATGACTTGTTTATACATCGGGGTCCTCCATGTTCAATTCATCAGAGTGTAAGAATGAATGTACCTGGAACTCTTGAACTTTTCAATATTGAAGCCAATGGTCGGGACAATGTCCTCATGGTGCGCCTGTTTACATTCACGCACGCATGCACGCACGCACACACACATGCACGCACGCACACACGCACGCATGTACACGTATACACACACAAAAGGCAGACAGACAGACAGGTAATGGCAGAAGCATAATGTCAACGTGGTTGTAGTGTAGGCTATAATTTGACGTGGTGTTGACGTGGTGTGTGTGTTTACCTGACTAACATGCTGCCACTCCTTAGTCAGCGGACCTAAAGGACCCGTGCACTGAAAACACAAAGCAGTTTCATCTCCACTTATGTGTTTGCTAAAGTTTGTTACAAGGGTCCATTTGGTTCCATTTCTCTGAGTTAACATGAGCATACCCCGGCTTACTTTGTTGGCAACAGACAAACAGACAGGCAGACAGACAGGCAGGCAGGCAGGCAGGCAGCCAGGCAGGCAGACAGACAGACAGGCAGACAGACAGATAGACTCACGTTGGTGGGTTTCAGCTGGTTGATGATGGTGGTCTTGCCGCTGTTGTCCAGACCCAGACACAACACGTTGACCTCTGTCTTCCTGAGGCCCAGCCAGGCGGACAGCTTGTCCAGCAGACCCATGGCGACCACCGACCGGAGACCGGACCCAGCCCCCCCCCTATCTGTCGATCGATTATCGGTTCGATTACCGCTTCCTTGATGATCGATCGATTTAGCCTCTAGTCGAGTCCTGTCGTCAGCGTGGCTATGTGTAGTAGCCAAAACATGCTGGGAAAATGGAAGCAGGCTGTGTGTAGCGCTGTGGGTGCTCCCCCTGTGGTGTGGGACGGGTGCCTGGCTGGCTGGATGCTCGGCTTGGGTCGGTTAATCCCGTTAAAGAGGATTAGCTTTGGAAGCGCACTCGCTGTCACCGGCTCAGTGGCCTTGCGGTTAAAGGGAGGTCAGGGATCGATCCCTGGCCAGGTCGGGTCATACCAGAGACTGTATGGGAAAAGATTGCGGCCCAAACTGATCTCATGATTCCTTCAATGAATGCATGAGGAGGAGTGAGCAGGTTGCTTCTTTTCACCTGACAGGGGGCGAGTTTACCTGGTTGGACATATAGCGCGTGGAAGGAACACGTTATTCCAACCAGTTCCCTTCCCTTCCATCAGGAAAAAAAAAGAAAACTGGATGACACTTTCATTGGTGACATCTGGCTGGGTTTGTTGGCAGCAGTGATAGAGTAACTGTCGAGCGTCGCAGTCCCGCCCGCTTTCATGACGACGCCAGGCCCAGGAAATAGTTCCCAATCATAGACTGTAAAAAGATTGTTCCCAATGCATTTTTCCCATAGACATTATAAGCGTCGTACAAAGCCAACTCTTGTCGAGCTTCAAAGGTCTTTAAATAATATACTTTTTGAAATGTCTATGAGGAAAATTAACGGATAATCATTTCCTGGGCCCTGGTAGGGGGCGGGACTGCGACAGGAAATATGGTATCCTACATTTTCATCCTGGGATACACATTTCATCCAGTCAGGAGAGAGAACTCATAATAGGATACAGGATTTAAATAAATACGTAATTGGAAGTAATGAGAAAAAATGACAAATGAGTCAGACCTTTTTAAATTGGAATATTACTATAGAATTACAATTTACAATTTAGGCATTTACCCAGAGCAACGTACAGTAAGCAAGAACAACACATGGTAAAGCAAAGCAAAGCAAAGTTACTATGTTTACCCAGGGTAACTGGACTAAGCTCAAGAACTTGTTTACAGCCAGGCCCTGCTCATAGAACATTTCATGGTAGGAGCTCAATGCCTTGCTCAAGGGCACTTCAGCGGTGGTAATTTTAACCGGTCCGGGGATACGAACTATAGCGACCTTCCGGTATCAAGACAAGACCGCTCTGCAAACCGTTCGGCCACCGCTGCCCCAATAACCAGCATCTGTCTAACCGTAGAAAATATTTACAGTAAAGCTATGAGCGACTATAGAGTACTATGTCTACAACAGATGCTATCTATATTACACAAGTAAGACGCGCAAGCGTGGGAAGCGAACAGCTCGTGTGTGTGTGGTTGTGTGTGTGTGTGTGTGTGTGTGCTACAGCTGCGCCCTCTGGTGGCGGGCGGGTGGTGTCACAGCGGGACAGACAGAGACAGACACACAGACAGACAGACATGATCTGCAGGGTCTCATAGTTAGTGCTCAGTGATTCGCAATAAGTTTAGTTTTAAATTGAAGCTGATCATTAAAATTGGTGCCCTCTGCTGTGTGCAACAGTGGCACCTTGTGGTCATTAATAGCCACCCTGGCCTGAACCAGACAAACACTTCAACACAGGCGTGAGGCTGCTATACTTCCTCTCTCTGCACTGTTTGGGTTGTTTTCTAGTTACTGTGTAGGCTATTGTGCCGAATAATATAAGACGACTCTGATTATGAGACGAGACGACCCCCATTTTTCAAGACTCTTTGACTCGACTCCCCGTTAGGATACTTCCATTGGAAATTGGCAGCCTGCTACTGCTGTTGACAGTGAGGGATCCTGGGAATGCCACCCCACCCCACCCCAAGGTGACCCATCCATATACAAAGTGCACTTTAGCGTTAAACTTTTGGAAAGCAACGTCAGCAGCATCTGCAACAAGGAGAGTCAGAAAACGTGTTTTATTCTGGGTTGTATTATGTTGTCAAACCTCAAACGAAAGCCACTGTCTGTTGCTGCCACGTTGCGTCATGGCTCGGCGACGTCGCCGCGCAAACAAGGTTCTTCAGCAGCAGTCCAGTCCCCGACCCCCTCACCCTCAGCCTCTCTCAGGTAGGAAACCCATGAGGAAACCACATCACAAAACATTTGTCTAATAAAGCAGCTTAATGCTACTAATAAATGTGTCGGAACGCATGGCTGGGTTTCTCTGGGGTTGAGTGGGGGGCATAGACTGTAAAAGGGGGTGGGGGGCCATGTCGAGTAGCCTACCGCGGCCCGGCAGCATTTATTAGGCTACTTGAAAGTTGAAAGGTAAATTGAATCCCCGGAAGAACCCCAAGCAGGAACCCTACGTACAGTTTGTTTACACATACAAACCAGAACACTGAACAGGCTTTTTGTCAGCGCCACCCATATAGACAGCCATGCCGACCCGCAGCGCACCTCGGAGCATTGCTCCTTCGGAGGAGAAAATGATGAAGGAAGGAGAAATGATAGTATGCCCCCCGACAGCCATGACATGAGCACCAACAGGAGATGGATGGTGGAGTGACAGTGACTTGTATGGCCTAGTACTCAGGTGAAGTCAGCTGTGCGACAGCCATGACATGAGCACCAACAGGAGATGGATGGTGGAGTGACAGTGACTTGTATGGCCTAGTACTCAGGTGAAGTCAGCTGTGCGACAGCCATGACATGAGCACCAACAGGAGATGGATGGTGGAGTGACAGTGACTTGTATGGCCTAGTACTCAGGTGAAGTCAGCTGTGCAGGCTATTATGCTTATAAGAAAATGGAAAAGGTGCTGCTGATTCTGAGAGGGAGAAGGGAGTTGGAGCCTGTCTAGAAAGTTTGTTCTAGCTCGTTATTTTAGCAAAGCAAAATATGAATACATACACACATTGTCCACATGGGGGCACCAAAGCATCACATGTGTGTGTGTGTGTGTGTGTGTGTGTGTGTGTGTGTGTGTGTGTGTGTGTGTGTGTGTGTGTGTGTGTGTGTGTGTGTGTGTGTGTGTGTGTGTGTGTGTGTGTGTGTGTCAACCCTTTCTTAAACCTGTGGGATGTCATGGTGTATTGTAATCACCCCTGTCTGTCTGTTTTATTTTTTTTAATTAGTTTGTTAGCCACAGTGATAACTTGGGACAGTTTTAACCCCATTTGTTTAAAATTGGCAGACTAGTTGGTGTATAACTGTATATAATATAGATTATGTATTTAGTCGCTTTCAAATTGGCCAAGTTCACAGCACAAGGTTGAACTGTATACAGACAGTAGCTCCATGCTTCTACATGGGTCATATTTAACAGACCTGTACTATCTCTCTGAGCTAAATAGTTGTGTGTAAGAAAGAGAGTCAGAGGGTGTATTCAATATTCACATACTTTAACTGTACGCAATCAGTATAATTAGTTTGCCGTTGTGTCTTTTATTACTTAGTCTTTTTTGTTTCGTTTTCCAGAAGAAAAAATAATTATATATATATATATATATATATATATATATATATATATATATATGGCTTGACATCTATTCTTTTGTCTTGTTTTCAGCCAATAGCAGAGCAGCTCACCAGACCTACTCATGGCATCACAGGACAGGCATAGGCCCGGCCCTCGATGGGAGGGGCGCAGCTGGCATCGCCGCCGCTGCCCTGAGGACTGCCAGGCAGTGACCCAGCCAAGCAGCGGTAACCGGGGGTGACAGCCAATGGAGGGGAGCAGAGGGGAGGGCCATCGCCATTAGACTGTAAAGGTAAAGTAAATGTACTATAACGTAGCTAGGGAACTTTAACCTTCAAAGAACGTGCATACGAGCACCCCTGGGGCCAAACAAAATGCGGTGCACACACACATCAAGGAGGGATCTCTGCGTAGAGTCGACAGGAGGATGTGGCCCTGAAGGTTTAACTTGAAACGCACACGTTCTAACAGCACACCTCCACACCTTTACCGATGTGTCAGACTGAATGTGGCTTCTGGCTTCAACCTCAGAGTGAAAGGAGAGCAATATATATATATATTGAATTTGTTTAGAATAATAAAAATAATAGTTCTGTTCTGTCTGTTTGTGTATTTATCTATGATGAAGATGGTGCTGACTGGCGTTTTACTTTTACTCTGTGTAAAAGGGCCGGGCCTAGGGCCTGATCAGTTAGGGCCCAGTTAGGGCCGGGCCTTCATTTTCGGGCCCGATGAGAACTCTACTTTATAGTACACATGTATATTGTATAATATATAATATAGTATAGTATGTATAGTTAACATAGATACTCCACTGTTACGTTCTTAGTTTATACATGATTCATGATAACTACTTTTTATATATGTGATGTATGCCATGCTTTTGTTTTTGTTTTTGCTTAATGTAAGTCGCTCTGGATCAAGAGCGTCTGCTAAATGCCTAAATTGTAAATTGTGGACATAAAACATTTATGTGTAACTTGTGCCTCCTGAAACATTCTGGGTGCAATATGCTCTGGCAATCGCCCGTTATACTTCTGTTATCCAACAGCACAGGCTTACACATGAGTGGTGTGTAATAGTTTGGCTTAAAGTCTGATCAGCCTAAGTACTGTATGGTTAGCCCTTTAATCTGGATCTGGCAGAATGCATTTCGTTGGCCACCAATCTATAGGCCAATTTAAAATGACTTGCAGTTGTAAACCTAAAGGCCTACAATACAAAATAAAAAATGAAGTTGCATAATTTGACACAGAATCATGCCACACTAAGGGCCCTGTGCCATTTACTAAAGTCGCATATATAATCATTCACTTATGTATGGAATAATTAATTTTAAGATGTTTCATACAGTATTTGAAGACCATAATGTCAAACAAAGAGCCCTCATAGATGGAGAGAATGTTGAGTGGTGCTTAGGTCAGTGGAGGTTACTGGGTTATCCTGTGTTGCAGTTACAGTATGTGGAATGGGTTACCTGCAAGCTTTAAGTCGATTTGCTTCATTGTTAAAACTTCAAGTCGTCCATAAAGATCTGGCTGAAAAGCAGCTGGACCTAATTCTAACCATCATCAATTAGTCAAGTTGTAACAGTTAGCCTACTTGTAGAAAGTTGAATTTGTATGTCCCTGCTACCCTCTCGCCCCATGGCACCACATGGCACTCAGTTTATAACGAACACAATACATTCAAGCTTTTTTGCTTTTTTATCCTTTTGACACGCATGTACAAATATGTATGTCATGTGTATGATTTATTTTACAGTAAAAAAACGTAAATCAGTCAATCCAAACTCTGTAGATAGGTTGTAGTCTCACATAGTCACGCCTGGTGAAATCAAACATACAGCCACTGTTTTCAAAACTAATTAATTATTAGTCGAAAACTCACGCACAGTCTGCATCACTCATCAGAAATAACTGAGTATGATCACTTAGATCAACTAACACAGGGTTCAGTAAAACACCCTGACCTGGACAGTGATCCACACGTCCTATAGACTCTTTTCCTGGCTCCCGAACTGTGGAATCTCCCCATTGCAGTCAGAACTGCAGTCTCACTCCCAATTTTCCACCTCTTCAGACTCTACCTCCTAGCACTCCTTTCTGTTTTGTAGTGACTACAGTACACATTTTAAGAATGTTATTTAGATATAGCATATAGTTTTTTTTTAGACAGATAGGTTCATTGGAGGGTTGTCCCGAGCCGATCACATCATTTTGAAATTATTGGAATCGGATTGGGAGCAAAAAACTTCGGATCGGGACATCCCTAGTAGCAATATTATATCCATATCATGATATTAGACTGGATATTGTCTGTGATTTTGGATATTGTACTATTGTGATATAGTAGTAGTAAGTAGCCTTGCCGAGCCATGAGGCCCATAGGGCAGGAGCCTATCTCCTGTTTCTGTACCGTGAGGCAGCTTGATGTACAAGTACACCCCCTGGACATGACGCTAGTATGTCGCAGGGACTTACCCCCAATCCAACCCTTGATGCTGAGTGTCAAGCAGGGCGGCACTGGGTCCCATTTTTAGAGTCTTTGGTATGACCCAGCCGGGGATCGAACCCCGACCTCCCAGTCTCAGGGCGGACACTCTAACCACAAGGCCACTATTGTGATATGGTATTGTATAAGTGTTGTATAAAAAATATAAATATCGGATCTGTAAAATCTGTATCGGGCAGATACTCAAAATGATCGGAATCGGATCGGGATTTATTTTTATTTTTATAGAGGGATAGACAGTAGGCTGACAGGAAATGGGGAGAGAGATGGGGGGGGTGACATGCAGTAAAGGCCATCGGGATCTGGAGCCGAACCCGCGGCACACTGCCAGACTGGATTACCAGCCAAGGTGCCTGGACCGCTGAGCCACGGCCCAGGCCCCTAGTTCATTGTTTATCTCATCTGGTTTCTTTGAGGCACAACACTGTTCTCGTAGCACTCTGCTTATGTGACTATTTATGTACCGTATTGTTTATTGACTGGAGTTGCGTACTCTGCGCTTATTCCCATATTGTACTGTACAAGTAAGTACAATATGTACTGTACTTGCATATGTACCGGTACATTATTTTACTTGTACGTGTTTCTACATTGTGGTACAGTGATTCTCAACCTGTTTAATTTCAAGGACCCCCAGTTTGACATGCATTAGTCTACGGACCCCCATTGAATGGCATTTCTATCTCTGGGACCGCCAATTTATATTGTAAAATCAATGTTAATTTAACTCTGAGAGAGTACAAATGGAACCAAATTGACCTGTTAGGGTCTGTTTGGTTCCATTTGTACACTCTCAGAGTTACAGACCCATAAGGGTCCATTTGGTTCCAAACTATCATTTAGCTGGGGACTAAATTGTGTTTCTACATTGTGCTATTGTTAATTTTACTTAAGAAAAATAATCAGAGTACTTCTTCCAGCTCAGTGGCCTTGTGGTTAGAGTGTCCGCCCTGAGACTGGGAGGTCGGGGTTCAATCCCCGGCTGGGTCATACCAAAGACTCTAAAAATGGGACCCAGTGCCTCCCTGCTTGGCACTCAGCATCAAGGGTTGAATTGGGGGGTAAGTCCCTGCGACATACTAGCGTCATGTCCAGGGGGTGTACTTGTACATCAAGCTGCCTCAAGCTACAGAAACAGGAGATAGGCTCCTGCCCTATGGGCCTCATGGCTCGGCAATGCTACTTACTTACTTACAGTTCTACCACTGAGGGGAAAGAACATTTTCATGGTAATCATTTAGCAACTCGTTCTCGCCGACACGTTTTCTTCAAAGCAGCGCACCTACGCAACAATAGAAGAAAAACAAAACAGGAGTAAAGAGAGTGCACTAATGAGTTCCCTGGTTACCTCAAGTCTTGGCGACGCGACCAATAAAGTGTTATTAGCCGTGCTTTATGAGAACTGTCAGCCCACATCTGGAACGTTGTCTTTAACCAATCGGATTGCTTGGTTAAAACTACCTGTTACATAACCCTGTTACACCCATGCCTTAAATTTTATTTTTAATCTTTTGTTGAACCACAGAGGGTGATGGAACACAGCAGATCTACAAGCTCACAGCGTGCCATGGAGCGGCGCGTAGTGAACTTGTATATCGGCTAATATTCGCCACGGGACACCGCCGTACGACAAAAGTATATGAGGTTTTACAATGACGGCCAGGCTTGTCCTTTTTGGACCATTGGATCTCATTTACTATTAGACAGTTTGTCCTGCCTGAAAAAAAGAAATCCGTAGATATTTCACATTTCACAGAAAGACAGATTATAAGCCTACCTAGTACTTACCATAGTTTATTTATTTATTTTTGAAGGTCTTAAAATGCTCTTCCACACACCAATTTGTTTTTCAGAGTAAACTGGTTTATTTACATGCTTGTTTAGTACAGATTCGTTGGGGGTTTAATTTCAGTAGTTAGTTATAGCACACAAAGTGGTTAGCGACAAACCATAAGCAAGTAATATAAATGGCAAATATAAGAACATAAAAAATTCAAAGAAAATAGTGAAAATAAAACGAAAAATGAATATAAAGAAGACACAACACAGGGCACAACACAGCGTTGCAGGAGATTACAAACGAAATAATTGCCTGTACTGTACTGTACTGTACTGTACTGTACTGTACTGTACTGTACTGTACTGTACTGTACTGTACGATCAGCCCATTCAGCCAGAACATCCCAATGTGGAATTATGTTTAATGCTCTGAGCTTGTATATCTGCTGTTTCTGTCTCATAAATCATAATTAATAATTATAGCACATGTTTACTGTACTGTACTGTACTGTACATGTCCGGTCAGGGCAGTACAGGAATGTTTGGCCATTTGTATTTATCAATCAGGATGAGATGACAGACGGGGCAGGGGTGTGTGTGTGTGTGTGTGTGTGTGTGTGTGTGTGTGTTTATTATGTGTAACGAACCAAGAGGTGGGCTGCTGCCCGCAGGGGTTTGTGGGGTTGCCAGTTAAGGGGGGTTCAGACCCCCATCTATCCTCTATGCTCAAATGTGGGTCACTGCCATCCTCGGGTGATTTCCCACATGCCCCGACCCCCCCCCCCCCCCCAAAAAAAAACCCCTTATCAAATCACTTCTCCCCATTAACCCATGCTGAACGGGCACCCATTTTGGTGTCAGCATCATGTTATGCTTTAGCTATTGAAAAATAGCAGATCTACAAGCTCGTATCGCGCCACCGAGTGGCGCGATACGAGCTTGTAGGTCTGCTATTTTTGAAAAAATCGAAGAACGACTGACATTTCTAGAATCTGATCTCAGGTCAGAATGGGTTAATCAGACCAGTGTGTGTCCAGCGGAAACCTCGTATGAATCTGATCTCAGGTCAGAATGGGTTAACGGTGCTCTTAATTGAACCCATCTCGTTAGCCCTTCTCCTGATGTCTCTCGCAGACACGCCCCCCACCGCCCCGCCCGCCTCCATGTCGTCATTATCCGGCTATTTTCTGAATCAAGCATTGTAGGTCACAGCATCTGACAGGTCTGTGGGACCCCTCGTGTTTGTGTGTGTACCCCCAAAGGGTCTTGTTGAAAACAAAAGGCACCGCGAGGAGTCCACAGTGGAACCCTTCCCCTCCCCCCCGGCGCTGTTTGCTCTCCTCTCTACAGGTCGCTGCATAGTGGGTGTATCGGAATGAGAATTAAGGCACACACATGGCTTTGGTAGTGTCTTGCGAGTCTTTATGTCGGCTTTGCGAATGCGATACGGACGCGATCAAATATCAAAAATATTTTTGAGCTAGTGGTATAGATGAGTGAGCTTGTAGATCTGCTATATTTGCTATTATTGACGATTTTTAGAAACGGCGTGAAACGGGGGGTTAAGACGACAGTTTTGCCATGGCACGATGTTATTATGATATCGAGTCTCGTATCACGATATCAATCGATAATATCAATATATTGACCAAAGCCCTTCCTCTCTCTTCCCTCTCGTTCCTCTCAGTCGGATGTCTGTGGGGATTGGAACACGGTGAAAAGGTCAAGAGACACACAGTGTGTGTGTGTGTGTGTGTGTGTGTGTGTGTGTGTGTGTGTGTGTGTGTGTGTGTGTGTGTGTGTGTGTGTGTGTGTGTGTGTGTGTGTGTGTGTGCGTGTGCGTGTGTGTGTGCGCACCCCTCCCCCCCACCTCCCCCGGAGGGCTCACTGTCTCGGCATGAAAGGAGCAGCATCGGAGGGTGGGTGGGTGGGGGGTTATGGCGGTTGCTTTTTTTGTTTGTTTACCTTTGACTGCCTCTTTTTGTGTTTAAAAAAAAAAATAGATTCTGACCCTAAAACACATTAGAGCAGCTTAATGGGCGCAGTACAACAACAGACGGTACAACAACAGACAGTACAACAACAGACGGCTGCAGGTCATTCGGGCAGTGCTTCGGTTACAGTGACCAGACGTACCCTTTTAAATAGCAGCCTATTGAGCACTTTTTCTCCCCCCAATGGAAATATCGGGGACAAGACTATTTGACATGTTCTTTTTCCATAAAGTAGTCTTGAAAAATGGGGGTCGTCTTATAATCAGAGTCGTCTTATATTAAGCACGATATGGTATCTGTAAAACACGAAAAATGCCCCACTTGTCAACATGAATACATAATTGTCTGGGTTTTCACATGTTTTGCACTTACATACTGCAGATGTTTATCATGTTCTGTTCTGTTGAAACGGTGTGGTCACTATATGTGCCAAAAGCTAAAATAACCGTCCCTCAAAAAAAGCTAAAATAGTGATTAGGGCTTAGGGCCGATTCATACTCCTATTTTACCGCTGTAGTGCCAAAATGACGTCACATTGTAGGCTCAGAGCCCAATAGATTGAGAAACTAGAAAAAGTGCCCTTCTGGGCACAGGATAGGAATGTAGGACATTGCAGCTTGCCTTCATCTGGTGGTTGGATAAAAGGCCAACAAAAGTAAATTAGAGGTAAAAACACTTTTGGGCCAGTTATAGCGCCACCTTGAGGCTGAGTTGAAATTGTTCATGTGGCATTTCTTCCTCGGCCTAGTGGAAATGTGCGTGCACAATTTCACGGAAATCACGCGATGTGTTCATGATTTGCAGCATTTTGTTTGAAACTGAGCACTCCTGTGAACTTTGGAAGCCAATCTTAACCAATCAGAATGGAGTCTGAGAAATCTGAAAGACCCGTTTCGTTGAATGGCTCTAGAGAGACTGTGTACCAATTTGCGCGATGTTTGGACAAAATCTGTAGGTGTACTGTGCAAAAACTTGTTTTGCACAAAGCGGCCTCCTGGTGCCGCTATAACAGGCCGTTCTGGACATTTTGGGGCAGAGGTTCATCGTTGGCATCCAGGGAGTGTGTGTGCAAAATTTGGCATCGACCGGATTAACGGTGCCGGAGATTAGCTGCTCACGGACACACGGACGGACGGACGGACGGACGGACGGAGTGCAAAACATACTCTCCCCCCATGCCTTCGGCCTGGTGGAGACAATAAGAGTATGAATCGCGCCTGAGTGTTTATTAGTCCCGCTTTGTGTTTTTGGTCACCCTAAATTCAGTCCCATTCCGTTTTCCTCATGCCTCCTATTTGTACATTTGAACATTTAAATATTTGTATGTCTGTATTGCTGTGTGTGCATTAGCTCATAATAATAATATTACTATTAGATGCTTGTTTCTCTGCTCTTTCTTATTCTCGTGCCTTTTGATTGGTTGACATCCGGGGGAGAGTGATGTGATGTCATTACATCCAGGTCATCTGATCCAAAGACATGCAGGACTGCGCTTTTTGTGTTTGTGAAATTGTTGCATCGATGAGCATGACTTATAAATGCTACTGGGGGGGAGGGGTCACTAGCTGTACTCTGTTCTGTTGACTCCAACAGCCTTTGAAAAGAAAACTGCCTGACCAGTCCAATCTTCTTGGTATTCTAGTCTTAAGCAGTATCATATGATGCGAAAATATCCGATCTACAACCTCACAACACGTTGTGATGTGAGCTTGTAGGTCTTCTGTTTTTGAATGGCAAAATGATTATCATTTGAAAACTTAAAGTAGGGGTGCTGTGATTTTTGTATTTTTTTTATTTTGTCATGCGGCCAAATTAGAACATAGCATTTCAAAACGTATTCAGTTAAAACTGGCATATGGTGTTAACCCATTCTGGGCGGGCACCCCTTTTGGTGTTGGCATCATGTTATGCTTTAGCTATTGAAAAATAGCAGATCTACAAGCTCATATCGCGCCACCGAGTGGCGCGATACGAGCTTGTAGGTCTGCTATTTTTGAAAAATCGAAGACACTTTTAGAATCTGATCTCAGGTCAGAATGGGTTAATAATGAAACTGTCAGGATGTAATAGACATTTTTAGAATCTGATCTCAGGTCAGGGTTAAGATATACTTCAGAAACGACTATAATAGCCATGGTTCACAGACCCCCGGCCTATACCATCCCTTCTGGAGGAAGAGTCACAGTCTTCCTTAAGGACACCATTGCCTTTGCAGGAATCACACATGGGATCCTCCGCTCTCCGTTTCTCCAACCACCAGTCAGACCGCCGGCTTGGCTCTCCCATCTTGCTATTTCGAGACGCTAATTTATATTTTGAGCCAATTCCCCTCAGCACATTGATGTAGGCTGTCAACTGCAGAAATACATCAAAGACCCCGATATTAATCCCTAACCAGACTGCAGATGCCTGCAGCAGCATATATATCCCACATGAAAGGGGGCCAGCCAGGCCAGGCAGCAGGGGCCACAGTAGCACCAGTGGCTCTCATTCAAAACAACCCGACACTGCATGTGAACTCATTATTCCTCCGGTCACCTCTCTTCAATTCTAATTCAAAGGGGGCTTTATTGGCATGGAAAACAAGTTCACATTGTCATGGCCAGTGTGAAATGAAAAAATGAAAAATTATTGCCCTGCTAGTGTAAAGTGTATACATTGCAACTTCAACTAAAAGATACAAGTAGCTATATACAACAAGTAAGACGCGCAAACGCTGGAAGCGAACGCAGCTCGTAAATTGCAATAACAACAATTTGAATAAATTACGTACTTTTTTTCTTCTTTTTTTTTCTTTTTTAAGTTTTCTACTGTGTGTGTGTGTGTGTGTGGTTGTTTGTGTGTGTGTGTGTGTGTGTGTGTGTGTGTGTGTGTGTGTGTGTGTGTGTGTGTGTGTGTGTGTGTGTGTGTGTGTGTGTGTGTGTGTGTGTGTGTGTGTGTGTGTGTGTGTGTGTGTGTGTGTGTGTGTGCTACAGCTGCGCCCTCTGGTGGCGGGCGGGTGGTGTCACAGCGGGACAGACACACAGACAC
This sequence comes from Protomyctophum parallelum, assembly GCF_964188405.1. Classification (NCBI taxonomy): domain Eukaryota; kingdom Metazoa; phylum Chordata; class Actinopteri; order Myctophiformes; family Myctophidae; genus Protomyctophum; species Protomyctophum parallelum. Next base: position 9,393,034 of record NC_139707.1, read on the forward strand.
ACAGACATGATCTGCTGGGTCTCATAGTTAGTGCTCACTGCATTCGCAACTATTGGGGTCTTTGCTGATATAAGCTTCACGGATTGGCCGAGCATGTTTTTTTCTTCACGTAAACCTAGTGGTAGCGTGTACAATAGACCAGTGGTTCCCAAACTTTTTCATGTCAAGGACCCCCAAATTGACACAAATTAGCCTGCGGACCCCCATTTGAAAAGATATGCCAGGGACCCTCCATAAGAGAAATATGTTTATGGCTCTAGCAGTGATTTTCAACCAAACCCCCAGTTTGACATGCATTGGTCTACGGACCCCCATGTAATAGCATTTCTATCTGTGGGACCCCCCAATTTATATTGTAAAATCAATGTTAATTTAACTCTGAGAGTGTATACAAATAGAACCAAATGGACCCGTTAGGGTCCATTTGTACACTCTCTGAGTTACAGACCATAAGGGTCCATTTGGTTCCAAATGATCATTTAGCTGGGTCCCCCCTGGAACTCCCTCAAGTACCCCTGTGGGTCCCCGGACCCCACTTTGGGAACCACTGCAATAGACCACTGCGGGTGTGTCTGTCTGTCTCCTGTTTCTGCCTGTGTGTATGTCATCAACCTGACGATATGAGGGATCCTCGAGGCGCACAGATACGACGTGTCGGTATTGCATAGTTGTGCTTGCATTCACAAGTTGAATCATTCAAGACTTGCATGGTCCTCGAGTAGGCTGATGGTCTGGTAGTATACTGTATATAATATCATAATGTATTTAAAGATATCTTCTCTTCTGTTTGTGTACGGTAGTGCTACGGCAGGGGTTCTCAACGTTTTTGGCTGGGGACCCCCGGAAATCCTTTGGCCATGTCTCACCCCAGTTTATTGCATTCTTGCATACATTTACTCATATACTTATTGCTCCTGTTGTTTCCTGCACAGCCCCCATGCTCCTCCACCTCTCTTGAGTTCAAAGGCACTGTGTTAAGGGGGTGTGCTGCTGGTCGCGGACAAAGACGTACCAACTACCAAGCACCTAATCGGCTGTCCAATGTCACGCAGAAGCACATCAGGGGAAGAGAGCCAAAGAGCGGAGGGAGGGAGCGAGGGAGGGAGGGAGGGACAGAGTGTGTGAGACAGAGAGAGAAAGTGAGTTCAGATTGAGTTTGCGACGTGTGCGTGTGCTGCTTGTGAGCTCAGGCTGCTGATCATCATTCGGTCTGTTTCACAACCTTTCTACCCCAAAAACAAACAACTCTATGCCCTGACTGTGAGTCGTCGTCCCCCAACCCCCCTCCCCACCAAACCCCCCGCCCATCCATCAGCCCTCACCCTTTTACACCAGAGGCCGTTGCCTTTTCGACAGAGAGCGTTGTTTTGAACTGTGGCTAGCTGGCTGGTGGAGGTTCAGAGGGGTGGAGTCTAAAGAGGAGGAGGTTTGGAGTCGCTGCTTGGAGGGTGTCGTCTGTGTTGTTTGGTGCACTTCCAGAATGCTTGACCTGCTTCTCAGCACCCATGCAGCCTCGTGGTGGCCGGGTTAGGGTTAGGGTTAGGGTTAGGGTTAGGGTTAGGGTCACCCATGCAGCCTCGTGGTGGCCGGGTTCACCCATGCAGCCTCGTGGTGGCCGGGTTAGGGTTAGGGTTAGGGTTAGGGTTAGGGTTAGGGTCACCCATGCAGCCTCGTGGTGGCCGGGTTCACCCATGCAGCCTCGTGGTGGCCGGGTTCAATTAATCGATATGGCAATAATCTTATTCCTTGCCGATAATCTCATCGTATACCATATCGATACGGAAACATCAGAATCAGTTTCTGTCTGACAGTTACGATAATATATATTATGATTACATTTTTCTTTATATTTGCATTTATCTGTTAAAACATTATTATTTTCCTTGTTTTTTGTTTAAATGTCATCCACCCAAGTTTTTCAAATGTACTTGTTAACTTTACAATTTCTGACACTGCATTTGTCAAAGCATCGGCGATCGGTGGTCTAGGACTCTAGGTCAGGACTCTGTACCGTGATACGTATATCGATCGTGAGGTTGTTGGCAATACCCAGCCAGCCCTAATGGTCATTATTTGGAATCAATGTATAATCGATATATTGATATATATTGTATCGTGGTACATATCTATCATGAGGTTATAGGCAATACCCACCAATAATATGGCTCACTTACTGCTTCTCATCACCCATATAGCCCACTTTCTGCATATGTGTGAATGTAATAATGTAAGGAAAATGTATGTATTTTGCGTGTGTGCGTGCGTGCGTGCGTTTCATCTGTCAGCTGCCCTGTCGTGGGATTGGGGCCGTGGGAGCCTCGGTCATCCTGGGTGGGCTGCTGCAGGAGAGGAGAGGTGAGGGTTTGCCTTATCACAAGACCCAAATAACTACTTAAACACTTAAACCATATACTGTATACTTCAGTTGACTGGGGTCCCCCGGGGGTCTATACTTGGTATCCTGCCCCCGCCCCCCCAATCTATTTGGCTCAGAAATTGCCTCAGAATGTTTGCCAATTTTCACAGAATGTTGGCCTATCATGACATGACCAGAATATTCTAGGGTTCATGTGGTTAGGTAAAGCTTAACAGCTTAACTTCATAATCACACATAGATGTGACAGCAGTTGGTGTTTTGAGCCCCAAGAATAGGGCAAGGTCATTTTTCAAGAGTATGCAGATGTCCAATGTTTAGTTCTTGTTGATACTTTTCATTGGTTCCATATCGCCTTTAAAAATCCCACAGACAAACCTTATTACCTTAACCACTTTTACTTCCAACTTTTAACAACATGTTTCTTAAATAGTAAAAAGGGTCAGTTTTTATTCATTTTTCGGACGGACATTTTTCGCACGGACCACCATTTGTGACCAGATTTGACTGAGAGCCTGCCATCGCGCAACCTCCAGCTTTTCACCAGAGGAGAGAAACTCACACACACACACACACACACACACACACACACACACACACACCGACTGCAGAGTATAACTAGAAAAAGTGCCCTTCTGGGCACAGGTCTCCACCAGGTTATCCACAGATCCGTGCAGTTAGAGGTAAAAACACTTTTGGGCCAGTTATAGCGCCACCTTGAGGCTGAGTTGAAATTGTTCATGTGGCATTTCGTCCTCGGCCTAGTGGGAATGTGCGTGCACAATTTCAGGGAAATCACGCGATGTGTTCATGATTTGCAGCATTTTGTTTGAAACTGAGCACTCCTGTGAACTTTGGAAGCCAATCTTAACCAATCAGGATGGAGTCTGAGAAATCTGAAAGACCCGTTTCGTTGAATGGCTCTAGAGAGACTGTGTACTAATTTGCGTGATGTTTGGACAAAATCTGTAGGTGTACTGTGAAAAAACTTGTTTTGCACAAAGCGGCCTCCTGGTGGCGCTATAACAGGCCGTTCTGGAAAGTTTGGGGCAGAGGTTCATGGTTGGCATCCAGGGAGTGTGTGTGCAAAATTTGGCATTGACCGGGTTAACGGTGGCTGAGATTAGCTGGTAACGGACGGACGGACACACGGACACACGGACACACGGACGGACGGACGGACGGAGTGCAAAACATACTCTCCCCATGCCTTCGGCTGGTGGAGACAAAAACAACTGATCTGGTGACAGGTCAGGGAGGGTACTCTTAAGCCTTATTGTGTGACAGTTGCAGGGCCAAGGACACACGAGTGGAAATTTGGCACGTTTAGACAGACAGTTTAATGCATGGATGCTAGTAGAAAACCAGCACTGCACACAGGTTTGAGTAGACTGTTTGTTTTGCCTCATCACATGCAAGACCCAATCATGTCTGCTCATTATAAGCGAAGTTTGGCTTGCTTTTCTGTAAAGATGTATTTTTGGGGTTTTTCTGCCATTATTGGATAGTGTATACACTGTACAGTATGGTGACAGGAGAGAGATCGGGGGTGACACACGGCGAAGGTCGTCAGGACCGGGAGGCGAACCCGCGACCCACCGTCAGGCTGGCTTGGCAGCCTAGGTGCCCGGGGTTGCAGCTTTTTAGGGGTCTTTTTTCCTAAAATGTAGTTGCTTATTTGGGCTTTCCTAGATGATGTTTAAACCAGTGGTTCTCAAACGTTTTAAATTTCAAGGACCCTCAAATTAATTAATATTTGTTCCACAGATCAACATAGGGAATGAATTCTGTGTTGGAGCGAGGTTTGACTGACGGACTGACTAACATGTTTTGCAGGTTTTCATAGTAAACTGCGACATATACGTACCAGATAATGTTTCAAAAAATATTCAAAATCTTTAATTTATTTTGAAAATAGCAGTCAAGGTTGTAGATCGGCTATTTTCAAATAGTTTGCTCATGTGGCCTATATATTGTCACTTCTTTTGAGCTTGTTTTCATAGACCCCCGTTGCTTATTTCTCATGAAATCAGGCAAAAATTGTGGACTCATTAACCAGAAGTTCAGAACGCAACACACACGCCAGTGGAATTCTCCCCCGGTCTTGTCATCCTCACGGATGGGAACATGCTTTTGTGTTTTGAGCCCTCGTCTCCTTTCGCTTCCACCAGCGTGGAACGTGGTGACTCCACATTCCCACGGCTCGCCAGTGTGTCACTGCACAGGGCGCTGCACTTTAGACCAGACGGTGAGTGACAGCAGTGCCAAACACAGCGCCATAATTGCACCCCTAGCGCGGCGTCCTTCCCCCTGTCAGTCACAGAGACAATAAAAGCGTGACGGCTGCCTGAGTCAGACACCTGTGTGCATGTCTGTGCGCTGACGGCAGGGCTTTGAGAAGTATATTTTATAAACTTGGTGTGCCAAAGTAAAAGATTTGTACATCATACCCAGCCCTAATGTTCATTATTTGGAATCAATGTATAATCGATATATTGATAAATATCGTATCGTGGCTTTTGTATCGTTGTACATATCTATCAACTACATTTCCTAAAATGTAGTTGCTTATTTGGGCTTTCCTAGATGTTGTTTAAAGCAGTGGTTCTCAAACATTTTAATTTCAAGGACCCTCAAATTAATTAATAGCTGATTTGTACATCAGCTTTTTTCGTTAGATTCAGTGGTTAATGCAAAAGTATTTTTTTTGTGTGTGTGTGTGACTGTGTGTGTGGGTGGGTGTGGGTGGGGACAGACAGACAGACAGGCAGGCACGTGCGCAATGGAGCTGGCACCGAGCCACCGCATCACTCCCAGCCTTGTAATCTCCTGGATGACAGAGGAAATGGCTGACAGAAAAGCTTCCTGAAATGTCACGTTTTAGTGTTAAGAGAGACACAAATTTGTTGAGAGTTATCTCTCCCCCTGGGCTGCAGCAGCTGAACAACAGAGAGCTGATTACCACTGTCAGAGTCATTCAGAACCTGCTTTAACCTTTATTTATGTAGGGGAGTTTGACTATAAGCCTCAACGCTCGCTGTCTTCCAACAATGACACGGTTCACAGCCAAACGGTTAACTCAACGCATGCCTCAGAGCACTGTTTCGCTCCCCAGCATATAGGGCTGTGACCCGTTTTGTGACGTGGGCCGTGTTTTATGGGTCACGAGTCGACTGAGTGAATATCTCATTTTCATCTGAACCTTTTCCTGCAATTATTTCTGCCAATAAAATATACAGATGACAATAAAAATGTAGGTAACAGATGGATTACACATGTAATATAAACGTGTGTTATGAAACTTATTTCATAGTCGCTTGCTTCTTATCTTGAAGGGAAAGCCTCCCATGTCCTCTGTAATGAACACACCTCAAATAGCAACATAGGGAAACTATGAATTACTATACTACTTGCAATGACGAACTGATGGTACACAATGATGCTTAACTCTTTATTCCTGCTATTTTAGCAGAACGTTAACCTACTTTCACCCAGAATGCCCAGAATCGGGATGCTGAACACAGTCGTATTCATATATGTAGTTATTTGGCATAAACATTTAGGTTGACTTTCTTTTTCTATCGCACAGCCCCATAAAGTAAAACAATACCGGCATGTGTTAAATTTAACATAGTTTTCTTTTTTATGAACGATTAACGTTTTGGGCAAGTGGGCGTGACCTGTACTGAGACCTTAGTGTCAACCCCTGCTGGACTACGCTCGTTTTCATCCTAAAGTTTGTTTGTTTTTTCCTCCCAAATGTGTCTCTTTTCACTGCAGATCTACAGTGTAAAGTTTGTTTCGGCATTTTGAAACCTCAAGAACCAGGCATCTGTACAGTAGATGTGATTTCATGCAGGGCTTGTTGTCTCTACTTGCAGAATGACATCAGTATTTGGAAGAGTTCAGTGGCATGGGTGCAACCAAGCAGCTACAGTATCTGGTGTGTACCTGGAGGGCTGATGGGAAATGTTTGTTGTTTGATTCACACACTAGTCTCTGTGTGAGGTCACTCACTGACTGGAGGTCTGCCCCTCAGCACTGTGGTGCGCACACACACACACACACACACACACACACACACACACACACACACACACACACACACACACACACACACACACACACACACACACACACACACACACACACACACACACACAGAGACTCATATTCGCACACAGTAAAGTCCTGAGTTTACATTTCAAAATGTTGCTGTAGTATCTACTTTTAAACTGTAATATGATGTATTTTCCAGTGAAACAGGTGTTGGGCTGACTGGGACATGAATGATGAAGTGTGTGTGAAGTGGCTGAACAAACATGGAGAATTGTGGTTGGAGAGTGATTGCTTGATGGATATCAAAACATTATTGGTTGAAATTGGTTGGTTCAAACATAACCTAGGTAAAAATAGTATACAAATCCTTTTACGAGAAGAAACAGATATTTTATTTTGAAACTATACTCCCCCTATACTTTTACATGGGTGCACAATATAACCAAAGAGATTAGAATAATCACAGTGCACCGGACATAGTATAGATCTACAAGCTCACAACCCATTGCAGCGCGATACGTTGTGAGCTTGCAGATCTGGCACGCAAGTATACATCCGGGAGTGGATGGACACACATTTGACTGGGAGGAATGGATGTTTAATAAAAAGCTCATACTGTAAGACACGCCGTTACTGTCCCCGTGGTAAGACGCCTGTCACCTCACTGTCCCCGACTTGTCAACTCTTCATCATTCCGCAGTGGCTGCATGGCTTCCTCGTACCACGCAGCACAGTAACACACTGAACCCTGTGATTGTTTAGCCTGATGTTGATTGATAGAGGCGAACGATTGTGAAAGAGCCAAGTGTGAAGTTTGTGTTATTCCAGGCAGATACAGGGTGCAGACAGACAGGAAGCTATAAGGCAGGAGAGAGAGGGGAGATGACATGCAGTGAAAAGCCTCGCATAATCAGATCCGAACCAGGTTCAGCTGTGGGAAGGACTATAACTATAGCCTTACTCTGGGATCCAAACGCCCCGTGAAAGAGGCTTGTTCATTCTCGTGATACCATTTGAGACTAGAGACGCCATCGTAGCCCTCGAGGTCAATAATTCTATTGTACAGTCTTGCGGTTTTATCACAATTCTATGATTCCCACGGAACACAAACAATAGAATATCACAAGTGAGCCACTGAGCAACACGGCCTGTCTGTCATAATCTTTTGAATGGATGCCTGCACATTTCTGGCAGCGGTGCAGTTTCCTGTTGTTTATGTGAAATACAGTGGTGGAAAGTAACTCGAGTACTGTCCTGAAGTAAAACATTGAGGTATACTTTTGAGTATTTAAAGGAGGAAAACAATATGCACGTCCCAGTTTCAGAATACGGTGCTGGACCCAAAAAATGACTGAAGAAAAAAGTGGAATGCCCGAGCACACGATATATTTCTCCGGGCTCTCTCAAACTTGAGAAACATTGTTGTATTTAGGTTGAAATAAAAAAAAGATGGGGAGCAGAACTATATTGTGTGCGGACATTCCACTTTTTTCATCATGCTTTTGAGTATTTCCTTTTTTTTTTTCTACTGCACTATATCTCAGGCAAATATTGTATTTTTGACGCCACTAGTTGTACTGTTTTTGCAGCTCTGAAAAGTGACCTCTTCAGACTCCACCTCACCCCTGGCATATATCGCTTCTTGTCCCCCTTTTTGATACATGCAAAGTTAAACTGAAGATATATGTGGGAAGCACTGCATTGTTCCCCTGCCTTGCACTCTACTGAACCATTCACCCTGTTGTTTGTGGACTAGTGTTCATGCCATTTACCCTGATTATTAAGGATGAAGGTACACCATACACATGAGCCTCTCAGATCCAGGATTATTTCATGCATAACATAATCATCTCTGTCGGGTGTTAGTGGACCTAATGTCCAAACTGTTACTTTTCAGGATTCTAGTTCAAAAACGGCAAAAGTAGCAGATCGACAAGCTACTTTTGATGCTTTTGCGTAGTAGCAAACACAAAAAGTTACAATATGGAGATACTGTATGAGGTTTTTGCCCCCCGAAAGCAACGATAGTTTTGTATATTTGGGTCCGGCCCGGAGAGACACGAATTAATTCACGCTTTGGGTCTCGAGCTGAAAAGGTTCGGGAAGCCCTGGTTTACACCACCGGGCCGCTGGGACCATGAGTTGTCCCCTCACCACTGGGACCATGCCACGCCTCTCTAATCCACACATGGAACTGATTCTGACTGTTCAACAAGCTGAACCATGCACCATCAAGCTCATCTGCTTCGGATCACATCACCAAAACACCATTTCCTTAAACAATCCGTTGCCCTGTGCAACCGTTTGGCGTTGTGACAGCCGCAGACGAAATGAGGTTGGATTTGACCAATCGCTGAGAACATGAGAGCAGTGGTGAAAGAAGTAATGAAGCAAAAGTAGCAATACCACAATGTCCGTTACAAGCTAAAGTTCTGTATTCCAATGTGGCAGCAAAACTAGCCGTTCTACAAGCTCTCAACATGTCAACTGCGACGCTTGTAGAATGGCTATTTTTGCCTTATTTGAAATCCTGGAGTCCTGGATTATCTTTTTTGCTATTTCTGAATTGGAATCCTGAAAAGTAACATTTCAATTTTGATTTCAAATACATTTACTTATACTTAAATATTATATATAATTTATACTTATGTTAATTTTATGAACTGAATAATATACCAGCAATCGTATATTATGCACAGGTTAATATTATTAACCTGCGGGCCACGTTAAGTGAAGGTTGGGGGCGGGGCCGCATGTGGCTTAGAATTTAGTGTATTTACTCAATTCCTACAGAGAGCCGTGGAAAAACACTGTACAGCACATCATGACGCGGCTCTCGTAAAAATCCCTTCAACACTTTGCTATTTTGAGTCGGACTGTAAATATTTGAGCAAAGTGTGGATTTGACTGTGGCGTCCGTGCTTTGTTTTACAGCAGGCATAACGAGGGGCCCTTGTGAGAATCGAACGGAGGGCCGGGTTGTTGGATCTTGGTAGCGTCTTGACCCTCGCCGAATCTAGGTCAACAGGGGGTCAGATGATGAACAGAACCATGTGCGTGTGTGCGTGCGTGCGTGCCGCACGCGGAAGTGTACGCGGAAGTGTAAACACCGCTCGGTGCCTGCACGGCCACATTCCGATGCTAAAGCACTTTGCGTGCCTTCGATCTCCCGTTTCAACCTCAACATGACAATAATAATAATAATAAAAAAAAGGACAGTAATTCACGCCATGCCTCCCCCAGGATATCTAGAATTCCTACGGAACAAAGGAGGAAGTGCCTCGTGATGTCTGATTTTAAAACGTGCTCCGGTGTTGCACGCTGAAAGTAGCAGATCTAAAAATGTGGTAGGGCTGTTGTTGTTTTCGGCACGCGACACCGCCGTACGCCACGGTATAAAATCCAGGAAGTGCCGCGTGACTTCTGGCTCCGTTGAGCTTTTAGCCTTTGATTGTTTCAGAGAATTTTCCTGCATGACTCGAATAATAGTAATGATGCAATCAGCAGCTAGTTAACATGGGGCCTTGGAGGAATTTTTACACACAAAAGGAGTTGACATTGGCTTTGAGCCTCCGTTGATAAGAACGTGACGAGCTTTACGACATGCATGCCCCGTCAAACAGGACCACAATAGGCATTCCTGGACCGACACGGCGTGCGGGTTTAATGCTTAACCCTGCTGTAAATGAAGAGATATTGATCATGTTGATCACGGGACTGTGAACACTAGCAGAGTTTGCCAAAGCCTTGTAATGTTAAGGCCAGTCAATGGTTGACGACAGTCACATGCTGTAGTTCAAGATAAGGACGGAAAGTAACGTCAAGTACTCTAGTCTACTGTATGTGTGTGTTATGGGGAGCATGTACATGCATAAAGTACTCTAGTCTACTGTATGTGTGTGTTATGGGGGGCATGCACATGCATAAAGTACTCTAGTCTACTGTATGTGTGCGTTATGGGGGGCATGTGCATGCATAAAGTGATTGGCAAAGTGAGTTTAACGTTGTTTAATGCAATCAGATAGGACTTTTCTGTTTGGATGTATGGGCTGTCAAGGCCAGAAAGTAGTTTTTTGCCACTCAGTAGGCGTTCCTCCCACATAACTTCCGGGTATGATGATGATGTCACGCGCATAGCCTCTATAGCAGTGGTTTTCAACTAGTGGTCCGGGGAACACCAGCGGTCCTTGAGTGGGTTCCAGGTGGTCCCCAGCTAAATGACCCTTGCGGGTCCATTTGGTTTTATTTTACACTCTCAAGAGTATTGTTAAACATCTGCATTACTTAATTTACAAGAGGTCTACATAATTAGAGAATGTAGAAGAATTGTCAATACAGCATGGAATTGTGGACACCATCTTATCAATAACATGAACAAACTAGAAAAAGTGCCCTTCTGGGCACAGGTCTCCACCAGGTTATCCACAGATCCGTGCAGTTAGAGGTAAAAACACTTTTTGGCCAGTTATAGCGCCACCTTGAGGCTGAGTTGAAATTGTTCATGTGGCATTTCGTCCTCGGCCTAGTGGGAATGTGGGTGCACAATGTCACGGAAATCACGCGATGTGTTCATGATTTGCAGCATTTTGTTTGAAACTGAGCACTCCTGTGAACTTTGGAAGCCAATCTTAACCAATCAGGATGGAGTGTGAGAAATCTGAAAGACCGGTTTCGTTGAATGGCTCTAGAGAGACTGTGTACCAATTTGCGTGATGTTTGGACAAAATCTGTAGGTGTACTGTGCAAAAACTTGTTTTGCACAAAGCGGCCTCCTGGTGGCGCTATAACAGGCAGTTCTGGAAAGTTTGGGGCAGAGGTTCATCGTTGGCATCCAGGGAGTGTGTGTGCAAAATTTGGCATCGACCGGGTTAACGGTGGCCGAGATTAGCTGCTCACGGACGGACGGACACACGGACGGACGGAGTGCAAAACATACTCTCCCCCATGCCTTCGGCCTGGTGGAGACAATTATTTGATAACAAATCATTTATCTATCCTGTGTTTACAACTGTAAACACCAGACTCCAGACAATAAAACTACAAATAATATTGTGTAAATGTCTTCTCTGTCTACGCAGGTAGAAGAAAGGTGGACGTACAGTACACGCAAAAGATACATTTGGTGTTTCCCCGTGACCCAAACTTACAAAAAGACATTATGAATCAATTAACCAATTAAGCCCTATTTAGTAGTGAAAATCGCCGATCTACAAGCTCAATGAAAGCTTCTGAGCTTGTAGATTTATTGTAGATTTCTTCTCGTAGATTTCTTCAATTCCTTTAGAAAATCCCTGAAAATGTTTTGCAATAAAAAAGAAAAAAAAGAAAGGAAATAATACGTAAAACAATGGGATACTCACGAGCAATACCAATTTGTCCACAACCCAAAAATGGGTCCAGAGTACCGACCCCCCCTTTGTTTTTGCGAGGCAATGCACTAGCGGGCCGTGACAGATTGTTTCCGGAAGCTTGTGCATGCCAGTGTCCAGACGGATGAAGATTAGCCAGCGGGAGTGCTGGTGCCTGGCTCTCACCCTGGCATGGAAGGCACTGGAACGGGACCACATCCAAAACCTTCACTTCCACCTCTCTATCACACACATACAGTACTAGTAGTTCCTGTTTCCTATAGCTGACATAGTTCAGCTTTTTGACAAAAATAATGTCCCACGGCGATGACCCCTGCAGGCGAAAGTGACTCAACTCTATACTAAACTATTCCAAGTGATTGTTTAAAACATCTTGGTGGATAATTGTTTTTGAGGTCTCACCCGAGGTTGCCTCACGCAGCCACACATTCAATTTTATAGTGTATTTGTTGTGTTTTGTCATAGCTTATGTTTTATTACTTTGTCTAACTTACTACGGGTATTTGTTTATTAGGTGAGAACCATGTATAAGCCATTCATGGGTTTTTCCTCACCTGCACTTATTTTTTCTCGTTTAATGATGTTACCTTTTGTTTATTTTGCGCAAAAAAATACAAATAAAAATAAAAATAAACCTCAACTTTAACTCCTTATTAGCATGAGGACCCGTGTTTGAATCAGATTATCATCTCGTCTCTGTCAGGAAGATAAAATTAATTGCACTGCCATGCGACACACATCCATAGCATTTACACAATGATTACACAATGTCCTTGACAGCTGGTGTCAACGAGCAGTGAGAGAGATGCCAAACTACTGTATGACTGATTGTTATAATTCAGTGAAAATATGTTAATTCGTATGACTGGTGATGCACACCTGTCCATGTCAGCTGCCTGAGAGGGAATCAAGGTTGTTGGTGTTAAAACTCTTTCAGCGCCACCTGGTGTTCACCAGTTTAGGCTTTGGTTCGCCCATTATAAAAAAATAAAGAATGTAATTATATTATGTCATCACCTGTACACCAGAGAGAAGGAATTTTCAAAATATGGATTAAAAAATATATATTTTTTCCCCCCAAAAAAACTCGTCTTATCGTCCATGGCAATCAGTGCATAATTGGATTCAGCTCGTCTTAACGTTTATGGCACTTAAACTGCAGTATAGCTGCACTTTGTTGTATCAAATAAGAGAATGCAAGATTTTATTATTATTATTATTATTAGAACATTTGAGCCAAATAGGATTAATGTGGTGGTTAACATTTTACATTAAATTGCTAAATTGTGATAATTATCAAACCTAATAGAATATAGCCTAATGCCCTTGCCAAAAGGAAATGTTTGCATTTAGTCTGACCAGAAGCTGGGCTACATCACATCCCCACAGGCCGTAAAAATGAATGATGGGTGAAGATATAAAAAGCAGAGATTTTACACGCCCAATCCCCCACTACCCCCCCAGCAAATCCAGCCCTGTCCTCCCCAACCCGAGGGCGGGAGGTCCTGCCAGTAATGGCCAGATCAAACACAGGTGCGACATGTCCAGGAGTTGGCAACGTCTTCTAGCATCTTAACTCCCTCCGTTTCAGCAGGTTTTGTTGCCTTTTTATCCCAAACAGCTTAACCATCCGTCTCCTCAGTCTTTAACCTCATCCCCCTGCGCGCTCCCAGTCCCTCCCTTCGCGGCTCAGATGCTGCTCTCGTTAGATTTGGTTTTTTAACATCCATCCATCTGTCCATCTTCAACCGCTTATCCGTAGTCGGGTCGCGGGGGCAACAGCTCCACCTGAGTCCTCCAGAATTCCCTCTCCAGAGCAACATTAGTGACTTCCTCCTGGGGGATTCTGAGATGTTCCAAGGCCAGTCGATGTGTTTCCTCCAACTGCGCCTTGGTCTGCCCCGGGGTCTCCTCCCAGTGTTTTATATCAGTTTGGCAAAAAAAGCAGATCTACAATCTCGCGGTATGTGAACAGCAGCACTTGCCGTAGCACTAGTACTTGCCCTAGCCTCGACGACCTTGCAGGCTGTTATGAAAAGGCTAAAGTATGTAGCCTAATTTGATTGCACATTATGTAGATGGATGCCAGGTCATTATTGATCATTTTATAGTGTTTAGTTTCAATGTACAGATATTCTACTGTTAGACGGATGATAGGTTCTTAGTAAGTTTACGTATGATCCTATAGATGACTATTTATATACAGTTGATGTATTACCTTTTGTTTTTTGCATGTTGTAAATCGATCTGGATAGGCCTGACGTCGAAATAACAAAACAAAAGTCTTATGAAAGATTTGTGCCACATTTTCACGATCTTTCAAAAATAGCAGACCTACAAGCTATGAGCTTGTATATCTGCTATTTTTTAATAGCTAAAGTATAACGTAATGCTTAAAACACCAAAAGGGGTTCCCGCCCAAAATGGGTTAAGAGCGTCTGCTAAATGCCTGAATTGTAAATTGCTATAGAGGACATGAAGTGAGTGGAAAATCGAGTGGCAAAGTGAGTTTAACGTTGTTTAATGCAATCAGATTCAGATAGGACTTCTCTGTTTGGATGTACAGTATGGGCTGTCAAGGCCAGAACGTCGTTTTTTTAGCCACTCAGTATTCGTTCCTGCATAACTTCTGGGTAGGATGATGATGTTGATGTCACGTCACGTGCATACCCTCTATTAACCCACTACCATAGAGATTGGTTCAACAATAACATTTTGTTCACACACACACACACACACACACACACACCAAAAACGTTCTGGATTATGGCACATTCTACAACAGTTCATTTCGAGGAAGCAATCTGATTGGTTGAAACAGCCTTCTAGCCGTGGGTTAAACCAGCACCATTCACCACCTAATCAAAACAAAGAATTCAGCTGCTCTGTTTTCCCAGAGCGCTATTAAACTCGGTGGCTAAGCTAGCTAGTTTCTTGGGACATTTGTGGTCGTAGTGACTAAATCTGTCACTAAAATATATTTTTTTTCAGCGATTTTCTTAGTTTTAAGGGTAACTGTTGTAGAATTGCAATATTACATTGCAATATTACATTTGTAAGTGTACACTGTACAAATGTAAACTGAGAGACGTTGTGAAGGCAACCCAAAACAGCCCGAGAGGAAATGGTGTTGTTTCTTACAGACCAAAATGTGTAGATACTAGCAACAAAGCATTCACGGTTCAAGGTGTTTATTATTAAACCTCATTGTTTCCGCCAGCCCAAAGGCGTGGTCATGAAGACTATGTTTAGGCCCCTGTCCGTCCATGTGTCAGGCCGTGTGTGTGTTGGCCTGACCTGCATGAAACCGTGAACACACACACACACACACACACACACACACACTCCCTGGAGACCAGAGCAGAACCTCTGCCCCAATTCCTTCACATCGGCCATTTTCTTTCATACCGGTATAACTCCTACAGATTTTGTGATCAAGTGATCAAGACGGATCTGTCAGATTTTTCACATTCCATCCTGATTGGCTAAGATTGCCATCTAAAGTTTGCAGGAGTGGCTCATTTCAAAGAAAATGCTAATTACATCATACATCAAAAGTCCCTAAAAAGCCAATATGAATTACTTTATGCCAAAACGAAAACTTAGACTTCTTATGAATATAAATTAATCTTGTTCACCTGTTTGATTCCCATATAGCTCACGTTCCTCCAAACACACCTGATTTTAATTACAGAGCTACTCCGTTTTGAATCTCATTTAAGATGACATCCAGATGGTGTGTTCCTCATTTTAAAGTTAATCATCACGCTAAAATGGGGTCTCGTGGACTGGAGTGGCCGCTTGGGAAGTCCAAGGTTCCCACTTCGTTCGAGTTAGTGTCTAAGTGTCCTTGAGCAAGACACTGAACCCCTAATTGCTCCTGATGAGCAGGTTGGTGGCTTGCATGGTTCCTTCTGCCATCGGTGTATGAATGTAATGCACAATCTATGTAAAGCGCCTTGGCTAAAGGCGCTATATAAATGCACCATTTGCCATTTTAAAATATGTATGTGAAATCAATTTAGGCAGCATATAGTAACAAACATGCGTTTCTCTCCCCATGGCAGCATGTGCTGCAGGCTAGAAACCCTATAGCCCTCTGCTGCACACAGCGTTCCATAGCCTGAAGGGGTGGGACCTTCTGATTGGTTGAGGCTGCGTTTCAGACTGTGAGAATGTTGGAGGAGACAAGCGGGCGGGTCTGTTTATGTGAACCAATCATGACCATTACCTGTCCCAAATCACCTCAACTCATCCTGAGGGGATACAGAGGAAACCCCACTGGTGCTAAATAGGGAAACATAACCTTGAGAGAGAGAGAGGTGTGTGTGTGTGTGTGTGTGTGTGTGTGTGTGTGTGTGTGTGTGTGTGTGTGTGTGTGTGTGTGTGTGTGTGTGTGTGTGTGTGTGTGTGTGTGTGTGTGTGTGTGTGTGTGTGTGTGTGTGTGTGTGTGCGCGCGCGCGCACGGCTCAGATAGACTTACATAGATAGCCTGAATTTGTAAATAAATAAATGGATGAAATATAGTATCCCTCCCTCTTAGATTAGATGCTAATGGTTCATTCAAAATACCCTCTTAGCCCGCGACCATTTCCTTAATGGGAGAGAGACGTGATCGGGGCCTGTCGTTCTGTACACAGGCGTGCACACACACACACACACACACACACACACACACACACACACACACACACACACTGTGTGTGTGTTCGTCTCTGTCTGTCTGTGTGTGTGTGTGTGTGTGTGTGTGTGTGTGTGTGTGTGTGTGTGTGTGTGTGTGTGTGTGTGTGTCAGTGTTGATTTTGTCGACTAAAACTATGACGAAAAACATCCGTCAACCTTTTTTCACTGAGGAAACTAAAAACTAAGACTAAATATGCAATTTTACAATATACCGTGCAATACAATTTCGTCAACAAATAAAAAAACTAGACTAAAAGACTAAAACATTTCAGATGACTAAAATATTTTAATATACAAAATATATAGTGTCTGTGTCCGTGTGCACAAAATATATAGTGTCTGTGTCCACAAAATATATAGTGTCTGTGTCCACAAAATATATAGTGTCTATGTCCGCGTGCACAAAATATATAGTATCTGTGTCCACAAAATATATAGTATCTGTGTCCGCGTGCACAAAATATATAGTATCTGTGTCCGCGTGCACAAAATATGTAGTATCTGTGTCCACGTGCACAAAATATATAGTATCTGTGTCCGCGTGCACAAAATATATAGTATCTGTGTCCACATGCACAAAATATATAGTATCTGTGTCCACGTGCACAAAATATAGAGTATCTGTGTCCGCGTGCACAAAATATATAGTATCTGTGTCCACGTGCACAAAATATCTAGTATCTGTGTCCGCGTGCACAAAATATATAGTATCTGTGTCCGCGTGCACAAAATATATAGTATCTGTGTCCACGTGCACAAAATATATAGTATCTGTGTCCGCGTGCACAAAATATATAGTATCTGTGTCCGCGTGCACAAAATATATAGTATCTGTGTCCGCGTGCACAAAATATATAGTATCTGTGTCCGCGTGCACAAAATATATAGTATCTGTGTCCGCGTGCACAAAATATATAGTATCTGTGTCCGCGTGCACAAAATATATAGTATCTGTGTCCGCGTGCACAAAATATATAGTGTCTGTGTCCGCGTGCACAAAATATATAGTATCTGTGTCCACAAAATATATAGTATCTGTGTCCGCGTGCACAAAATATATAGTATCTGTGTCCGCGTGCACAAAATATGTAGTATCTGTGTCCACGTGCACAAAATATATAGTATCTGTGTCCGCGTGCACAAAATATATAGTATCTGTGTCCACGTGCACAAAATATATAGTATCTGTGTCCACGTGCACAAAATATATAGTATCTGTGTCCGCGTGCACAAAATATATAGTATCTGTGTCCACGTGCACAAAATATATAGTATCTGTGTCCGCGTGCACAAAATATATAGTATCTGTGTCCACGTGCACAAAATATATAGTATCTGTGTCCACAAACGTGTATAAAGTGTGTGTTTGTTCAGTGCATACAGTATATGTACTGTACATACCATGACCAGTTAACTGTGAACAATAACACAGTAGGTCTATTATCTATGACTATATGTTGCTTCATCATATGCTACACTACAGAGTGTTTGATCTGAACGCCCCATTTAAACTGCACCAACATAGTGTGTGTGTGTGTGTGTGTGTGTGTGTGTGTGTGTGTGTGTGTGTGTGTGTGTGTGTGTGTGTGTGTGTGTGTGTGTGTGTGTGTGTGCGCACGCGCGCGCGCACGATATACGTCCGACATCAAAACGAAATGTACTCACCGACATTAATGGCATTGTTGCCGTGTGCAGAATTATGGGAACTGGGCCAATTCAGTATCCATGGGCTCTAATTGAAGCAGACTTAAAGCCATTGTTATGTTAGCAATTAGCATCACGTTACGTACGTATGTATGGAGGCTCAGGCTAGACACTGACTGTATCGCTGACAAACTGTCTATAGTAGTCCGTCCGTCTGTCTTGTCCATCCATTTATAAAGAAGAAGCAAGTGCAGTCACAGTTAACTATGGAATCGTGCATTTCCCATCCGTCAGTCAGTCAGTCAATCACTCAAAATCCCCATATATGAGGAAAGCCCCCATATATGGTGCACAGGTCTCGTGACATCACGTGACATCTTCAGGGATGATAGTAAATCTGGGATCATAGTAAATGCGACGTGCTGTCGCAATAATGCCCATGATATATGGAGATCCCTGATGTCATCAATATTATTATATGGATATATGTTAGAACTCAGAACCTCTTCTGACATTCCATATGTTAATCCATCCATCCTTCCTCTTCGATGTCTCCCTTTTGACTGATACCTGTCCATTTAAACTCTAGACGGGCCTGCCCCAAAGTTATTAGTGCAGCCGGTGAAAACTAGAGTTCTCAACACGCCCGGAAATTAACGCCCCGGCTGTACCTGGGTCCTCGTCAAACCCTGTACACTCAAGACACTGCCACCACTGCAACCCTTAGATCTCCATATACGGAGCTGACCTGTTCTGACATTCCATTATGTTGATCTGACCTCATCAAACCCTGTACACTCAAGGCACGCTCCATACAGAGCGTCGCAGTCCCGCCCCCTTTCATGACGACCCAGAAGTGAATTCCCCGTTCATTTTCCCCATAGGCTTTTCAAAAAGTATTTATTTAAAGATGTTTACGCCGCGGACAAAGCCAACTGGAGTTGTGACGAATCATGACAACAAACATTTTCTTACAAAGAAGAAAAACAACAAAAAAAGTGTTGTAACCTGCCGTTTTCTTCTCCTTTCTAATAATTTGTTCCGCTCAAAAAATTTGTTTGTTGTCATGATTTGTCACAACTCCAGTTGGCTTTGTACGAGGCTCAAAAGGTAATTATATAAATACTTTTTGAAATGTCTGAGGAAAATGAACGGGGAATTATTTCCTGGGTACTCGTAGGGGCAGGACTGCAACGCTCTATATGGCCAGTGCACGCCCTTTAGGGCGAGGTCGCTTCTCGCCCTCAGGCGTCTTCCGTGTGTGTGTGTGTGTGTGTGTGTGTGTGTGTGTGTGTGTGTGTGTGTGTGTGTGTGTGTGTGAGAGAGTGAGAGTGAGAGTGAGTGCATGTTACTGAGACACTGAGGGTGAGTGCCAAAGGGCTCCAAACATTTTTTGGAACCAATGTTTGTGTGTGTCTCAAGCACGTCTGTTTGTGTGGGCTGATAAGGTGCTGAACACGGTAAAAGTCCTTATAGTTACTTAAAGTCTGAGAGTGTAAAGGTGTGATTAGTATTTGGTTACATTAGTTGATTTTTACCCTCTGTTAAACTAGCACTGGGTATTTTTTGTTTTTTGTTGTTGTTTTTCTGCCTTTATTGATATAGGATACAGTGGAGAGAGACAGGAAACAGGGAGAGAGACAGGGAATGACACGCGACTGTGGAATGCACTTCCCATTGCAGTCAGAACTGCAGCATCACTCCCAATCTTCCGCCGTAGTCTGAAAACCCACCTTTTTAGACTCCATCATGGCCCATAGCACTTACCCTACCCCCTTAGATAGCATTTCTGTAGACTTAGATAGCATCTGATACAGACTTATAGCATGTTATGTAGACGGCACTATAATTGCATTTTATATAGTCATAGCACGCCATAGTACATATGTATAGCATAGTAGTATATATATATAGTTTATATGTATAGTCTCATAATATAGATATTCCACTGTTACTTTCTTAGCTTACGCATGTTTTATGATAAATGCTTTTGTGATGTATTCCCATGCTTTTGTTCTTGATTATTGTAAGTCGCTCTGGATTAAGAGCGTCTGCTAAATGCCTAAATTGTAAATTGTAAAATTGCGACAATGGTCGTCGGAATCGGGACTCGAACCCGCAACACTGTCGCTGTCAGGCATGCATCAACAGTATATGTGGTATGACCTAGACCGCTAGGCCAGCAGGTGCCCAACACTGGACACTTTACTGTCAAATGTTGCAGTGGGCTTTGGTACAGATCTGGCACTGGTTTAGAATGGCTTATATAGAATCCACGGACGTGCTTTGTTTGCAGTCCAACTCAAATTTATAAGCTTGTTACATAATATATGCAAGGCAAATACATTCGTTAAAGCCTATACGATATCCCAGAAAAAAACGAATTGCATATAATTAGTTTTGCATTTTTCATTACTTTTTATTATTTAGTTTTGTTTTTTTTGCCTCATTTTTAAAGCAGGTATTCGAGTTGTACTGTATAATATGTAATGTAAATGTAAATTATACCTCGTTTTCATCAACCTGCCGTACCTAGTTTGAGCATGTCAATTGTCATTATAGGCGACAATTACAAAGTAGATAGGCTATTTTTGCTGTGCGGCATTGGTAATAATGGGTTCAGAATTACCAACCTGTAGCCTAAAACCTACTGGTACAGAGAAAGCGATTCAGAAAAGTTCCCGACCTTTTGGCCCTTTTTGCCCTTTTTGCCCTTGAGCAAGGCACTTGCCATAGTTAAACGGCAAATGCTCAAAGTTAAACTCCTCGAAAGACGAGAAGAAGTAAAGCGACAAAAGTGGCGTTTACAAAGGAAGTCTTCATTGTTTGACTCTGATACCAGCTGTTGTTCTGTGCTGGTTATTCTTGGGTTCCAAGCGATCTGGGTCATGCCTCACATTCCTCATGTGAGCTGCACAAATGCACTGTCCGCTGCCCTGCGGAATCAAGGCTTCCTTCACTGCATGACTACATGCGTCATAACTCTAGTACTTAAGTGGCGCCATGGGAAAATTTGTCTTATCCAAACCACCCAAAAAAAAAGAATAGACAGAACCTCTTGATTCAGCCAGTCCCAAACGAGGGCTTGTTTACACAACTGTGGTACCGTCTGCGTCGTTTAAAAAAGCACATTGGGGCATCACCTCATATGCAGGCCCTGAAATGCACCTGACACACACCCGCTCATTTTGGGCCCGAGATTACATCGTTAACACTTGACGACATGCGCTGCTTGCTGCAGCCATTTCTACAAGAAGAAACCCATGCTGCGGTTAAGCTCTGACTTGGCTCTTTGCCCTCAGGGCTATAGCTGCATTCACACAGTGCTGGCATTCAAGACGAAGGGTGTAGGTTTTATTTAAAAGCAGAGAGACCTGGTCGAACTGGCTCTCACCACCTCGCGCTGGCTGCTTGTGTAATAATAACAGGATGAAGCTCTGATTGCATGTGTACCACCTATAGTCAACTACGGTGGGGATTGTCAGAGGGGACTTGGGTTATGTAACTGTGATGTGCAGTGCTGGAAGAAGTGATCATTTTTCACTTGGGCTTAAGTCGGGAGGATATTCTTCTCTGGTCGTCGTTGTCTATCTTTGGTCATGGATGCCCAGAGTGGCCCGGAGAGGTTTATGCGGCGTGAAAACCTTGCATGTACAAAAATGTTACTTTTCAGGAAATGAGCAAAAATACCCTGTGTTCCCACGAATACAATGTAGTTATAATTTATTTCAGACACAAGCTCTTGTTGATACTTTTCATTTGTTCAATCATTATAAAACCCAGAGACAGACTTAACCACTTTCCTTTTCATTAACAAAATCTTCAAAAGATAGCAGATCTACAAGCTCACATGCGACACAACTTGTTTTGAGCAATTTGTTTTGCTATAGTCCTGCTACTTTCCGCGACATTCGTGTATGATGAAGTAGTAAGCCCAACGAAACATACAAAAAAATCAAATGTTGTAGATACAAGGTTCCTGCCGGACGATGGCTGGGTTGGTCAGCTTCCAATAATGTCGAGGGGAAATAGTGGTCGTTCCCTGCTGGGACAGTCTGTGTATTCTGCTGTAAACAGCTGTACATACTCACCCTGCCCTCCCCCCCTGCCTCGCTAACCTCATGATCCTCATGGCCTATAGACCTTCATTTCTGGGTCAGCAGGATTTCAATTTTTCTGCAGCTGATGAAGGTTGACAAGATTTAATAGAGCACTGCACACCTTACATTGCATTTAATTGAGTTCAATGTTGTTACTGTATCATAGTGCCAAATCACAAGAATTTGTCTCGAGACATGCAGTTGCAGTTTACGTATGGGAAAAAGATAACTCGAGCAAAGCCAGGTTTGAGGCTGGGCAGCCATCTGCCTTTACCGGAGAGAGAGAGAGAGAGAGGCAGGGGGGACATATGAGATGAACAGCAACAACAATATTAACAACTATAATGACAACAGTAACAATATTTAACAGCTAACTTTCTAAACGTAGCAATGGATTAATTTAGTTCAGTGGTTCTCGTCCAAAACCCATACTTTCCAGAATTCAAATTCAAACATTGCAAAAGTAACAGATCTCAAAACACGCCGCTTCACACCACGTTTCGAGCTTGCAGATCTGCTACTATTGATACTTTGTTGTGATGCTCTACTAGTATGATCAAGTAGTGGCATTGTTAGAGCCATTTTCTATTCATGATGATTTGCATTTAATCTGCTATTTATTGCCTGCTACATGTATTGTTTATTTTGTGGTAATTTAATAATTACAATTGCGCTATGAATTTGATGGCTGAATGGAGGTTAGCCCTCCCCTTTTGTGAAACGATTTGTAGGTGCTAGGCACCTGGTGACAGACGGGTGACTCCCTGCTGGGAGAGAATGTGACAGACGGGAAAGCTCACAGTTTGTTGACCGTGCAGGCTCTTTATTGTTTTATTAGATATGCTCAAAGTATACGTTTATTTGTGACGGAGAAATAAATATGTTTGTGATGAACTACAACTTTCGGATCTCCGTGAGTGATTGAGTATATATACAAGAAGAGACGCGAGTGTTATCAAACAATAGACTGCAACACCACCCCGACAAAACAGTGGCCTTATTTGTTTAGTAAGAAAGGCCACGATAGGCATTTTTAATTCACGAAAAAAAAACACAAACACAATACGTTATGGGAGACGTTAGGGGACAGCGACGACGTCCAACAGTCAACCCCACCAGGCAGACCAGACAGCTAGCATATAGTTTGCGTGCGGCGGGTTACAGCAGCGGGATCAAACACATTCCACAGGTCCTTGTAAGCGGCAATTGTCCTTGCTGTGGAAAAGTGTCTTGTAGATCCTGTGCCTGCCAAGTCAGGGCAAAAGCCTGTGGGAGTTTTCAGACTGACTGACTGCAGTGGCCTAGTGGGGCTCAGCCTGCATGTCTGCCCTCAACTTGTCCCTCTTGTTGTATTTAACACGGCCTGTTGTATGATGGGAAAAGAACGCACTGACTGAACCCTCCCAGCTCGTTAGCAACCTAGCGTTCATCTCATACTGCAGCTTCCTGTGTTCACTGTCCTATGTGACGCACGCACGCACGCACGCACGCACGCACGCACGCACGCACGCACGCACGCACGCACACACACACACACACACACACACACACACAGATCATCATACTGTAAATGATCTTGTGCACACTGCCAGTAGGCTAAGTTAGTACCTCCATTATGTTCTATTCCCTTTGAAATATTTAACTTTAATTTTATAGTATAGGCCTAAGTCAGATTTTCCAAATTTGGCCATGGATGACCTACAGTATGCCGTATGATAACGTCTATCATAACTTCAGTATCGACTGGTAAGCTCTGAACGCAGTCATACCCAATCTATAAGAGGGTCTGTGTGTGTGTGTGTGTGTGTGTGTGTGTGTGTGTGTGTGTGTGTGTGTGTGTTCACATGTGTGCAGGTGAGCCCAGTGGACGCGCAGTAGTCCAGTCTCCTGAGTGGAGGGACGTCTTTCATCGTGTGAGTGGCATTATGTGGAGAGGTGTAGCCGGAGGCACCTTCAGTGTGGACAACCTGTGCATGCTGCTGAAATGGACCTGTCTAACTCCAGGTAAGAACCCCCCCCCCCACACACACACACACACACACACACACACACACACAAGCATTCAGGAAGGAATGCCTTACTGTGTGAATTTATTCTGAGGACAGAATATCCTTATTTGTTAGTGCTTTGAACAAGCTATACATGTTCAGTGCCAACAAACATTATTTATTCAGTTATTTAGTTGGGGGGGGGGCAGTAGCTCAGGAGTAGAGTGGCCACTTGGGAACCGGAAGATTCCTTGTTCGATCCCAGGCTCCCCCAACATTAGCGCCAAAGTATTCTTGAGCAAGACGCTGAACCCCTAAAAGCTCCTGATGAGTAGGTTGGTGCCTTGCATGGTTTCCTCCACCATTGGTGTATGAATGTGTGCGTGAACGGGTGAATGTAATGCACAATCTATATGTAAAGTGCCTTGAATAAAGGCGCAATATAAATGCACTATTTACCCTTTAGTTGTTTGTATGAGGACTGTGTTGGAGCCTGTGTGTACACACAGATTGTACACACAGTAACTTGCAATGGATTGCTAAGACTAAGAGACAGTAAGATATCTAAGAGGGATGATAGATTTTAGCATTGGCATTTTTAGGTTTTAGTGTTGGCTATTCAAAAATAGCGGACCTACAAGCTCATAGCGCGCCACCGAGTGGCGCGCTACGAGCTTGTAGGTCTGCTATTTTAGAAAAATCGTGAAAATACTTATTTCAGAAAACTGGAGGATTTAGAAGATTTTTTTTTTAAAAGGCCTAAATGGAATAAGAAATAGTTTGAGAACTATACTGATTTAGAAGGCACTTTCAGGACTTGATGGGTTAAGTGGCCACAGCCCCGGCCAATCAACAGGCGTGGTGGCCCGCTGGTAAATTAAAGTCAAACCCTAAACGAGTCACACGTGTACCGACAGCACTGCATCATCGTACAGTAGTCACTAGTCAGTTACAGTTCTGGCAGAGCGGGATGAATCCCACCCCAGAT
This sequence comes from Protomyctophum parallelum, assembly GCF_964188405.1. Lineage (NCBI taxonomy): Eukaryota > Metazoa > Chordata > Actinopteri > Myctophiformes > Myctophidae > Protomyctophum > Protomyctophum parallelum. Next base: position 9,418,239 of record NC_139707.1, read on the forward strand.
AAGGGTCTGCATGTCCACCACAGCATGAATGATGGTCACACAAAACCACCACCTCAATGACCTCCTTCACACCATCCCACGTCATCTACAGCCGGCCTCAGTGACTGCAGTCCAACACTCTGGTGTGTGTGTGTGTGTGTGTGTGTGTGTGTGTGTGTGTGTGTGCGTGCGTGCGCGTGTGTGTGCGAGCGCGTCTGCGTGTGCACAGTGTGAATGAATGTCTGTCTCCAAGGCTCCAGCAGTGACTCATAGCAGTGACACCCAGTTAGAATGCATCCTCATCGTTTATCCTGAGGTTCAACTCTAAACAGAAAGGACAGAAGGGACAACATAAGCCGTGAGGATTAATTTCTCATTCGTCGATGAGTATCTGCGCTTACTTTTGTCAGTCCCCATTTGAACCTTTTGTAATGTTACTCACTCACAACCCTCCTCTTTTTCTTTCTTTTTTTAACCCACTCTACTTTCTACCAATCAGAGCGCTATTTTTATAATATTTTAACCAATTACTGGGGGGGGGGAGCTCTGGCTTCCTGGAGAACTCTGGTCTGGGATTGTGGTCGCGTTGATTACTGGCTTGGAGAACTTGGGGATGCACATGTGACTATATATATATATATATATATATATATATATATATATATAGTTCAGAAACACACCCAAAATACAGAGAGAGAGAGCGAGAGAGAGAGCACAACATACCACAGATAGCTCTGTAAGCCAGCTGAGCCATGGGGAACTGCTTAAGAAATAGTCACTTTATTATGAGCTCAGAGTGACGGCACATGTGTGAGGGAGACCATTGATACTCCCGTGGCGGGGGAACGTCTGTTTCACCCAACTGACGGCTACTCAGATAGAGAATATGAGCATTTATTTGGGGGGGGGGGGTTAGGGGTTAGGTATCTTGCTCAGGGACACTTGGACACATTAGCCGTAGCCGCTAGGTGAACCGGGGACTTTCTGTTCCCCAGGCAGCCTCTCTACCTACCCACTACTATGGTGGTCATCCTGCCTTCTGCACTGCAGCCTCTCTACCCACTACTATGGTGGTCATCCTGCCTTCTGCACTGCAGCCTCTCTACCCACTACTATGGTGGTCATCCTGCCTTCTGCACTGCAGCCTCTCTACCCACTACTATGGTGGTCATCCTGCCTTCTGCACTGCAGCCTCTCTACCCACTACTATGGTGGTCATCCTGCCTTCTGCACTGCAGCCTCTCTACCCACTACTATGGTGGTCATCCTGCCTTCTGCACTGCAGCCTCTCTACCCACTACTATGGTGGTCATCCTGCCTTCTGCACTGCAGCCTCTCTACCCACTACTATGGTGGTCATCCTGCCTTCTGCACTGCAGCCTCTCTACCCACTACTATGGTGGTCATCCTGCCTTCTGCACTGCAGCCTCTCTACCCACTACTATGGTGGTCATCCTGCCTTCTGCACTGCAGCCTCTCTACCCACTACTATGGTGGTCATCCTGCCTTCTGCACTGCAGCCTCTCTACCCACTACTATGGTGGTCATCCTGCCTTCTGCACTGCAGCCTCTCTACCCACTACTATGGTGGTCATCCTGCCTTCTGCACTGCAGCCTCTCTACCCACTACTATGGTGGTCATCCTGCCTTCTGCACTGCAGCCTCTCTACCCACTACTATGGTGGTCATCCTGCCTTCTGCACTGCAGCCTCTCTACCCACTACTATGGTGGTCATCCTGCCTTCTGCACTGCAGCCTCTCTACCCACTACTATGGTGGTCATCCTGCCTTCTGCACTGCAGCCTCTCTACCCACTACTATGGTGGTCATCCTGCCTTCTGCACTGCAGCCTCTCTACCCACTACTATGGTGGTCATCCTGCCTTCTGCACTGCAGCCTCTCTACCCACTACTATGGTGGTCATCCTGCCTTCTGCACTGCAGCCTCTCTACCCACTACTATGGTGGTCATCCTGCCTTCTGCACTGCAGCCAAACATCCGGTATGCAGTGTATATGGGGGTCGAGGGAAGTGTTTGCATGACTTGCATGACTCCCTTGAATCATAATACAGCACGGTTGAACGATGAACTGAAGAATTGTGTAAACAGAAACAATGTCTGTCTGTCTAGCTATCATACCTAATCTATCTGGATATGTATACCTATATCTCCATGAATACCGGAAGACTCGACCCGGTGCTTGCCCGTTTTTCCTCCCGGAATTGTCACCAGTGAGATTAACTTTGTAATATGCTATTGGCTGTTTGTATTATTTTTGGAAAAATATAAAAAGATACTCCTGTAGAAAGGCTATATTATTTTACTTATATTGACCCTATAAACAATTTAGTATTATTTAGTATTATGTAAGGTTTTGCACACTCAAATGGTACCTCGTCAGATAATCCCCACATATCCTACAACAACTTCTGTGAACAGACTTCACTGTAGTAGATTTTCATAAATTATATTTGTACTTAGGCTGTCTGCTGTCATGAAAGTTTATAGTTAGAGAAATTCAAAGTCCAGCCGTCTGCTGTCCAGCCTCTCCCACCCCTCACATTGGGGAAAATTCTGGGAGGAAAACAGAAACGGGGCGAGTCTTCTTGTTACCATCTCCATTAGGTAGGACATTTTCAGATCCTCGATGCATGGATGTAACTGTATGTAGTGTTGTTTAGATTGTACAGCCGTGATTAGTCAAGTGAGGCAAATAGCTTTGATTTGGCAGAGTCCAATGAACACTGCATGGCGATAATGAATGACTCTGTCTCCCTAAAGCTAAATGAACCAAGGACTGTATGTGTCACTGTGTGACACATACTCTGCTCCATTCACAGCCCAGTGGAAAGTGGACTCCGTCCCCGCATGTGGTCCCGAAGAATGTTCACTGTCGGAGATTCAACGCCCGAGTGACGTTCATTTGATTGTAACACGATAACAATTCTGAAACAGAAAGTGTACTCGCATGCCCTGCCTAGACGTCACTATAGAGCATTGGTTCCCAATCAGTGGGTCGTGACCCACTTCTGGGTCGCAGACACATTTTTGCATGGGTCCCTTTATTTTTCTGTTACCTACATTTTGTTTTTAATCATAATTATTTCAAAAGCCCACCACCCAGTCACCTGCTATTTGCTCTAGAGCATTTAGTCTGTGTTATGTCCCAGAGCCCACCACCCAGTCACCTGCTCTAGAGCATTTAGTCTGTTATGTCCCAGAGCCCACCACCCAGTCACCTGCTCTAGAGCATTTAGTCTGTTATGTCCCAGAGCCCACCACCCAGTCACCTGCTCTAGAGCATTTAGTCTGTTATGTCCCAGAGCCCACCACCCAGTCACCTGCTCTAGAGCATTTAGTCTGTTATGTCCCAGAGCCCACCACCCAGTCACCTGCTCTAGAGCATTTAGTCTGTTATGTCCCAGAGCCCACCACCCAGTCACCTGCTCTAGAGCATTTAGTCTGTTATGTCCCAGAGCCCACCACCCAGTCACCTGCTCTAGAGCATTTAGTCTGTTATGTCCCAGATCCCACCACCCAGTCACCTGCTCTAGAGCATTTAGTCTGTTATGTCCCAGATCCCACCACCCAGTCACCTGCTCTAGAGCATTTAGTCTGTTATGTCCCAGAGCCCACCACCCAGTCACCTGCTCTAGAGCATTTAGTCTGTTATGTCCCAGAGCCCACCACCCAGTCACCTGCTCTAGAGCATTTAGTCTGTGTTATGTCCCAGAGCCCACCACCCAGTCACCTGCTCTAGAGCATTTAGTCTGTGTTATGTCCCAGAGCCCACCACCCAGTCACCTGCTCTAGAGCATTTAGTCTGTGTTATGTCCCAGAGCCCACCACCCAGTCACCTGCTCTAGAGCATTTATGTTATGTCCCAGAACCCACTCAAAATTCTAACTCCTAAACGTATGTTGCTCTATCAGTGATTCTCAAACCTTTTCATGTCAAGGACTGCAAAAATGTTTGTATTTGGCCACTGACCCCCCATCTCAAAATATTTTTGCTCCAGGGACCCCCAGAGGCAAATATTTGAAGTATTCAAAGATTTGCACAAATTTAAAAAATAGCAGATCCACAAGCTCATAGCACGGCACAAAGTGAACGTGTAGATCTGCAATTTTTAGTGATGCGCGATATAATTGGGATAAAATTAATACAAAATATTTTCACAGATATTGACGACGCAATAATAATAATGTGACTGTCGCTGTTGTTTTGTGTATTACTAATGTTTGAAGGCAGCATAATCTGTATAATATCGTAATCGGTCAGAATCGGTATCGGCAGATATGACCCTGCAAATTATCGGATATCGGTCATAATTTCATAATTACTATTTCTAATAGCCATAGCCAAACACATACAGCTAAAATATAAAAAGACATTAGATGCTTTTCTCTCTTTATCTATCCATCCATCACTCATTCTACCTTCTCTACCATCTTATCTATCCATTCATCCATCCATGCATCCATCTCTCCATCCATCCCTCCACTCATCCTATCTTCCCTTTGGGTGACTTAAATCTGCTCTATTTCACCATGATAATGATTGAAATAAAAACACACACACACACACACACACGTCACCAGATCCTGACCCCCCCCAACCCCCCAACATCTCATTCTTCCTCCCTTCCCCCAGATGAGTCCACATGGGTGGGGGTAGACATGTTGCTGAGCTGGACCAGGCTTGACGAAACCCTGGCCAATGTGTTGAGCTCTCTTTCAGAAAGTCCACCTTTCTGTTTACAATGTAGGTTAACCCATTTTGGGCGGGAACCCCTTTTGGTGTTATGCATTATGTTATGCTTTAGCTATTGAAAAATAGCAGATCTACAACATCCCTGCGGGTGGGATGGTGCTGTATGTACAGTACCGTACGTAGTAAAATCCTCAGTCTAAATTGGAACCAAATGGACCCTGAAGGTGGTTGCACACTGGACGCGTTTTTCAGAATAACGCTATATCCAGTGCAACCACCTTTACGGTTCCATTTGTGCACTCGCTGAGTTAGACGTGACTCAGGGAAATAAGGAACAAAATGCTTAAAGGAATAGTCAGCATTTTACAGTGTAGTATATTGGTATAGGCTTGTGGTAGTGTTGATTTTTGACAGCAAATAGCATATCTAAGATCTGCTATTGTCAGCATGCAACCAAACATAAAATGACTTGTCTTTTAGTTCTACTGGATCTATTCATCACTAGTCCGCTGCCTAACATTTTAGTCTACCATAGTTTTTATTTGTTGATGACATTGAAGATTTTGTCCACAATTCCATCCTGTATTGACGTGGTACCATAGGAGCGATAACAAGCAAATATTGATCAATATAGCAATTCTACATTCTCTACTTGTGTGTAGACGTCTTGTAAATTGAGTAATGCAGATCTTTAATAATTGTTTATCTCAAGAGCTCAATATCTAGAAGGGTCCATCCGTCATTCTGGAACCTCCCCAAGGACCACTGGTGGTCCCCGGAACCACAGGTTGAGAACCCCTGTACCGGTATTTAGTCGACGAAATCAACACCGCTAGGTTTGTGGGTTGATAATATCCAGGTCAAGGGCTGGAATGACCCACATGACTCAGCACTGTGAGTCACTGCAACAACACGGCTTCACTGCATGTTATCGCTGCGTGGCCTCCTGTGAAGCATCGCCTCTACATGCCATAACAGCTCATAAATGTCATATTTACTTGACATATTTACTTTTAGTGCCCGTGCATCCCTTTTACAACCTCCTCGCTACCTTCTCTGCATTATTATTATCTCTGGCAGGCCAAAGGCAAGGGCGAGATCGCTTTCGCTCTGTGCGTGTCTGTCTGTCTGTCTGTCTGGGCTTATCTCTCAAAATTGACTGTAGTCTGATGAGCGATTGTTTTCAGAGTTGTTTTCAGATATGTCGTATAGTTACTTAAACCCTATTCTTCGGTGAAACAGACCTGCAACTCTGTATGTATGTGTAGTCTGCTTTTGTTTCATTCTACTGTTCTTCTACACCAATGTTCTGCTATTTCCAGCAGAAATGGCAGATCTACAAGCGTTAAACGAGTTGTGACGCTGCCTCACACTGTAGCTCTGTGTGTGTGTGTGTGTGTGTGTGTGTGTGTGTGTGTGTGTGTGTGTGTGTGTGTGTGTGTGTGTGTGTGTGTGTGTGTGTGTGTGTGTGTGTGTGTGTGTGTGTATGCACGCGCGTGTGCACATATGCGAAGAAACACTGCAGCAATCAGGGATTTACTTTATGCTCTAATTTATAACCATGAAGTCTTCAAGGGGATTTAGACAGAGAACATATTCATTATTTCAACAAGGCTCATGGAAAATCACAGAGCTGGGACGCACGCACACACGCACGCACACACGCACAAACGCACACACGCACGCACAATCACACATACAGACACACACAGACACACTCACAAACACACACACACACACATGATGAGAAATGACACCGCTGCTAAGAGAGTTGACATGTTTATGGCCATATTTGGCAGAATCCCACTCCTTCGCACCATATTAATAAAACAATTAAAGTGTTTGCATTGTCCGTGGATGTGTCACACACGTGGAGAGTGATGCCACAGATCTCCCACCACGTCGGCGAGGGAACGCTAGCGTTGTTTATCATTTTGCAATAACAAGTTCCATAATGGCCGGAGCTAATAACGTTAGGAATGCGGTCGAAAATGCAAATATGGCGCTTAAAAAGAAAAGATAAAACTTCACTGACGCATCGTTCCTGCAAGCGAGCACTCCTGTCCGGTCTAAAGAGCAGTGTTGGAAAACAGTCCTTGCATGTTTAACTTAAAGGACAACTTTAGTTTCTTTCAACCAAGGTTCATGTGTTGGGTTGTTATTAGAGAAAGTGAAAGATGATTGTTCATTTATTTTCATTTGCTGCTTTCTTTCGTTTTAGCGATTTAAGCTATTTTTGACAGGGGGGCGGGGGCATTCGAACATGGGGCTAAATATATATACGACAATAATATTAATAATATCTGGGACTTATATAGCGCTTTTCTAATACCCAAAGACGCTTAAACATAGTATGACATCCCCAGTACTCTACCTTCACATTCAGTAGATCCTGTGATCTTTTGTGAGCCAGATGTAATATCCTGGGTCTACTAGGACTATAGTAAATAATAATAAAGAAATTGCTATAAGATTTTGAAAAATAAAAAATAAAATCTACTTGACGGTAATAGTATACAAATAGTGGCATAAAATGTAGCCTTAACCCTTGGACTACCAATCCCAATTTTTTAGTTTGGGTAACACATTGGCATATTTTTAATTAATAATTTTAACATTAATAGAAAGATCTGATGGTTTGAACATATCATTCAAATGCACATGGCATTTATAATGTATTCTCTCGTTTTGCCACCAGATGGCGGGAACGCACCATTATGCTGATTTTGACAAAAATAGACGAATCTGGTCAAGTCACTTCCGGTTCTACGATCGATAACATCCGGTAGTATTTTAACCCTGTGTCACTCGCTTGGCTGTCTGGAATGCTAAGCTAATGCTAACTTTTTCATAACTAAGTCAAATTAAGGTCAAATCAACCCCAAAACATCGCAAAATATCACATTTTTTACAGCGACGCACATAGAGACGGCGCGCGTGCACGATAGTGCACGATTGTGCGGATTTCGGCCGTTTTTTGGTAAAATACATCCAACATTACCGAAATTAGCGAAAACATGCAAATTTTTGCTTCGTTGAACCCCCGATAACTGACATTGATTGACATTCCGTTAACGGTAGTTTTGTATTTTTAGCAATAATCAGTTTTTTCCGTTAATTGTAGCCCAGGGGTTTTAAAGTAGCCTACCAAAAGTAAAAGCAGGCCGACTCATTATACAGAATGTCCCATTTCGCTATAAAAAATGCAATTCATTATTTCAAGTTTCCCAATGTGTAAAAATCTTTTGAAAATAGCAGATCTACAAGCTTGTGGGGTTGCAGCGGCTATTTTCAAATGGCTGAAATGTGTAGGGCTGAAGTTGTTGATGTATGTTTTGTAATAATGATCAAAATCTACAACGTAACTATAACTAAAGTTCTCTGGTGTGCGTTTCAACATTTCAGATGCATTTATTGGCCTCTGATCCACAAACAATTCCACCGGAATGAGTGCAAAGTAAAATCACTAGTGTAACTTTTTCATTTTAACTCATTCTGTGGTGAGTTTTCCACTTGAGGCAGCAGTTCGCTAACCTATGGATCGTCCATGGGTTCGATGATTCTCGTGAGCCTTCGCTCTCCGGAACACGTTGAAAAGAATATCCTCTCGCACGCGCATAGGAGCCCTACAATGTAATCCAATTCATGCAGTGAGCACAGAGCAGGCTCTCATTCACAGCTTGTATCGTTCAGAGAAAGATTGACGCGTATAGACCATGATTATTTTCCGATCCTATGATATCCGTGCGCGGATTGGAGGGACGCAAAATAATCTGTGATTTTTCAAATGTAGGTTAAAATAACGCTATAAATCCAGGCAAAGAAAGTTAAAGGTTGTAGAATCTTTCAATGGTGTGTTTTTAACAATAACCATTGCACATAAATGTGTTTTTTTTTAAATGTCTCTATATGCTGTTAAACACAATTGTTATTCACAAGTGTCTGCCCCCGATGCGCCAAAATGTCATATATACACCAGAAATGTACCAGAAATGCATTAATTTATGTTCTTCAACATTACTATACTGTTTCTGACAACGCGTTGTTACTTTCCCTGGCACTAGGGGGCGTGGCACCACAATTGCTGTATGACGCGACATTCCAAGTCTTACACGGGTTGTGCTTATAACCGCACCGCATTCTGTGGCTGATTCTGAGACCGCCGTCTCAAGCCAACTTGAGCCACGTGAGACACCATGTGGCATGCGCCGAGGGAGCTAAAGCGAGCGAGTTGCCGTGTCGAGCGTTGCGAAGTTCGCAAAGCCGACTCGTTCATGGACGCCTGTATGACTACCGAGCTGCAAGAGTAGTTGCCAAAAAGACTATACTAAAATTTATGTTACACTTTAATTTAATTTTACTTTAATTTGACGCATGCACAAATGGAACCAGCTCAGTGGCCTTGTGGTTAGAGTGTCCGCCCTGAGACTGGGAGGTCGGGGTTCAATCCCCAGCCGGGTCATACCAAAGACTGTAAAAATGGGACCCAGTGCCTCCCTGCTTGACACTCAGCATCAAGGGTTGGATTGGGGGTAAGTCCCTGCGACATACTAGCGTCATGTCCAGGGGGTGTACTTGTACATCAAGCTGCCTCACGCCTTACAGAAACAGGAGATAGGCTCCTGCCCTATGGGCCTCATGGCTCGACAAGTCTACTTACTTACTACAAATGGAACCAAATGGGGCCCATTTAGTTCCATTGTGTGCCTGTCTCAGACTATAGAGTTAGACGTGACTCAAGGAAATAAGGAACAAATGAATGAGAATTTAACCATACCATACACACGTACAGTGTACATATGGCTCGGTCTCCCTGTTCACGTGTCACAGAGCCTCTGTGCCTCCAGGAAATGAGGAACAAATGGATAAATTAATGCCCAGTATTTCACCCCATGGACGTCTTTGTTTCCCCCGAAAACAGGCGCAGATGGCCCCAAACTCCCTTCTTCTCACGTGTCACACAGCCCTGTGTGGAATTCACGAGGACACACCTGGTTCACATGAGGGAGACATTAAATCAGTCACTTAGTAGAGATAAGGTCTGGTTAAGAGTATCACTTTACATGCTGTGTCTGTAAAGTGGCCTTATTTCATCAGGTGTGTGGCCTGTGTCATAAAGCAGTGCTTCTCAAAGTGGGGACCCCCTGGGGTCCTTGGGCCGTGGGGAGGGGGGGGGGTTGTTCCAGGGTGACCCCAAGAAAATGTGCTAATACACCATCGCAATCATTTTAACCACTTCATCCATTTATATGTTGTTGGCTATCGGAAAATAGCGAGCCACTTCTAGCTTGTACTTTTAGATTTTTTTAACACAATTTGTGCCCACACAACACTTCAGGGTGTCCACGTTTTACATAATTTATTTTTGACATATTTTCTTTAATTCCCAGGACGTCTGTGGACGTCTTGGGCACACAAGCTGTTTTAAGATATTCAAATAATATCGAAATTGTTTGTTTTTATTCTTTTTAACAAAAATCTCTTCTGGGGGTCCCTGGCACAAAACCTTTCCAGATTGCATGTCCACGACCAAATCAAATTGGACGTGCTTGATGTGAAAAAGTTTGAGAACCACGTACTGTACATAAGGTGTCATACTCTACATGTTTTATGATGACCATACCACCATGACTGGGGTCCAGTCTTTAGCGCTCTCTCTCTATCTCGCACGCACACACGCAGACAAAAACACAAGCATGTGTTCTCCCTCTGGGCTCTGGCGAAACAGTGTCTCCGGGAATTGAATGATTCATGGACATTTGTTTTGCATCCCCAAACTTCCGTAATTGTTTTGTTGATTTTGTTTGTTGATTTGTTTGACCCTAGTCTCTGGGAGGCTTTGACTGCATGGGGATTGCAGATGGAAACCAGTGTTGCTTATAGCGGTAAGGACAGAATGGATCTGTATAATGTAGGTTAACAAAACAGCTAAAATTGTACGGGTGGTATTTATTTAAAAAGAAATTGATTGTGGGTTCCATTTACCAATGTACTGCCTTGTTCGGTAAGTCAATACCGACCACATTATAGCGTACCTATGATAATACATCAGCCCATGTGTGATATACCGTAGGACGTGCATGCTGTAGGAATGTTTAAACACAAGATTGTGGGTTTCAATCCCAACAGGGTCCATTTACAGACAAAACTAATGTGTGATTGCCTTATAATGTAGGTTAACGCAACAACAGTGTGCGGTCGGAATGGTATGTACTGTACACAGTAAAATCCTCAGTCTTAATTGATCCATTTGGAACTCTGAAAGAGAGAGAGCGAGAGAGACGTACGGTGTGCACACACACAGTAAAAACAAATGAACCCATAATTGGGTTCTGGTGAAACGGCATCTCCAGGAAACACATTTTGTTTTGCATCCCAAACGTGGTATTGACTGCATGGGGATCGCATGGTGGGTGGAAGTCGTGTTTTTTGTTTAACCCATTCTGACCTGAGATCAGATTCATACGAGGTTTCCACATGGACACACACTGGTCTGATTAACCCATTCTGACCTGAGATCAGATTCTAAAAATGTCAGTCGTTGTTCGATTTTTTTCAAAAATAGCAGACCTACAAGCTCGTATCGCGCCACTCGGTGGCGCGATATGAGCTTGTAGATCTGCTATTTTTAAATAGCTAAAGCATAACATGATGCTGACACCAAAATGGGTGCCCGTTCAGAATGGATTAAACAGTGGAGTTGTGTATTGAAGGATGTGATTTAAAGTCGCACGCGAGTGCTTTGTTGGAGAATGTAAGATATCGTCTCTGTCGGGTGTGAAACCTCACTATGTCCAAAACTGTTACTTTTCAGGATACGAGTTCAAATAATAAAGCAAAAACAGCAGATCTACAAGCTCAAAACTAGGGACGTCCCGATCACAATTCTTTGCTCCTGATCCGATTCCGATCATTTGATTTTGAGTATCTGCCGATACCGATTCTTCCCGATCCGATATTTATATTTAACTCTTATGCCATATCACAATAGTACAATACCCAAAATCACAGATGATATCTAGTCTGATTTGTATGGATATAATATTGATACTAGGGATGTCCTATTCCGATCATTTGAAAATGACGTGAACGGCTCCGATTTCCGATCACGTGATCGGATCGGGACAAAACGAACCAGTTGCAAGTCAGGTTTCGAGTTTGACGATCCGCTGCTTTTGATGCCATTGTGTGACGCTGTGGTATGATCAAGTATAAGGCATTAATGTACGGAAAAACAAAAAAAGATGGAGATAAGAAAGGTTTTTCCAATGATGTACAGTAATATACAAAGTCAGGATTATTCATTTTCCAAGGAGAGTTCTTTCAAGGTCTTCTAACAGCCGTAAGTCATCGAAATCCTCAGTATGATGTGTTGATTTGTTACTCCTTTCCCAAGACACGTTTAAATCTAGACTAAAACACACCTCCTCTCGCTAGCCTTTGAACCAGTTCAGACTGTTTTCCATCTCGCCCACATCCCTCATTTTGATCTATACCTTCCCTTCTGCCATTGTATATTTGGCCACCTAACGTAGGTTTAATTCTTGTTTTAACGTTGTTTTGTTAATGATGTACAGCCCTTGGTTGTTTTTAAATGTGCTCCATGAATCAAATGGACTTGACACATTACAGTACACGTGTACACTCACAGAGTTAGGCTTGACTAACTCTGTGGAGATGAGGAACGAAATGGTTAAATGAACACTTCAGATTTTTACAGTGCAATGAAGACTGGAAACCTGCATTGTTCTCCCTCGTGTGCGTGCGTGCGTGTGGCAGAGACAGAGATACATGACAAGAATAGAATAGTGATAGAAAGAGAAATAGAATGTGATGAAGAGTGAGTGAGCTGGGGCATAGTGACAGTGCATGGTATCACTATCAGCAGCAGCACACACACACACACACACACACACACACACAGACTCCAGGTGTGAGGTTTACAGGAGGTCAGTACATCATATTCCGCCTCCTCTCCCGCTCAGCCTATATAAGTTCCCTCCAACAAATTCTGAGGTCAGCGCTCGCATTCATCCTCTGATCTGTCATCCCCGAATCACTTATTTCCAACTATCAGTCAAATCCAAAACTAGCTAAAAAAATACCTGCACACAGTGCGTCGCAATGCAACGTTTTTGGTTAAATTAACTTGATCTGACTCTGGAGTAAGGGCACAGAAGCATGCTCCGTGGCGTGTATTTCGGCGGTTTCAGGGAACACACGCGTGACCCTTCTGTCTCTGGAGAAGTGGTACACTCTCTCCAAACCACTCGTTTCTACTGCGGTGGCTTTTACAGGTCAGTCGGGACGGAGACCTGTGTCAGCGCCGAGGCTTCAGTGAGACATTCTCGCCGCGCCCCGTCGGCTCTGACATTTACTGGTCACAGTTTGACGATAAACCCTGTGTTAGATGGCCGGTGTGGGAGCAGTAGGGCAGAGGTGCCAAGAACAACCACCGCAGACTCCTCTCTAAGACTCACCATACCGGAGGGTTTCTTTCTCTGTAGCTGTTTGTTTTCCTTCAAATTCCTCCTCTCTTTTTCTTCAAGGGTAGGAGGGGATTCAACTCTGGCCCAGCTTTCTGGAGTTAGTAGCCCAGTGGAATGACGTTAACCTTAAGAGAATGGAAAATTTCCTTTATTTTATTTGTGTCCTTCATTTTTCTCCCAGTTTAGCTGCTATGCCAAATTTCCAAATCCCCCATGTCGTCCCTGTCGACCCTCCCCTGTCACCGCTGACTTGGTCACGGGGCGGGGAGGGTTAGACGGTCCGCCTTGACCTGCTCCAATACACGTGGAGCCACTTCTCTTCACCTGACAGCAAGGAGTTTCACTGGGAGTCAGTGTTGATTTTGACAGCTAATTTTGATTTAGTTTTACTCAGATTTACCGGTAAGTCATCTGAAATGTTTTAGTGTTGGTCTAGTTTTAGTTGACTTAAGATCATGAGATTTTAGTCGATGGATCTTGGTGGCGTCATAATGGCTGATTTTACACTCGGTTGCATGCGATGTGTTGAGAGCTTGTAGATCTGCTATTTTCAGCATTCAATCAAGCATACCAGTAAGACGCCCTGAGGGCGCGTGCTCACATCCACCTGGGTGACGACAGACGGCAGACTGCTGGGCGAGCGCTGGCGCATTGGCATGGGGGGGTCAGATCAACATATAGAATGAATTCTGTACTGGCCATATATGGAGTGTGTCTTGAGTGTACAGGGTTTGATGAGGTCAGATCAACATATGGAATGTCAGAACAGGAAGGACGGCTGGGGAAGGACCTCTTCTGACATGGTCAGGCCGTCAGGGTTAAGGTTAGGTCAGCTCCATATATGGAGATCTAAGGGTTTGAGGTTTGAGGTCAGATGTACAGTTGCTGGCCAGCTCCATATACAGTATGCAGATAGGTGACGATCCAGTCTTCTCCATGTATGGTTATCCAGGGTGAGGTCAGTGTCGTGATCTTCATATATTGAGATGGTGACGTATCACGAGGTGTGATGTCATGGAGATCTAAGGGTCTCCATGATGTCACTAGGCGTGACCATATATATGGAGATGTGATGTCATGAGGCGTGACCATATATGGAGACGTGATGTCACGACACTTGACCTCTTCGCCACTAGTCCCTCCCTCACATTTTAGTCTAGTTGTTTATTTAGTCATAGTTTTAGTCGTCGTAGCTTAGTTTTTATTTCGTTTTAGCCAGTGTAAACAGGCAGTCGACGAACATTAGTCGTCATAGTGTTAGTCGAAGGAAATCAACACTGTTGCTAATGCTCCAACAGAGCGCTTCCCACCTAACACGTCAATATGTCTTTGTTGACCATTAGTGGTGGGCACAAACTGTATTCCTACTGTATGTACCACGTGGACACCCCTGGAATAAAATGTCCCAAAGGACTTGGGGTGTTGGGGCAGTGTTGGCCATACTTGCTCTCTTGTCATATCGATGTAACACATGCACCTTTCTGTTAAAATATAAAATATAATACCTCCATCAAGCAACATAATAAACAAATAAATAACAAGACAAATAATAAACTAGAAAAAGTGCCCCTTCGGGGGCACAGGTCTCCACCAGGCCAGGCCAGGTCAGGTTGTGGCCTCCTGGCGGCGCTATAATAAGGCAATGCGAAAAGGGTGCCATTTGTTCTTACGCCTTTAATGGCAATTCACCCTTTATCAAGTCCTGCCCGTAGTTCTGCCCCTCTTCACACCCATTGGTTGCCGTTTCGTGGTTGGACAAAAATCCCCTCTCTCCATCCACTATACCATTGAAATAACAGGTTTGTCAGTTGCTTTGTATTGATAATCTGTGCATTCAATTCTTATTTTAAACTTCGTGTCAGTAAAAAGGAACATCACAGGTGCAGCATGGTGACTGGGCATATCATGTTTGTTTTTTAGTTTTTTCGAAAATTCAACAAACAAGGCAGAAGAGCCTGCTGGTTAGTCAATCAGGGACCAATCAGAAGGCCGACAAAGGGTGAATTGGATGATTTGAGGCAAAAATGTGTTTTGCAAAAATCCACCTGTTGGTGGCGCTATCAGCCTAGTAGGAAAGTGTGTGAAAGATTTCACGTAAATTGCACATTGCGTTCATGATTTGCAGCTTTTTGTCCTTTTTGAAAGCCAATGTTAGCCAATTAGGATGGAATATGAAATATCGGACAGATCCGTCTTGAGCACATGACTATAGAGATACTGTGTAACTATTTGCAGGATTTATGGACAAAATCTGGAGGAGTAATATCAAGTTTTACAAAAATCGTTGGCATCTAGAGAGTGTTTGTGCAAAGTTTGGCATCGACTGGGTTAATGGTGGCGATATCTCAAACCCTCACCCTAACCTCCCACGGGGCAGCACACCTAATCCTAACCTTAACCCTCTCCCAACCCTTAACGCACCCCTCATCAGCCTTAATCCGGTCGCCTTAACGCACCCCTCACCAACCTTAATCCAGTCGTCTTAACGCACCCCTCATCAGCCTTAATCCGGTCGTTTTAACGCACCCCTCGCCAACCTTAATCCAGTCGTCTTAACGCACCCCTCACCAACCTTAATCCAGTTGGACCAATGCTATGTCTAACCAAAGTATGCCTCCTCCCAGATCGGCTATTGTTGCCATTTTTGAAAAGGGTTTTAATTTTCATTTATTTTGCAGATGTTTAGCAATTTGCCAAAAATAGCGAGTCTGAGATTAATGTGGTTAATTTGTTCTCTGAGAAGTCTCTCTATTGCTACATTACAGTAGCCACACTGCCAGCCACATCAGCACCGTGTCCAATATATAACATCTTCACTGTATCTGATATCCTAATCCTCCTCACGCAAGATGAAGTGTTCACCGGTCTGATATGCTGACATGATGCTGGCCACTTATCCCCTCTCCTTTTGGCTGATCTTTTTGGTAGCTCGAGCACCATTAGCTCCGAGTGTTATGAAACACAATATTTGGCCTGTCATTCAGCTCAGATAAATGGGCCTCGTTAGCGCTCCGAGCTAGCTTCTGAGTCAGGGCGTTGAATTAGCCAGCATTGCTAAAATGACCCAACTGGCAGCCAAGCAGCGATCTAGCTAATGCTCACAGCGGCGGGAGCCAGCAAGGGCAAGCTCATCTGTAGTGTGTGTGATGATCTCTTGAGTAAATTAAATTAATGAGACCCTCCGTCATATGTCATCTACACAGCGGCTGGCCATCCAAAAGGCATGAATCCAACTCTTCCATTAAAAGTAGGTCAAAAACACATTCGTGAGCAGTAAGGCGAGGGAAATATACATGGCTCGTTTATGGCTCTGCCATGCCTTTTTGGCAAGGCGCCATGCCATGCTGTGGAACGTATTTCACAGGTTCTGGACTTGTTGTTTCCATATGCTACGGCATTCGGTTTCAGATGAGGTTCTCAGAACCTGATTTGGGCCAGGCTCAGGATGTACTGCTAAGTCTTGAGTTCTGAGAATCAGTCAAAGGAAACTTTCAGTACCCATAAGCCATTTGAGACCTGAGGCCGATTCTACAAATGCCTTTTAAAGCAGTCGTTTTTCCTGCCAAGAATTGATATATATTTGTTGGCCACGGATTCCCATCTGAAAATGTGTTGTGCCAGGGACCGGCAGAAGCGAGGAAAATAATCTTGAAAGCACTTTAAAAAAATGTTCAAAAATATCAGATGTACAAGGTCGAAGCGTGGCATAAAGTGATGCGATGTGAGCTTGTATATCTGCTATTTTTGAGAACCACCTAAATCCTAATAAGAGTCCTTCAGGAAAATCAAAAAAATGTTGCTATAGCTAAAATCTGAAATGACACGGATGCTTTCCCCGTTTTAATGAGTTAAACTAAGGGAAATGCAGATCTGCATGCAATTCAACGTGTTGAGCTTTACCGTTTACTGTACTTTACTGTTCCCAAAAGAATACTTTCCTGAAGCTGGATGCAAGTCATTCCACTACAAAGCTCCACCTGACTGGAATAATCTTCCACTCATATCTATTACCTCTCCTGATGGAGTATTAGTAATAGATACAACCTGCTCATGCTGGCCTGGGCCGTGGCTCAGCGGTGCGGGCACCTTGGCTGGTGGTCCAGTCTGGCAGTGTGCTGCGGGTTCGGCTCCCGATCCCGACGGCCTTTACTGCATGTCATCCCCCCGTCTCTCTCCCCATGTCCTGTCGGCCTACTGTCTGTCCCTCCATGAAAGACGTAGAATGGAGGCGAAAGCCACAAAAGAAACATTTAAAATAAAGTACAACCTAGAACTGTATTCATTTCTTTGTCTAAAATGAGTTGGGGGCGTGGGTGCATCCTTAAAGCAGGATGTGCCGTCCCTCGTAGCCATCGATAGATCGCCACCTTACAAACACTGTGCGTCAGGCTCCCAGAAAACAATGGGACATAACTCACACCATGGATGGACTCCCAATGGGACATAACTCACACCATGAATGGACTCCCAAGTCGGCTCATTTTCTTTCATTTCCATCCTCTGTTTGTTGTATTGTTTGTTTAAAAAACAACAATAAAACTTTCTTTCTTTCTTTCTTTCTTTCTTTCTTTCTTTCTTTCTTTCTTTCTTTCTTTCTTTCTTTCTTTCTTTCTTTCTTTCTTTCTTTCTTTCTTTCTTTCTTTCTTTCTTTCTTCCTTCCTATTTGAATAAGGTAACAGTAAAGGTACTTATTATGCAGAATGTCCCATTTCATAAGTTTCCAGATGTCTAAAAATGCTTTGAAAATAGCAGATCTACAAGTGTTTAATGTATGCTTTGTAATTATAATCAAAATCTACAAATTAGTAACTCAAGTTTTCAAACAATTCTGGTGGAATATAAAGTGCCTTATTTGTCTCTGAGATTAAGTGGAGTAGAACTAAGTTATTGAAAATTGGACAAACCTTAGCAGTGTAAAAGTACCTAAAAATTGTATAGTACAGTTTCCAGCCTATGATTCGTTACATTCCCTGAACGTTTTGACACTTCAACAAACCTGTGGATCGTTGTGAACCAGACTGCAGTCCTTAACACCTTTCTTCAGCATCTCATAGTCGTAGATGGACTATAATATACAGTCAGAGAGAGGGAGAGAAATATGGTTTAGAAGGTTGATAATTCAAAACACACAGTCGGAGACAGCAATAAAGAGAGAGAGAGTGCAATGTCGTTCTACGCCCTCGTCCGTGCAAATCACCTATACTGATATGTTCATGTATTATGACTGCAGACGCATATTTCAACTGGGATTCTATTTAAAAGCTCCCCTGGGTGGGCATGAGACCCCCCCCCCCCCTCTTTATCTGAGCAATAAATATCCTGGGAAAAGAAGTGTGAGTGTGTGTGTGTGTTTGTGTGTGTGTGTGTGTGTGTGTGTGTGTGTGTGTGTGTAGTTGTAGACTTTTCTCAAGTTTGCGCATCCACTATTGTTTGTGTTCAAGAAATTTCTTGTAAAATGTGAATACAAATAAAGATGTTAAATGTGTGTGTGTGTGTGTGTGTGTGTGTGTGTGTGTGTGTGTGTGTGTGTGTGTGTGTGTGTGTGTGTGTGTGTGTGTGTGTGTGTGTGTGTGTGTGTGTGTTCACAGCGTGTGTATGCATGCCCAGGTATTTGTTGTGCATCATGCCTTTTACTATGAGTGTACACTGTACAAGTGTGTATGCTGCGCGCACATGCACGCAGACATAATTACATCCATGCACACACCACAACGCACACAATGTTTTGTGTGCATGCTTTTTAAGTGTGTGTGTGCGTGCGCACGTGTGCATACATTTTCATACATGCGGACGGTACACACGTGCATCTGCACTTGTGCACGGAGCTGACTGACGCCACTATATTTTGGGAAGAAAGATGGAAACCTGAATATTTGCCCTCCTCTCCCCATGCCCTCCTCTCTCCATGCCCCTCCTCTCTCCATGCCCCTCCTCTCTATTCCTCTCCTCTCTCCTCTCTCCTCCTCTCCTCTCTCTTCCTCTCCTCCTCTCCTCTCTCTTCCTCTCTCTTCCTCTCCTCTCTCCTCCTCTCTCCTCCTCTCCTCTCTCCTCCTCTCCTCTCTCGTCTCTCCATGCCCCTCCTCTCTCCTCTCCTTCCTCCTCTCCTCATCCTCTCTCTCTCCTCTCCTCCTCTCTCTCCTCTTCCTCTCCTCCTCCTCTCCTTCTCTCTCTCTCTCCTCGTCTCCTCTCTCCTCCTCTCCTCTCTCTTCCTCTCCTCTCTCCTCCTCTCCTCTCTCCTCCTCTCTCCTCCTCTCCTCTCCTCTCCTCTCCTCTCCTCTCCTCTCCTCTCCTCTCCTCTCCTCTCCTCTCCTCTCCTCTCCTCTCCTCTCCTCTCTCCCTGATGAGTTGGGGCTCCTCTCCTCTCTCTTCCTCTCCTCTCTCCTCCTCTCCTCTCTCCTCCTCTCCTCTCTCTTCCTCTCCTCTCTCCTCCTCTCCTCTCTCTTCCTCTCCTCTCTCCTCCTCGCCTCCTCTCCTCTCTCCTCCTCTCCTCTCTCTTCCTCTCCTCTCTCCTCCTCGCCTCCTCTCCTCTCTCCATGCGAGTGGAAGATCAACCTGGCTCTTCTGGAGAAGAACTCAGATTTTCCACTCAAGTAAAAAAAGCAGCAATACAATTTACGTTTAAAAAAATAAACACGTGGTTACAACTAAAAGGCCTGCATTCAATATTTGACTGGAGTAAACGTACAGGTATTGACGGTTCCCAAAGTGGGGTCCTGGACCTTGACGGAGTTCCAGGGGGTCACTAAAACTAAATGGACCCTTATGGCCCTGGCCAGGCTCATGCCCCCTCTCACCAGCCCCCCCTCACCAGACCCCCTCTCACCAGCCCCCCCTCACCAGCCCCCCTCTCACCAGCCCCCCCTCTCACCAGCCCCCCTTCCACCAGCCCCCCCCCCCTCTCACCTCTCACCAGCCCCCCTTCCACCAGCCCCCCCCCCCCCCCCCCCCCCCCTCTCACCTCTCACGCCCACCCCCCCTCTCACCTCCACCTCGCGCTGGACTTCAACACAATCCCAACTGGACAGTAGGACAAAGACGTTTTAATGAAAAACAGTGGATTAAGAACCTCAACACGGATTTTCCTGGAGGCTTAAACATGCCTAAAATCAGATCTTGAACACAACAAAACCTAAACGCAGGATTAAACTGGAGAAATCTAAAAATGATTGGATCAGACTTCCTTCAGATACATGGCGAATGCATTTATTCCTTGCATTGTGCCTAAACATGTTGCGACTTGCGGTCGCAACATGTTTAGGCACAGTGCACTGAAGTTTTTTAATTCCCCCCTTCCACCAGCCCCCCTCTCACCTCTCACGCACACCCCCCCTCTCACCTCTCACCAGCCCCCCCCCCCCCTCCTCACCGGCCTCAACAATAACATTGACTCCGATCCCTGCCGCGATATAAGGCACGTGTGGTATTCGTGAAACGTGCACCGGATCGCTCACTGTAGCCACTTCAGTCATTACTGTGTCAACACAGTCATGTGACTGCGAGGTGCTGCATCCAGTCTCAGCCACTTATAGTGATGCGTCCCTGTTCCGGGGCAAACATTCAGGTCAAAATGGGCACCGTGAACTTGTAGATCAGCTATAGATATTTGGCGTAGCGGGGGGAGGAAGGAGGGAGCGTCGTAGTATAGAGCCCCCTGGGGGACTCCAGTCAATGACATAAAGCCTTTAAGAGGTTAAGCCCTTACCCAGTTAGTTGTGCACCAGTATCGCACACACAAAAATACACTTAGTGCCTGTGTGACATGCCTAAAGCAACAGATCTACAAGCTCATGGTGGTGCTGATAGATTCTGCTCTTTTATGGGCGCAACACCGGCGTGCAAACTAACTACAAGTCAAGCAAGATCAGGCGCCAGGTATTGTGACACAAACCACAAGTGTGACTAACAAGCACTTGTGGTTTGAGTCAGGCTCTGCAGGCCCTGCAGGGCTGCGGTTTTGACGAGGGTTTGTTAAGAGATTTGCTCCAATTGTGAGTGTCGTCTTTCTTTCGTCGACCTACGCTGTGTGTGTGTGTGTGTGTGTGTGTGTGTGTGTGTGTGTGTGTGTGTGTGTGTGTGTGTGTGTGTGTGTGTGCGCGTTGTGCTCTGCTTGTGTTTGTTTTTGTAGACCTGGATGTGAATCATGATGAAGTGCACTATACAGAGGACTCAACCATGCGGCCAAGTGTACCTGTGTGTGTGTGTGTGTGTCCTTTTGCTATAGATCAGGGGTTCTCAACCCGTGGGTCGCGACCCCTCTGGGGGTTGCCAAATTATTTCGGGGGGGGTCCCCACATTTTTTTCTTTTTTCAACTGAATGGTTGTAAAATGGAAATTAAGAGTTTACATAGTACACGTAGTGCATGCATAAATAAATTATGATATATTTTCTCTATTATGTGTGCAGTCAGTTTGTATTGGTGGTGGGGACTGGGGAGGGGTGGTGAGACATGCAGTCAAATCATTTCCGGAGGTCCCCAGCCAAAAGCGTTGAGAACTCCTGCTATAGATTGATACTATCACGTGTTTATGTAGGTGTACAACACTTTTCACTAACCGGGACCCCTCAGGGGGTTATGTCACTGTGATTGACAGACACAATACCTTTAGTGAAATGACTGCACCCTTGACTCTTACGCACGCATGCGTGCACAGACACACACACACACACACACACACACACACACACACACACACACACACTCCAGCTCACATTGTGTTTACGTGCTGGGGTTTCTTGGTGTTTGAGGGTCAAGTGTTTATCTGACAAACTGTCTGTCTCCTGGCGGGCCAGTGCTGGATCTTGTAGTATTTGTATTGGCTGCCGCTGGGCTGTCTGAAGAATAGCTGAAGGCCATTGGTGTTTGTGTGGCTCATATTCTACAGCCCGGTGTGTACACCGTTCAGCAGTGTGACTGTCCCACGCTATACCAAGAAGTAGCCAATCTACACATTTTCAGTGTGTGGCACTGTCAGACAATGGACTATAAATTAAACAGGTATAGTTAATCCGAAAAATGACTTATTTCTTATCGACTACACACCGTGAAGAAGCCCTTCTTGGAGATGTTTTTGTCTCCGTCGCAGTCCTGAGCCAATCATTTTGAATCAAACACGGATTGGGCTTAAAACGGCCATGCCCACTTGCCCAAATGTGCTGACATCATCAATTTGTGATGACGGCATTGGCCGTTTTTAGCCCAGTGAGTGTTTTTTTGCAAAACTAATGCCTGGAATGGATTCAGCATCATGAAAACCCCCTAGTTCACATGCTACATAAAGCATTCATTTTGAATATTTTGCCTTCTATAGGTTGTTATTGGTATGGTCACATAATATGTGACATTGGTCACATAATATGTGACCATACTTGTGACCACTGGCATTATTATTATGCCAATTATGAAAATTGCCCAACATATGCAAGTAAGCATCCGGCAGTTTCTACATGCTGGGGACCCATACTAAACATTTCTAACATAAAACCTTGGTGTACTCAACATGTCCGGGTTCACAATGGGGCTCTATGGGCTGGCTACTAGACTACTAGACTATCACCCTCTGGAGTCGTCCACGGTTTCCTATACGTAAAGACAAGACATAAATAAGGTAAAGTATAATGGGAATTGGTACAGACAGTTCCTCAAACGTTGCCAATAGCAACCGTTCTGGTCGGGCTCAGGCTACCTGTCAAGAGCACACGGTAACAGACAGCTCCATTGTTTAAACCCACCAATCAGAATCCAAGAAACAAGGGGCAGGAAAAGGCTGTTATGTTCTCCACCGTCACACACAAAAAGGCTAGCCGCTAACGGTATACCAGTGTTGCCATGTCCGTTTATTATAAGCGACTTTGGGATTCTTTTTCTGCAACGTTGCATTTTCTGCAACGTTGTAACTCCTGATTACCTGATGAAGGTCGTTTAGACCGAAACGTTGTCATCTGAATAAAACTACTGCTCTATAAGTGAACAGTGTGCGGGACCCTTTTCTTAAATAGCAGATCTACAACGAGACGTGTTGTGAGCTTGTAGATCGGTTATTTCCGGCTCCTCCTGTCTACATCGATGTGTCCTTAGGCAAGACACTGAACACCACATCGCCTCTAGTGGTTGCCACCATTGGTGTGTGAATGTGAGAAGTGAGGACGCTGCAACGTTGACTATTCGCCGCTTCACCTGCCAATGTGTGAAAGAATGGACCATTGCAAAGTGCTTTGAGTAGGCACTAAGCACGTAGTACATAGAAAAGCGCTATAAAAATGCAATGCAGTATTATTAAATAGTCAATGTATACGGTGTATACTAGGTTTAAAGTGTTCATGTGGCCCATATCAGTCGCTTGTTTTGGGCTCGCTATATCCTTATTTACCTAGCAAGATCTGGCAACACTGCTGTATTACGCGTTCCCTCTGACCAACACTAGTGCTCTTTCTACTAAAGGTTTACGCTAGCTTGACCCGAGGCTGAGAGTCATTTTACTTAATTGCCACTTACAACCAGCCAGGCCCCCCTCAGGCTCTGAGATAATGTCCAACCAGGTAGTTAAACCAAAGACAGTCTCTCCACGGCAGTAATGGCCATTAGCCTATGTTGTAAACCAGTGTTGATTTTGTCAACTCAAACTATGGCGAAAAATGTCCGTCGACTACCTTTTTTTTCACTGACGAAAACTAAATAAACATTTTTGTCATCAAAATTAAATGTAGATTTCGACTACAAATTCTACAAATCACACAGTTCCGTTGCCCCAGTCAGTCAGTCCGAGTTGCAACGGATCGCCTAAAAAGGAAGTATCAAATTATGAAAAATAATCCGCAATCAGTGAAAGCTTTTACAACCTCTGTCTCTCTTGTCAAGGAGCCAGCGCTGGAACAACACTGCATGGATCATTTAGAATGTGGAATCCCCCCCCCCCCCCCCAACTAGATGAATATAAATGTATTTTGTGTGTGCGTGCGTGCATGCGCACAGAACAACACCATGTGGCTCAGGGGTAGAGTGGCCCTTAGAGTATATATATTTATAGAGAAGGCACCCAGAGGAAATCTTGAGGCGAAATGGACATGGCCGAATGAAGGTATTGCAGCCTGGCCCCAAACACATGAACGCGCTGTCCGTTGACTATCATTGTACACGTTCACGACGGACGACGCTTGTGCGCTTTCAACGGCAGCGCGTTCATGTGTTTGGGGCCACTCACCATTGCAATCCGTCCCAGAATACACTCTGTTCCTACCAGGAAGGAGGAGTGAATCCGCCTCATGCGCTTTTGAGCAACTCAATGCAAGTGGATGGGAGGAGAACTCGGGTGTCTTCTCTATATATACTCTATGGAGTGGCCGGATGGGAACCAGTTTGAACCCCCCAGAGTTGGTGTCGAAGTGTCCTTGTCTCTCTTAGCTAATTTCCAAACGACACAGCCATATAGGGTCTCTATTCTCTTTTCTTTGGGTCTCTCAAGACCCAAAATTGAAATTAGACACATCCTTTTCTGCTCTGTCTGTCTGTCTGTCTGTCTGTCTGTCCAGACTTTCATTTAAGTGCTTTTCAAGCACTGTGCTGGAACCACTTGATAATACAGTATATACAGACAGCTGACAAATGAAAGGAAAAACCAACATGAAGTGGCTTATTACGGTGCTGGGCCACCAACCGCTTCAGTGGACCTTGGTGGAACACCATTCTAACAAACAATATTCCCTCTTTTGGTGTTTTATGATCATGGTGGTGGGGAGCTACTGTACATGTCGGTCGGTAACTGGCCTGAGATGTGGTGACTGTGACGGTCATAGCATAGGATTCACGTGATCTACGTCCTCCTCAAACCATTCAGTGACCACTCATGCCCTGTGGATGGGCTCTGTGTTAGGGTTAGGGAACAGGTCAATCCCATAGGCCTGTTCTGTATGCCACACATGTGCACAAGCCAGCTCGGGGAGGAATGAATCAATTGACGATATCACTTTCTCCCAACTATTTGGAGTTATTCGTTATTTTAAGAATTAAGAGTATTTGAAGTGGTCAAACTAGCAATAGAACACATGTTCAATCTTCAACTAGTTGGCCGTATGGCTACCAAAACATCATTATTTTACAGATTGTGCTATTGGTGTATGAAACACAGCATTCGGTGTTTGGGCTCCTTTCACACTGTTTCATGAATCGCACATTAAGACTTCACCTAACACCACATTTCCAGTCGTGATACTTTATTTTTGCTTTATTCCTTGCATATAATGCCTTCTCCAAAGCCACAAAACACACGTAGACATGATTGGTATACTCCACATTAACCGCATTAATGGTTTACCACTTTCAATATTTACTTGAATACTTTATGTTATTACACGAGACCCTTTTGAAGCTATGATAGAAGACCTCCCCGTGCAGGAAAACAGTGTAATTCACTGCCTGGGGAACAGACAAAAGGTAAAACACCCCCTTCTGCAGAAACTATAGAGCGCTACAGTAGAATGTATATGATTTAGTGTTCTCATTAGAGAGAACATAAAACATTGTGGATGGGTAAACACTTTTTACTGAGGAGAAGATCCGAACCAGAGTGAAGACTCAAAGAAACCAGAGAGAGAGAGAGAGAGAGAGAGAGAGAGAGAGATGAAGAGAGTGGGTGATAGGGAAAGAGATGGAGGTGGAAAGGGAGACAGAGAGGGAGAGGGTGAGAGAGAATTGAGAAAATACTGAGAAAGTGTGTGTGTGTGTGTGTGTGTGTGTGTGTGTGTGTGTGTGTGTGTGTGTGTGTGTGTGTGTGTGTGCGTGTGCGTGTGCGTGTGCGCATGCGTGTGCGCGTGCACGCGCGTCGATAGAGAGAGTGGGGAGAGAGATGGAGAGGGAGGCGGAGAGAGGAACAGGATGAGAGAGAGAAAGAGATGGAGACGGTGATAGAGAAAGAGACAGATGGATTGGGTGAGAACTGAAGCACCATGCAGGTGAGAGAGACAGAGAGGGTGTGAGGAGAGCAGACTGAGGAAGAGCTGGCTTCATCACGGTGACACACCAGATAGAGGTCCCAATCTGTCAGCTGAGGACATGCCACAGTGTGTCACTGTGACGGTAGCTTCGGAAACCCAGACGATTTTATTTCCAGGGAGAGAAAAAAAAGGGTCCGAGTCCACTTCAATTCGGCGTAGAGTAGCGCAAACGTCGATCACTCTCTGCTGATTTCTGATCGTCTGCACCTTTGTTAAAATTGACGCACACCCGTACACACACACACACACTCCTCTCTCTCTCTGTCGCTCCAATTAATTAGTCTCATGTGCAGCAGCTGCACACAGTTTCTCCCGGCTGATCCTTCCCGGGAGCTGCCTATGCCATAAAAAGCATAGGTGAGTTCCAGGCTACTGTGACAGTGACACAGACACAGGTGATTCTGAACCCTATAAACCAGATAAACTGTATCTGCTGCATTGCAAAAAAATGACGGGTGGCTGGCCCTTAGAGATAGGGTGAGAAGTTAAAGGGATTGTGACATTTAAAACACATTTTTGTAGATTTTTTGGCTTTTTTGGCTTTTCTTGACATCAATTTCACAAAAAAAAAACGAAGTTTGAACATTCAGTGTATTCTCTGCTGTCTGGACTTTTGTGAATAATTATGCAAAAATGTCTCATCTGGTTGGACGGCAGTAATATACGTAGATCTCCGCTAAACCTCCGCCCCCTCCCCTCTGCTCCCTGCATACCCTCTCTTCTCCGCCCCTCTCCTCTCCTCCCCCTAGTGCCTCTCCTCCACTACTTCCTCATTGTGACTGCGACTTTGTTTCTTTGTAATACTTACTAATAATGGCTTCTAGAGAAAAATCAATCTGCTCTGTTGTTGGCTGTGTCAATCAACACAAGTCCTTACACTGGATACCAACTGGCCTAGATGACTCTTTTATTTTTGACGGTGACGTTCCTACCACGTTGTCAAAGAAGCGCATCTTGGGTTGACAGGAAAGGGGGAATTACCGACATCTACAGGCTAAAAGAATGTGTTTTTCCATGGCTTCTCAGGATGCAGATTAGACATACACAAAAACTCCTGGCAAGAAATACTGGAGTGGAGTTGAGTGTTCAAAATTTTTAGACACGTTTGAAGGACCATGGCCAAGACTTTTAATGTTGTTAAAATTATGTTATAAATAATGTCATAATACCTTTAAGACACACGAGAGAGACTTGGAGTAGAGACGCTGCTTCTTCGTTAGTGACCTACGTGGCCGGTTAAGACCAAATTTAGGGTTAGTGACCTACGTGGCCGGTTAAGACCAAAGTTAGGGTTAGTGACCTACGTGGCCGGTTAAGACTGAGGTTAGGGTTAGCGACCTACGTGGCCGGTTAAGACTGAGGGTAGGGTTAGCGACCTATGTGGCCGGTTAAGACTGAGGTTAGGCTTAGGGTTTGGGATAGTGTTAGTTCGGAATTATGGGAAGTTGGAATATTGAGAGGTCGGAACTCGGAAATAATGACCCTGTTGGGTATTTCATGAACGTGACAAATTGGATGATCACAGTTGCTAGCAACCTGTACGTTCCAGTTACAGTATAGGCTGATGAATGGAATATACAGCAGCAGCTACTGTATATAACACTAAGAGACGACAACAGTGATTCGCATGTTTTCACCTCGACGAAGGAGGAGTCCATGATTGCGTCCAGTATCACTCCAGACCGAGTGGGGCAGAGTGCTACAAAATGGTGTCTCGTTATCGCATTTATATACCTTTTTTATTTATATTCATCTGGAACATTTACATTGTCTGTCACTTATTTATTAAATATTTTCTCGTTTTATATTACTTATCTGTCAATTATATCCTGAAGTTATGTCAGAAATACAAAATGCCTAATAAAAACAGCATTAAAAAAATGGTGTCTCGTGCAGCGACACCCGGGTTTATAAGCTATGCAGCTTTATGCCTGATGAGAGGACTTTACTTTGTACGGGAAAAGCTGGCCTATAGTGAGAAATTAATGTGTCCGCCCACATCTGAAATGTGTCTGTAATTACTAGCCCTTACCCGTTTTGAGATATTGCCCCCCGCATTTTTATTTCACTAATAAATTAATTATTAATTAAAAGGGCTTCGTTAAGACCTCCATATTATTATGGTCAATGCCTGTGTGAAAAGTGGGAGCGATTGGTGCAAGCAGTGAGGAGATACGGCGGTGTTTCTGACAGACAGACGCACATTCAGACAGACAGACATTGACTGAATTATCTAGTATGATGATGATATGGAATTATTACGATTCTGCGTGTCCCTCCTCAACATCTTTCCTCACAGTGAAACTACGTACAGCACTATACGTATACAACTCAGTCATCATAATGATGTCAACAATTTGCTCATGCCATCCCCAAAGTCTCTCGACTTCTTTCTCCCTCTGCTCTTTGACTGTAGCTCAGCTACACATGCCTGTAGGTCAGTCGTTCGTAGGCTTCTTGGGAACCTGACCAGAATCTGGCAACAAAGTGGCATATAATTGATGCTGATAGCCCAAGACGTATATGGATGGCCAACACTCTGCCGTCCACAGATAATGTAGGACTGACACTATTTCCATGCACATGTGCGTCGTCCACCCCAATCATACCAATAATGATGCCTTTAATTCTTACACTATTTGTGAAATAAAACCTTTTTTCTTTAAAGAATGCCTTTTTCTGCGGTTTGACCCCGTCAGCTGAGGTGAGAGCTAATTAGAAGTGCCGGTTCCTTCCACCTCTTAAATCCTTGTCAGCCCTCAGTAGGGTGTTATGAAGGCTCGACTGAACCACAATCCAATTAGTTGTGTATCCATTCCAGACACACACACACACACACCAGAGGTTTGGCTGGCCAGTTGGTTGTTTTTGGTCTGTGGATGTGATTGGTTAGCGTTAGCCGTACAAGATTATGACTTTACAAAGGGGGCGTGGCTGTTTTGATTTGGTCAGTGAGCGGACATTTTTAGGACAAGCCCCACACATGGATATTATGCATTATTGGGATCAATATGTTTGATAAGCATGAGTATAAATTGTTTTATTCCACCTGTATTGAGTGTGTGTGCCTGCCTGCGTGCGTGCGTGCACTCCGTGCGCACAGATATATCACACATCCAGTGCTTCACCTCTGTGGTGGTCACGTTTCTTAACCTGACTTTTCCGCTCCATATCAAACCCATTTGTTTTGTATTTCTCATAAGCTGTAATGTTATCTTTCTCTTGTTTATACGCGCCGCACCAAAAGGTCCATCTTGATAAATGTCGGTCCAAAAGATACACAGAGTTATTTTCCCTCTTGGCGCGGCGATAGCGAGGGTGTAATCCTTACATATACAGACACGCTGCTTTCATAAACCTCTGAAACTGGAGCACCGGCCATACATAAACACACACGCATGCACACACACACACACACACACACACACACACACACACACACACACACACGTGAGGATAGAGTTCAGAGAGGGTATTTTAGGATCCAGGTCTGACTAATAAGAAGAGTAATAAACGGCGTCACATGAAGTTGAAATACGAGCGTCCTTTTGTTGAGAGGGTCTCAACATGAGGCCCAGGGACCCACATGGTACAGAGCAGTGGTGAGAGGGTCTCAACATGAGGCCCAGGGACCCACATGGTACAGAGCAGTGGTGGGAAGAATAGCCACATGTTGAGAGGGTCTCAACATGAGGCCCAGGGACCCACATGGTACAGAGCAGTGGTGGGAAGAATAGCCACATGTTTTAGTTTAGGAAAAGGTACTAATACTGCAATGTAGAAATACTGTGTTTACTTGAGTACAAAGTATCTTTCTGTCTGTCTGTCTGTCTGTCTGTCTGTCTGTCTGTCTGTCTGTCTGTCTGTCTGTCTGTCTGTCTGTCTGTCTGTCTGTCTGTCTGTCTGTCTGTCTGTGTATGTTTGTATGTGTATGTTTGTATACGGTTGTAATCCACGTAACTCGAGAACCGTTTGCTCCACCGACTACACATTTGACACACACGTTCCACACCACCACATGGAGTGCAGTGCCCGGCCTTGTGGGATACACCGTTGTCCAGAACAGGCTCTGGTCAGGCTCTGCCAAGTGGATCCAATGAGCCTAAATCCCCTCACCTGTAGAATGCCCAGCCTCTGCCTCAGCCAACAGGTCTGGATTAAGAGCGTCTGCTAAATGCCTACATTGTAAATTGTCTAGTATAATAAAAAATACCAAAAGTAGAAAGTACTTGTGCAGAATGTCCCAATTTGCAAGTTTTCAAATGTATAAAAGAAACTGGCAGATCTACAAGCTCACAAAATAAATCAATCACATTTCTTTAACAGATTTAATTACTAATTACAGGTGCATCACAGCTTTAGATTATGAATGCCAAACATACACTAATTGATACACTATTTGATGTTATAGTTTCAGCTACCCAGCAGCATAACATATTCAAAGTCACTAATTTATGTTATAGTTTCAGCTACCCAGCAGCATATCGTATTCAAAGTCAGCCCCACCTGTACCAGCTGCAACAGTAATGTGACCATTCACTGAGGAACACATTAATGCATTACTAATGATCATGAAATGGGCCATTCTGTATAATCATAACTTGTGTGATTGTTACTGTAAGTATAGTTTGATGCCAATACCTGTACTTACTAGTTATAACAGAGTATTTCTACATGGCATTGCTACTTTTACTTAAGCAAACATTGGAGTACTTCTTCCACCACTGGCAGGGTTTTGAGAAATGTCCTTGAGCAAGGCATGTGCCGTACATTGCTGCAGTTGGACTGTGGGAGTACATGGGGTTGCACTGCGATGCTCCCAGCCGTGCATGCTTGCTTGCAGCTGTTGCAGCTTATTTGTAGTTGTTGGACGACACCATCCCGTCCCTCCCTGGCTCGATGGGGTTTAAACTGTGCTCCACAAATATTTGTTCTTGCCACACATGTTAGACGTGTTTTCATTAGTAAACGTCCCCAAAACAGCGATAAAAGTCCATGTACACAAACTCGCATCACGTGCACAGTAAAGTAGGTCGAAGAGAGCAGGCCGCTTCATATCATGCAACTAACAGGGGGGAGTTTCCCCAGTAGGACGCAACGTGTGGAAGGAACACGTTATTCAAACCAGTTCCTTTCCCCTCCAATCAGGCGCCCGGTCTTACCAGGGGGAGGCAGTATAGAAGCCAGGATTACTACATTTTTTTGTGAGGGTACCTAACCTATAAGTGGACACGCAAACTCCACACAGAAAGGCCCTTTCACCAACCCCACCTAGTATAGGGTATGGGCACTGATGAAGCGGAGGAGGAAACATGCCCCCAGCGCCCGGTGGGAATCGAAACCCAGGACCTTCTAGCTGTGAGGTGACCAGTGTTGTTTTTGGCAGCACATTCTGATTTTAGTTTTAGTCACAGTCTCTTGAATAGTTTTCATTTAGTTTTAGTCACATTTTAGTCACCTGGAATGTTTTAGTGTTAGTCTAGTTTTAGTTCAATCTACAGTTGATTTAGTCGAACAAAATGTATATTGGCGGGCCTTGATGCCATCGTAATGACTGTTTTTACACTTGCTGAAAATAGCTGATCCACAAGCTCACAAGCTTGTATATCTGCTATTTTCAGCATGCAACCAAGTGTAAAATGACTTATACTGGATCTCTTGTCCACTAGTCCCTTCCTAACATTTTAGTCTAGTTTTTATTTGTCGATGACATTGTCAGTATATTTAGTCTTGAGTCTTAGTCATCGCAGCTTAGTTTTCATTTAGTTTCCATTTAGTTTTTGTCAGTGAAAAAAGGTAGTCGACGAGCATTCTTCGTCGTAGTTTTAGTCGACGAAAACAACACTGCTATACCGACTGTGCCACGTACCGCGCCCCTTGGAACCTCGTCCAGTAAACTATACCGTACAGTGCGTACACTCTCCAGAGGTCAATATTAACACAGGCAGTTCGCCGTGTAAAGACGAGGCGTTTATAGGAAAGCAGAGTTAATCTAGTTTTAATAATGAGTCATTCAGTAGAATTGAACCCTCAGCACTGAGTGTTAAGAGCATTTATTGACCCCCCCACACACACACACACACACACACACACACACACACACACACACACACACACACTCACACACACACACACACACACACACACCTCATGCAGTCACACGCATCCTCCATAATCCCGGCACTGCTATGGGGGGGTTCTCCTCTACAGCTAGGATCATGCTCTCTCTCTCTCTCTCTCTCTCTCTCTCTCTCTCTCTCTCTCTCTCTCTCTCTCTCTCTCTCTCTCTCTCTCTCTGATCTCAGTCTGTCTCTTTCTCACATGCGCACGAGCGCGCACACACACACACACACACGCACACAGAGGCTTGACATGTGGTGTTTTATAGGTGTGTTCGGGTTGTGAGTAGACTCAGGGCTCTGTTTTCATCCATGCTAAACCCCTTATCGTTAAACTTTTTTTTTTTTTTTACTATTTATTAAAAAAACGTATAGACTTCCATAATATTGCAGTGTATATATATATATATATATATATATATATATATTATATATATATCACTCTCACTGCTATACTATCACCGAATTTGACTTCACAATGTGTGCATTAATGCCACGTCATAGAGTCTATGGTGACACCCAGGTTCTTCTCTCAGTACACTGTACTGGTCACTGTACTGCAGTTTGTGTGTGTGTGTGTGAGAGACAGGCGACAAGAAGGAGAGATCTACCAGAGTGAGACAAATAGAAGCAGGGAGAGACACGCACGCACAGGAGCACAGTTTAAACAATACACAAACTCTCTCTTTCTGTGTGTGCGTGCGTGTGTGCGTGCGTGCGTGCGTGTGTGCGTTCGTGGCCTTGCACATGTGTGCGCGCACAGTGAACGACAGGGCTCTTTATTTTCACATCAGCATTAGAATACCAAGAGAGGCTGTCTGTCACTTAGTCATCTGCAGTGTCTTGTCAATGGAAGCAAGCACAGAGTGACACTGGCAGCCACGCACGCACAGCTTGTTTGTCATTGTTATGTTGACCTCAGCCTTTGTGTGTGTGTGTGCCTGTCTGTCCGTCCGTCTGACAAGTGGTTAGTGTCTGTCTGACCAAATGACTGGACTGACTGTCTGTCTGGGAGTCAAAGAGGCTTAGCATGATCCTCTCCTCTCCTCTTATCTCCTAGCCTAACGTTATTTAGATATCATCTTGTTTAAATGCAGATAGGCTTTGATGTCTCGCTAACAATGCTATTCACGTGACGTCTGTGGAAGCAGATTCATGTTAAAGTGCATGAACTATGAATGAATCTCATGATTGACTTTGCTATCGTTCATTTGAAAATGATTTGTTTGCTATATTAGACCTGACATTAAAAGTAAGTGTAGTCTAAAACAGATGGTAGCTGGCATAGAATAACATCCAAGTTCAATATAGCCTGTGCGCGCGCCCATGTGCTAGAGTCATCCATGCAGCAGAAGTACATACACATTGCTATAGCCAGTGACTTTGTAGCACTTACTATAGCAGTGGTTCCCCCAATATGCATTGGGGTCCCAGAGATAGAAATGCCATTCTATTGGGGTCCGTATAGCCTAATTCAGGTCAAACTGGGAGTCCTTGAAATGAAAATGGCTGAGAATCTTCTCTTATGGGGGGGGGTCCTTGGCATTATCCTTTCAAATGGGGGTCCGCGGGCTAATTAGTGTCAATTTGGGGGTCCTTGACATGAAAAAGTTTGGGAACCACTGTACTATAGCACTGTATACGTCCTCCTGGCCAAAGGCCCGGGACAGAAATTATGTTTTCACCCTTCTGCGTCTGCGTGCTGTCTGTGTTTTCACCCCTCTGCGTCTGCATGCTGTCTGTGTTTTAACCCCTCTGTGTCTGCGTGCTGTCTGTGTTTTAACCCCTCTGCGTCTGCGTGCTGTCTGTGTTCTAACCCCTCTGTGTCTGCGTGCTGTCTGTGTTTTAACCCCTCTGTCTGCGTGCTGTCTGTGTTCTAACCCCTCTGTGTCTGCGTGCGGTCTGTGTTTTAACCTCTCTGTGTCTGCGTGCTGTCAGTGTTTTAACCCCTCTGTGTCTGCGTGCTGTCTGTGTTTTAACCCCTCTGTGTCTGCGTGCTGTCTGTGTTTTAACCCCTCTGCGTCTGCGTGCTGTATGTGTTTTAACCCCTCTGCGTCTGCGTGCTGTCTGTGTTTTAACCCCTCTGCGTCTGCGTGCTGTCTGTGTTTTAACCCCTCTGTCTGCGTGCTGTCTGTGTTCTAACCCCTCTGTGTCTGCGTGCGGTCTGTGTTTTAACCTCTCTGTGTCTGCGTGCTGTCAGTGTTTTAACCCCTCTGTGTCTGCGTGCTGTCTGTGTTTTAACCCCTCTGTGTCTGCGTGCTGTCTGTGTTTTAACCCCTCTGCGTCTGCGTGCTGTATGTGTTTTAACCCCTCTGCGTCTGCGTGCGGTCTGTGTTTTAACCCCTCTGCGTCTGCGTGCTGTCTGTGTTTTAACCCCTCTGTGTCTGTGTGCTGTCTGTGTTTTAACCTCTCTGCGTCTGCGTGCTGTCTGTGTTCTAACCCCTCTGTGTCTGCGTGCTGTCTGTGTTTTAACCCCTCTGCGTCTGCGTGCGGTCTGTGTTTTAACCCCTCTGCGTCTGCGTGCTGTCTGTGTTTTAACCCCTCTGCGTCTGCGTGCTGTCTGTGTTTTCACCCCTCTGTCTGCGTGCTGTCTGTGTTTTAACCCCTCTGTGTCTGCGTGCGGTCTGTGTTTTAACCCCTCTGTGTCTGCGTGCGGTCTGTGTTTTAACCCCTCTGTGTCTGCGTGCGGTCTGTGTTTTAACCCCTCTGTGTCTGCGTGCTGTCTGTGTTTTAACCCCTCTGTGTCTGCGTGCTGTCTGTGTTTTAACCCCTCTGTGTCTGCGTGCTGTCTGTGTTTTAACCCCATCTGTGTCTGCGTGCTGTCTGTGTTTTAACCCCTCTGCGTCTGCGTGCTGTCTGTGTTTTCACCCCTCTGCGTCTGCGTGCTGTATGTGTTTTAACCCCTCTGTGTCTTCGTGCTGTCTGTGTTTTCACCCCTCTGTGTCTGCGTGCGGTCTGTGTTTTAACCCCTCTGCGTCTGCGTGCGGTCTGTGTTCTAACCCCTCTGTGTCTGCGTGCTGTCTGTGTTCTAACCCCTCTGTGTCTGCGTGCTGTCTGTGTTTTAACCCCTCTGTGTCTGCGTGCGGTCTGTGTTTTAACCCCTCTGCGTCTGCGTGCTGTCTGTGTTTTAACCCCTCTGCGTCTGCGTGCTGTCTGTGTTTTAACCCCCCTGCGTCTGCGTGCTGTCTGTGTTTTCACCCCTCTGCGTCTGCGTGCTGTCTGTGTTTTAACCCCTCTGTGTCTGCGTGCTGTCTGTGTTTTAACCCCTCTGTGTCTGCATGCTGTCTGTGTTCTAACCCCTCTGCGTCTGCGTGCTGTCTGTGTTCTCACCCCTCTGTGTATGCGTGCTGTCTGTGTTTTAACCCCTCTGTGTCTGCGTGCTGTCTGTGTTTTAACCCCTCTGCGTCTGCGTGCTGTCTGTGTTTTAACCCCTCTGTGTCTGCGTGCTGTCTGTGTTTTAACCCCTCTGTGTCTGCGTGCTGTCTGTGTTTTAACCCCTCTGTCTGCGTGCGGTCTGTGTTTTAACCCCTCTGTGTCTGCGTGCGGTCTGTGTTTTAACCCCTCTGTCTGCGTGCGGTCTGTGTTTTAACCCCTCTGTGTCTGCGTGCTGTCTGTGTTTTAACCCCTCTGTGTCTGCGTGCTGTCTGTGTTTTAACCCCTCTGTGTCTGCGTGCTGTCTGTGTTTTAACCCCTCTGTCTGCGTGCGGTCTGTGTTTTAACCCCTCTGCGTCTGCGTGCTGTCTGTGTTTTAACCCCTCTGTCTGCGTGCTGTCTGTGTTTTAACCCCTCTGTGTCTGCGTGCTGTCTGTGTTTTAACCCCTCTGTGTCTGCGTGCTGTCTGTGTTTTAACCCCTCTGTCTGCGTGCGGTCTGTGTTTTAACCCCTCTGTGTCTGCGTGCGGTCTGTGTTTTAACCCCTCTGTCTGCGTGCGGTCTGTGTTTTAACCCCTCTGTGTCTGCGTGCTGTCTGTGTTTTAACCCCTCTGTGTCTGCGTGCTGTCTGTGTTTTAACCCCTCTGTCTGCGTGCGGTCTGTGTTTTAACCCCTCTGCGTCTGCGTGCTGTCTGTGTTTTAACCCCTCTGCGTCTGCGTGCGGTCTGTGTTTTAACCCCTCTGTCTGCGTGCTGTCTGTGTTTTAACCCCTCTGTGTCTGCGTGCTGTCTGTGTTTTAACCCCTCTGTGTCTGCGTGCTGTCTGTGTTTTAACCCCTCTGTGTCTGCGTGCTGTCTGTGTTTTAACCCCTCTGTGTCTGCGTGCGGTCTGTGTTTTAACCCCTCTGTGTCTGCGTGCTGTCTGTGTTTTAACCCCTCTGTGTCTGCGTGCTGTCTGTGTTTTAACCCCTCTGTGTCTGCGTGCTGTCTGTGTTTTAACCCTTCTGTGTCTGCGTGCTGTCTGTGTTTTAACCCCTCTGCGTCTGCGTGCTGTCTGTGTTTTAACCTCTCTGTGTCTGCGTGCTGTCTGTGTTTTAACCCCTCTGTGTCTGCGTGCTGTCTGTGTTCTCACCCCTCTGCGTCTGTGTGCTGTCTGTGTTTTAACCCTTCTGTGTCTGCGTGCGGTCTGTGTTTTAACCCCTCTGTGTCTGCGTGCTGTCTGTGTTTTAACCCCTCTGTGTCTGCGTGCTGTCTGTGTTTTAACCCCTCTGCGTCTGTGTGCTGTCTGTGTTTTAACCCCTCTGCGTCTGCGTGCGGTCTGTGTTTTAACCCCTCTGCGTCTGCGTGCTGTCTGTGTTTTAACTCCTCTGTGTCTGTGTGCGGTCTGTGTTTTAACCCCTCTGTGTCTGCGTGCGGTCTGTGTTTTAACCCCCCTGCGTCTGTGTGCTGTCTGTGTTTTAACCCCTCTGCGTCTGCGTGCTGTCTGTGTTTTAACCCCTCTGTGTCTGCGTGCTGTCTGTGTTTTAACCCCTCTGCGTCTGCGTGCTGTATGTGTTTTAACCCCTCTGCGTCTGCGTGCTGTCTGTGTTTTAACCCCTCTGCGTCTGCGTGCTGTCTGTGTTTTAACCCCTCTGCGTCTGCGTGCTGTATGTGTTTTTACCCCTCTGCGTCTGCGTGCTGTCTGTGTTTTAACCCCTCTGCGTCTGCGTGCTGTATGTGTTTTTACCCCTCTGCGTCTGCGTGCTGTCTGTGTTTTAACCCCTCTGCGTCTGCGTGCTGTCTGTGTTTTAACCCCTCTGTGTCTGCGTGCGGTCTGTGTTTTAACCCCTCTGCGTCTGCATGCGGTCTGTGTTTTAACCCCTCTGCGTCTGCGTGCTGTCTGTGTTTTAACCCCTCTGCGTCTGCGTGCTGTCTGTGTTCTAACCCCTCTGCGTCTGCGTGCTGTCTGTGTTTTAACCCCTCTGCGTCTGCGTGCTGTATGTGTTTTCACCCCTCTGCGTCTGCGTGCTGTCTGTGTTTTCACCCCTCTGCGTCTGCGTGCTGTCTGTGTTTTAACCCCTCTGTGTCTGCGTGCTGTCTGTGTTTTAACCCCTCTGTGTCTGCGTGCTGTCTGTGTTTTAACCCCTCTGTGTCTGCGTGCGGTCTGTGTTTTAACCCCTCTGTGTCTGCGTGCGGTCTGTGTTTTAACCCCTCTGTGTCTGTGTGCGGTCTGTGTTTTAACCCCTCTGCGTCTGCGTGCTGTCTGTGTTTTAACCCCTCTGCGTCTGCGTGCTGTCTGTGTTTTAACCCCTCTGCGTCTGCGTGCGGTCTGTGTTTTAACCCCTCTGTGTCTGCGTGCTGTCTGTGTTTTAACCCCTCTGCGTCTGCGTGCTGTCTGTGTTTTAACCCCTCTGCGTCTGCGTGCTGTCTGTGTTTTAACCCCTCTGTGTCTGCGTGCGGTCTGTGTTTTAACCCCTCTGTGTCTGCGTGCTGTCTGTGTTTTAACCCCTCTGTGTCTGCGTGCGGTCTGTGTTTTAACCCCTCTGTGTATGCGTGCTGTCTGTGTTTTAACCCCTCTGCGTCTGCGTGCTGTCTGTGTTTTAACCCCTCTGCGTCTGCGTGCTGTATGTGTTTTTACCCCTCTGCGTCTGCGTGCTGTCTGTGTTTTAACCCCTCTGCGTCTGCGTGCTGTATGTGTTTTTACCCCTCTGCGTCTGCGTGCTGTCTGTGTTTTAACCCCTCTGCGTCTGCGTGCTGTCTGTGTTTTAACCCCTCTGTGTCTGCGTGCGGTCTGTGTTTTAACCCCTCTGTGTCTGTGTGCGGTCTGTGTTTTAACCCCTCTGTGTCTGCGTGCGGTCTGTGTTTTAACCCCTCTGCGTCTGCATGCGGTCTGTGTTTTAACCCCTCTGCGTCTGCGTGCTGTCTGTGTTTTAACCCCTCTGCGTCTGCGTGCTGTCTGTGTTCTAACCCCTCTGCGTCTGCATGCTGTATGTGTTTTCACCCCTCTGCGTCTGCGTGCTGTCTGTGTTTTCACCCCTCTGCGTCTGCGTGCTGTCTGTGTTTTAACCCCTCTGTGTCTGCGTGCTGTCTGTGTTTTAACCCCTCTGTGTCTGCGTGCTGTCTGTGTTTTAACCCCTCTGTGTCTGCGTGCGGTCTGTGTTTTAACCCCTCTGTGTCTGCGTGCGGTCTGTGTTTTAACCCCTCTGTGTCTGTGTGCGGTCTGTGTTTTAACCCCTCTGCGTCTGCGTGCTGTCTGTGTTTTAACCCCTCTGCGTCTGCGTGCTGTCTGTGTTTTAACCCCTCTGTGTCTGCGTGCGGTCTGTGTTTTAACCCCTCTGTGTCTGCGTGCGGTCTGTGTTTTAACCCCTCTGTGTCTGCGTGCTGTCTGTGTTTTAACCCCTCTGCGTCTGCGTGCTGTCTGTGTTTTAACCCCTCTGCGTCTGCGTGCTGTCTGTGTTTTAACCCCTCTGTGTCTGCGTGCGGTCTGTGTTTTAACCCCTCTGTGTCTGCGTGCTGTCTGTGTTTTAACCCCTCTGTGTCTGCGTGCTGTCTGTGTTTTAACCCCTCTGTGTCTGCGTGCGGTCTGTGTTTTAACCCCTCTGTGTCTGCGTGCGGTCTGTGTTTTAACCCCTCTGCGTCTGCGTGCTGTCTGTGTTTTAACCCCTCTGTGTCTGCGTGCTGTCTGTGTTCTCACCCCTCTGCGTCTGCGTGCTGTCTGTGTGTCCGGAGTTAATCTGGCAAATTAGACCGAGCAGCACATTTCTTGTGCACACTGGGAAGTTAAACCCTGCATAATTGTTAGGTGGGGGGGAGGGGCCTGTCCTATTAAAATTAAAATGGCCTGGTAGATGGACAGTGTTTGGAACCTCACGAATCCAGGCACAATTGACCCACCGCTGCTCTGAGCTCGGCAATATATACACACTATAGGACTATAGTTTCACAAAAGTCATGAATGCATTAATTTGTCCGATTAACCCCCAAAAATCGGTAATATTGAGGGACCTCTATAGCCTGGTAAACCGTCCCATCCTGGTCACGTGAATTCACATTTTCCTGTAAAATACACGTTGCAATGTGAAAACCGCGTGACCGGGATGGTTTAACATGGCTAACATGCAGGCCCCTAAACAACAATGCAGAGCCAAAAGGATGGTTTAACATGGCTATAACATGCAGGCCCCTAAACAACAATGCAGAGCCAAAAGGATGGTTTAACATGGCTATAACATGCAGGCCCCTAAACAACAATGCAGAGCCAAAAGCGATTCCACTGATTAGTTTTTTTGGTCAACTTTTCAGCCATGCACAAACTATGCCCCCCTTTCTTTTACACACACACACACACACACCCTTGTTCCCTCCTCCTCCTTTGCCCGCTTCTTCCACTTGATTAGCCAATGGGACGCAGCTTAGAGGGGCCAGACGCGCTTGTGGGGGTTAGGTTTGGGGGGGGTTGGGGGGACCGTCCGTCCTCCTGTACAGTTACAGGACCATGTCAGTCACACATAGACCAGCGAGCCAGCTTTACCACGCACACACACACACACACACACACACACACACACACACACACACACACACACACACACACACACACACACACACACAGACACACTGCAGCTTTGACTACATGGCATGTCTGAGAGCTGCAGCACAATGGATGAAGCCAACAGTCTTTCTGCTAGAGTTCTGTTAAGTCTGTCTGGTCCAGTAGATCTCTGGTCCAGTAGATTTCTGTGGGTCTGTCTGGTCCAGTAGATTTCTGGTCCAGTAGAGTTGTATGTGAGCGCTGAAGCTCAGCCTCTGTCTTTCTGTTGGCAGGATTTGCAGCTGGACAAACACCTGTTGATTGTCTTTCTCATCCGAGAGAGAGAGAGGGACGGACGGACGGACAGACAAACCAGAGGAGTACGAGGAAGAAGAGGAGGAGGAGGAGGAGGAGGAGGAAGAAGAGAGAGAGAGGTTTGGAGGGAGGCAGAAGAAGAAGCAGTCAGGAAGGTGACAAGACGAAGAGTCAGGAGGCAGACGCAGAGATTTAAGGACCGGGGAAAACAAGTCTGACTTACTGAACCAACTTTCAGTGACTGCAGCCGTGTGCCAACGTGCTCCCACTGCCCTGCTCACTCTCACACACACACACACACACACACACACACACACACACACACTCAGAGAGAGGTGCGAGATGCCTGCAGGACAGAAGTCGTGGGACATGGAGATGTGTGCGGTGATGGAGAGCAGCAGGAGCCGGGCCGGTAGCTGTGTGGAGTTCACCCAGCTCTCAGTGAGTACAAACTGTTGACACTCTTTTAAAAACCACTTCTTATCTGTCTTAACATTTTCGAAAGTCTTTATTCAACTTGTTTGTTTCTGTGCATGTGCGAGCATGCCTGTGTGTGTGTGCTTTGTGTGTGTGTTGCTGTGTGTCCATACAGTATGTATTTCTGAATGCATTTTGTTTGTGGACTTGTCTGCAGGCATGTGTGTGTATTTCTGAGTGTGTTTACAGTACATGTTTCCTAGCATGTGTGTTATTGCATGCATGTGCGTGTGCGTGCATGCCGTGCACGTGCCTGAGAGCCTGAGTCGTATATGCAGGAGAATAACATACTGTAACACACAGGGCAAGTTGAAGTTTAAAATACACAAAATATAATTGTATTGTCCTTTTTTTGCTCCTCAGTTTTTTATTACAGCATGACATTTTAATTACAGCATGACATTTTAAAGAGAACCAAATCATTTCCAAATGATTTAGTGTGGAATGTATACTTGGAGCCAGTGTGCCATATTGTGCACATCCTCAGTGTTCTTTTATCTTCTATATATGTGTAAATCTGACAGTGTACAAAATGGAATTTAGTTTTACTGTGTGTGTACATATACCATTTTGCACATTTGTACCGTAGTTCCTGGAGTCTGTGAGAGTGTGCGCCAATTCCACCAAATGGACTCAGGATTTCACTGTGCAGCTAGAAGGCCGCTTTCGTGATCTATAGGGTTCATTATTGTATCATCATAAATAAATTAAAAGCGGTGTACTTTGCGCTGCCAGCAGCTTCTATCCTGGCTGAAAGCGCCGCAGCCGAAGACGTGCGGATAATATCCGAGGTATTTAGTGGGATCAAGTGATGTGTTATTACAAGCGCTCTGCTGTACTTTCCAATAAGCCTCCGGGATGTACTTTGCCAAAACAGATTTGTACGTGATTGGAAAGAGCTGTGTCGGCTCTCGGAGCGCTAGATTCATCTTGACAGAAACGGTAATCCATCTCGGTGGGACAAAATGTACCGAGAAAGCAGCGAAAGACTTATTAGAAGGATGAGCGAGCGAGCAGGTATCGAGATTACAACGAGAGTTTATTTGTCGCCCATTCCCGTCTTCCAGGAACAGGCAGTGAACTGTCGGTGTGTGTGGCGTGTCCACAAACCGCTGGTTCTCAACATCTTCTGGATCAGGATCCACTTGACGGTGTCAAGAGCGTTCGTGGCACACCCATCTGACCACTTAGAGGAGTAGTATAGTTCACCCAAAACAATGCTTATTTTCTATCAATTACACACTCCATGGAGCCTTGAATTCATGGATATGTTTTTGTTTTCGTCGCATTCTTAAGCCAATCGTTTGATGACCAGCAGAGTCCCGTTGAGCGGTCGTTTGGGAAACGGAATCTGGGCTGATCCTGGGCTTCCCCGGGGTTGGTGTCGAAATGTCCTTGAGCAAGACTCTGAACCCCTGAATTGCTCCCGATGAGCAGATTGGTCATAAGAGAAGATTTGTCAATTTATTTTTGAAAATAGTTGATCTACAAGGTCACAATGCATCGCACTGTGACATGTCGTGAGCTTTTAGATCAGCTATTTTTGAACAGTCGAAAAAAATAAATGGGACTCAAACTTTGTATAATTTCGTTGGGGACCCCCTGGAACCTCCCAAAGGACTGACAATTTGAGAATCGGTGCTTCCCAAATATCCTGTTTCTTAACCTTTGTCCTTCATAGCTATTGAATAGCTATTCATTATTCATCATATTAATTATTTTTGCGCCGCTAGGGCACGTTGTTTGTTATAAATACGGACCCCAACGTATAGAGCGTTGCAGTCCCGCCCCCTACCAGGACCCAGGGAATAATTCCCCGTTAATTTTCCCCATAGACATTTCAAAAAGTGTTTATTTAAAAACATTTTAAGCCTCGTACAAAGCCAACTCGAGTTGTGACAAATCATAACAACAAAAAGCAAATTGGGCTGAGCAAATAATTAGAAAGAAGAAAAAATTGCACTTTTTTTGTAATTATTTGTTCCGCCCAAAATATTGTGTTGTCATGATTTGTCACAACTCCAGTTGGCTTTGTCGTAAACGTTGGCGTAAACATCTTTAAATAAATACTTTTTGAAAAGCCTATGGGGAAAATGAACGGGGAATTCACTTCTGGGTCTCTCGCCCTCATGAAAGGGGGCGGGACTGCGATGTTGAGCCCCACTGCAGCTTTTAACATTGGTCCGGTAGCTATGGCAACGCCCCGTCACCACAAGCTATGGGACGTTAAAACTTTTCTCAGTTTACCTCAATTCAAAGCAGGATTTTCAAACCTCCGTAAAGTCAGAATTTTGGGGAGAAATAATTAATAGTAGATAGTGGTCTGTTATAGAGCTGATCAGAAATAGAAGATTATCAGAAATAACACACTGCTGAAGTCAGCGATTCATTGACCAATCAGAATCAAGCATTCAACCACGCCGTGTAATAAACAGTAGTATATGTATGTCGTGCAGCACTCGTGTCACTATCTGTCTGACTCCGTGTGGTTGGTTCCTGGGAACCCACTTTCCCAAACCACATGACTGTGTGTGTGTGTGTGTGTGTGTGTGTGTGTGTGTGTGTGTGTGTGTGTGTGTGTGTGTGTGTGTGTGTGTGTGTGCGCGTGCGTGTGCGCGTGCGCCCGTGTGAGCGCCTGTGCGAGCCAGAGTACAGTAGGAGGTCAGGTGTTGTCACGTGAGGCAGCCAGCAGAGACAGACAGAGGAATGCTGTTCCTCCGACCATGGGGGGGAGACGCCAGCCTCTCTGTTTGTATTCAAATAAAGTCCACTACTACTGAAGACCTCTAAACATGGGACAGACATGTCTGACCCATGTTTGTGCTGAGGCATTGGGCACAAACCCTTCCCCCTGTCCCATGTCTGTCCCATGTTTGTGCTGCAGGCATTGGGCACAAACCCTTCCCCCTGTCCCATGTCTGTCCCATGTTTGTGCTGAGGCATTGGGCACAAACCCTTCCCCCTGTCCCATGTCTGTCCCATGTTTGTGCTGCAGGCATTGGGCACAAACCCTTCCCCCTGTCCCATGTCTGTCCCATGTCTGTCCTGAGGCATTGGGCACAAACCCTTCCCCCTGTCCCATGTTTGTGCTGAGGCATTGGGCACAAACCCTTCCCCCTGTCCCATGTCTGTCCCATGTTTGTGCTGCAGGCATTGGGCACAAACCCTTCCCCCTGTCCCATGTCGGTCCCATGTTTGTGCTGCAGGCATTGTGCACAAACCCTTCCCCCTGTCCCATGTCTGTCCCATGTTTGTGCTGAGGCATTGGGCACAAACCCTTCCCCCTGTCCCATGTCTGTCCCATGTTTGTGCTGAGGCATTGGGCACAAACCCTTCCCCCTGTCCCATGTCTGTCCCATGTTTGTGCTGAGGCATTGGGCACAAACCCTTCCCCCTGTCCCATGTCTGTGCTGAGGCATTGGGTACAAACCCTTCCCCCTGTCCCATGTCTGACCCATGTCTGTCCTGAGGCATTGGGCACAAACCCTTCCCCCTGTCCCATGTCTGTCCCATGTTTGTGCTGAGGCATTGGGCACAAACCCTTCCCCCTGTCCCATGTCTGTCCCATGTTTGTGCTGAGGCATTGGGCACAAACCCTTCCCCCTGTCCCATGTCTGTCCCATGTTTGTGCTGCAGGCATTGGGCACAAACCCTTCCCCCTGTCCCATGTCGGTCCCATGTTTGTGCTGAGGCATTGGGCACAAACCCTTCCCCCTGTCCCATGTCTGTCCCATGTCTGTCCTGAGGCATTGGGC
Source organism: Protomyctophum parallelum (assembly GCF_964188405.1). Lineage (NCBI taxonomy): Eukaryota > Metazoa > Chordata > Actinopteri > Myctophiformes > Myctophidae > Protomyctophum > Protomyctophum parallelum. The sequence goes on from NC_139707.1 coordinate 9,462,954, forward strand.
ACAAACCCTTCCCCCTGTCCCATGTCTGTCCCATGTTTGTGCTGAGGCATTGGGCACAAACCCTTCCCCCTGTCCCATGTCGGTCCCATGTTTGTGCTGAGGCATTGGGCACAAACCCTTCCCCCTGTCCCATGTCGGTCCCATGTTTGTGCTGAGGCATTGGGCACAAACCCTTCCCCCTGTCCCATGTCTGTCCCATGTTTGTGCTGAGGCATTGGGCACAAACCCTTCCCCCTGTCCCATGTCGGTCCCATGTTTGTGCTGAGGCATTGGGCACAAACCCTTCCCCCTGTCCCATGTCTGTCCCATGTTTGTGCTGAGGCATTGGGCACAAACCCTTCCCCCTGTCCCATGTCGGTCCCATGTCTGTCCTTAGGCATTGGGCACAAACCCTTCCCCCTGGGGGCTGCAGCAAGCATGTACACATGGGGGTCGCGTCTGGGACTATATTTACCTTTGTGTGCAGCCTTGCTTTTAAGGTTTGAGTGTTGCCGTTCAATCACTATATTTATTATTTCAAATCAGGACGCAAGCATTTCGTTTGTGATTTCATAAATTAGGAATGTATTTAATGTCTTTGTATTCTCTGATCTTATAGTTGATTACTAACAATTTGAGCCGTATATATATATATTGCTTGGATGACTGGAGCAGCACCCAGGGGTCTAAACTAACCTCCCTCAATTTTCCCCTGATACGCTAAAGATTTCCGTGGAAAGCAGACGCTGAGGTTGTCTAGCAACAAGCCAGCATGCTGGTGAGGTGACGCGCGTGACTGTACGAGTGTAAACATTGCTCACACCTGCCTTTGGCCGTGGCTCAGCGGTCCAGGCACCTTGGCTGGTAATCCAATGCATTAAGGCTTTGGGCTTCCATTTGGTCACCACGTGGTGTTGTGAAATCAGAGTGGCATGTGTGAGCAATGTTTACACTCGTACAGTCACGTACGTCACCTCACCAGCATGCTGGCTTGTTGCTAAACAACCTCAGTGATGAGTGTGTCCGAGAGGTCAAAGTGTGGTACCGTACACAGGCCTGTTTGTGTACGCCAACCAGAAGAAAGATACTATCAGGCTTGTGTCTTCATGTAGAGCACAAGTTGTGTATATACGGGTGTAGAAATCTCTCTTCGCTTAGGGCTGTCATTGGACATTTTACGTGAAGATTAATTGTCACAGTAATTTCAATTAACGATTTAATTGCGTTTTTGCTGGTGGGGGGCTGTCGCTCTGGTCCGCATTCTATCCATTATAACTCTATATATGGGTGTGCTGTGTGCAGTAAGGGTTGGGCCCGGGGAAACGAGATTCAGCAAAATATGGAAAATTCCTTTTGTCTGCACTATCTGTATGGATCCTTTACGCAAAGAGTCACGATACTTTTGACATTGACATTCCGGACAACTCTTAAAGATCGCAACTTGTCACACACACACACACACACACACACACACACACACACACACACACACTGCACAAACAAGTGAAAAATGCTGCAGATGTGCAGACTCTGGTGATTCCTCCTTCCTAACCTTGTATTTCATATTTTCACATTTGTTTTATACACATCTTATACACTCTAATGCATCAGGCATGTGCTATACACACAAGTGCATTGTTTCAGGTGCATGCACCACACGCACACATACACACACACACACACACACACACACACACAGACACAGACACAGACACACACACACACACACACACACACACACACACACACACACACACACACACACAGACACACACAGCCAACATAGCATATGAGCGGAGTCTATTATTAAAGTCATCAGGTGTACTGTATCATTACTGTTCATAACTCTCTGTATATGTATTTACACATGCATGTATGATGCCTTTGTGTAGATTCAACCTTGATGTACACTGTGTGCGTGTGTGCGTGACACGTGTGTGTGTGTGTGTGTGTGTGTGTGTGTGTGTGTGTGTGTGTGTGTGTGTGTGTGTGTGTGTGTGTGTGTGTGTGTGTGTGCGTGTCAGCGTGTGTGTGTGTGCGTGTGCGTGTGATGTACTTGCTTGATAAACCTAACTGAATTCTGGAAATGTAGGAAGTCACCCATTTTAATTACGTTAGCTGATATGAGATCATATTGTTTACTGTAGTAAACAAATTTTGTTTTACTCACAAGTATGCATATTTTCAGATGGGGGTCCGTGGCCAAATACAGATAATTCTGGGGGTCCTTGACATGAAAACAGTTAAGAGCACATCCACTGACATAGAAACATAGGTTTTTGAGAAAACTGTTCTATCGACGGCCCACTTATGGACTTATTTTTGGACGCTATCTGGGTTAAATTAACATAGAAGCCCAGTCAGTGTGCAGTGGTTTGTTTTAGTTTTCTTTGGCGCTTCGTTTTTATGGATATTTAAATGGAATAACGAGCTCTGCTCTGGTTACTCAGCCGGCTGTACATTAACACGTAACACCATAAACACAACACATGGCACGTCAGCCTCACACTATAGCTGTCCTGTCCAACTAATGAAGCATAAGAAACGTCCAAATAGAGCATAAAACGCCATGTGTGTGTGTGTGTGTGTGTGTGTGTGTGTGTGTGTGTGTGTGTGTGTGTGTGTGTGTGTGTGTGTGTGTGTGTGTGTGTGTGTGTGTGTGTGTGTGTGCGTGCGTGCGTGCGTGCGTGCGTGCGTGCGTGCGTGCGTGCGTGCGTGCGTGCGTGCGTGCGTGCGTGCGTGCGTGCGTGCGTGCGTGCGCGCGCGCTGGCTAAAAAGACATGCATACATAGCGACCTATACCTAGAGACACACGCGGCCATGCACACTGCTCAACAGTGACACTTTAGATCACCCAGCGTAATTACAGCTGTCCGTACTCAAACAGACATGGAGACATACATACCTGTACATTATAGGGACACACATGGCTGTTCATTGGAGCGGTATACACACCGCTCAAAAAAACCCACAATGAAAAGCATAGTGAAATCCTCAGTGTATGCATTTGTACACTCCGTCGTATGACGGCGTCACACACCGTCCGGAAATAGCACACAGTACCTACAAGCTCACAACGCGTTACCGACCACTGGGCAAAAAGCATGGAACTCGGATGTGTATATTACAGGAAACTCCAGATAAACGTTCCAACAAACAAACAAACTGAATTGTACCATCACACCTGTATATTACTGTACATATATAAAATGCTATAATTGCCTCTTTTCACGCAGTGGATACGACACACTGTGAGCTGTACGCAGTAGGTGGGCTATACTATCAGGCTTCAGAGTCCCTTTATTGTATACAGCTTGTCGGGTGCAAACATCTTCCACGTGACGAAACCGTCAGTGTTTCCAGAGCGATAGGAGAAACGGAGGAAATGGCTGTGTCTGTTGTGGGAGACAGCCTTGATGGAGAGATGAGTGTGAAGGATATGAGAAGGGGGGAAAAACCTCAGGGGAGGGATGGAGCAGCGAGATAGCGATAGATAGAGGGGATGGAGGGTTGTGTGGACGGTGCCGGGGGACGGAAGGAATTGCGTAATCTTGACTTGGACCTCTGTGAGTTAGTGCTATCACTGATACTGTATCAGTGCTGTGGTGCAGACTGTGCAGTTGTTGTTTTTGGCAGCAGATTTTGATTTTAGTTTTAGTGTCTCTTCAGTAGTTTTCATTTGGTTTCAGTCACATTTTTAGTCGCCTGGAATGTCTTAGTGTTAGTCTAGTTTTAGTCGACTAAATATCATAAGATTTTAGTCGACTAAATCTACAGTTGATTTAGTCGACTAAAATGTATTTTGGCGGGCCTTGATGTCATCGTAATGACTGTTTTTACACTTGCTAAAAATAGCCGATCTACAAGCGCACAACACAACACAACACATCGCGTTGCGACGCGTTGTGAGCTTGTAGATCTGCTATTTTCAGCATGCAACCAATTGTAAAATGACTTATACTAGATCTCTAGTCCCTTCCTAACATTTTAGACTAGTTATTATTTGTTGACGAAATTGTCAGTATATTTGTCGTAGCTTAGTTTTCATTTCGTTTCCGTTTAGTTTTGGTCAGTGAAAACATGTAGTCGACAAGCATTTTTCGTCTTTTCGTTTTAGTCGACGAAAACAACACTGCTGTGGTGCAAGTTTACAAGGAGCATGGAAGCCTTGGCTGATGTTGTAGTTATTGCCCCGGGTTCAGGTTAAAAACTACAGCATGTCCACCAAGACATACTGGGCATGTTCTTTAATTGTTTTTCGATGGGAGCGCCATATTTTTGGAGGCCCAGCAGCCGAGCAGCGCGACGAGACGCTGAACATCTATTTTGTGTGAGTGCGTTCATGTGTGCTGTTTTTTTATCTGCTTGCCGAGAGTCTAAATATTTTCAACTTGGAGGAATTCTTAGGCGAACATCTGGCATTTTCCACTGGGAAGAAATGCTTTGTTGGACACTTACAATACACCATGATGTAAGCAAGCAACACAGCTGCAGCTAATCAAATAATCATGGGTGTGTTAGATTTGAACTGCATTTGCATCTGATTTGGCTATTGTTCACAATCACATCCAATAAATCAGAACGTCGGGTCAATGAATGGCGGAGGTCTCTGTGCATGCCTGGCCGTCTAGACTCACGGGTCAATCTCAACACTTTTGTCAATAGAGACTGAGGACAATCTCTCAGCTTTTCTGTTGATACAGGCATATTGAGTTGCAGGCACATTGACACAAATAGCTTTGACTGTTCAATATCACGCGCATTTACGCAGCAACACCACTCCTCATCCTGTCGTCCCTTCAATGTCCCTTCACAAGTGTCTCCCCTTTACCTCCCAATGCCGCACTTACCCAGGTTATTAACAGGAAATAGAGTGTCAGTTCAACTCTGAGACACGTTTAAGGGTCCATTTGTACACTCTGGCCCCTTTTCCACCAAGAAAAATGTGGTTCTAGAACTGTTTCCGTTCTAGATTCTTGGAACCGTGGCACTTTCGCGGAACCGGCGGACATTTTTTTGGGTTCCAGTTCCGAAACAACTTTTAAGGTTCTGAACCAATTCATTTTCAGTGGAAAAAAGAACTGAAGTGGTTCAACCTCGGTGGAAAAGGGAGCCTCTGTGAGTTAAACTCTCACTTAGGAGTTATAAATTACACTTTAACTTATATTACCATGCACTGCATGCAGTAAGACGCCTGAGGGCGAGAAGCGACCTCGTCCTTGCGTGCACTGGCCATATAGCCGCCGTATAGCCGCCGTGTCTTGAGTATGTGTCTTGAGGGTGTGATGAGGTCAGATCAACATATGGAATGTCAGAACATGTCAGCTCCATATATGGAGATCTAAGGGTGGCAGGCAGGGGGCAGTGCTGAATATCCCTGATGATGTGATAGTGATGTCACGAGACCTGGGCACAATATATGGGGGCTTTCCCCATGCATGGGGATTTTGAGTGACGAAAAACGCCCCATGTATGGGGATTTTGAGTGACGGAAAACGCCCCCATGTATGGGGAATGTATGGGGATTTTGAGTGACGGAAAACGCCCCCATGTATGGGGATTTTGAGTGACGGAAAACGCCCCCATGTATGGGGATTTTGATTGACGGAAAACGCCCCCATGTATGGGGATTTTGAGTGACGAAAAACGCCCCCATGTATGGGGATTTTGAGTGACGGAAAACGCCCCCATGTATGGGGATTTTGAGTGACGGAAAACGCCCCCATGTATGGGGATTTTGAGTGTCGGAAAACGCCCCATGCATGGGGATTTTGAGTGACGGAAAACGCCCCCATGTATGGGGATTTTGAGTGACGGAAAAACGCACGATTGCGACCTTCGGTGGCAATAATACAAGTAAGACGCACGCGCAAACGCGGGAAGCGAACGCAGCTCGTAAATTGCAATAACAACAATTAGAATAAATTACATACTTTTTTTTTCTTTTTAGTTAGTAATTTTTTTAAGTTTTCTACTGTGTGTGTGTGTGTGTGTGTGTGTGTGTGTGTGTGTGTGTGTGTGTGTGTGTGTGTGTGTGTGTGTGTGTGCTACAGCTGCGCCCTCTGGTGGCGGGCGGGTGGTGTCACAGCGGGACAGACAGACAGACAGACAGACACACAGACATGATCTGCAGGGTCTCATAGTTAGTGCTCATTGCGTTCGCAAATACATATTCCGCTATTGCGGCCAAGCCCCCTCGATCAACAGGTGTCTGGGCTTGCCCCAGCAGCAGCAGCAGCATTCCTCTCGGCCCCCCATAGCCCTGGGTGGGCCTGGTCGGTCGGTGGGTCGGTCCCCCCTTTATACCGTGGCCCACTGTGAGCGTCTCCATCGCCCCGTAGAGCCCCTGTGTCGCCACTGAGAGCGGCTCAGTGTCGGTAGCCATCACGTCTCGGCAGGCTTCAGACGTTGGGTTCACGACACGCCGGGCCGTGAAATGTGAGACGTCAAGGTATTAGAGGTCAGAGCCCTCCGGAGGACGGATTATAGGTCCCTGTGACTACACCCCCCCCCCCCCCCCCCCCCTTACTTTCAATTAAGTTAAAAGTATCAAATACTGCAGTATATAAATGCTCTGTTACAAGGGGGGAAAAGTCCAGAATTCAAAATGCACTCGAGTAAAAGTACAAAGATAGTATTGGAATCTAAAGGTACTTAACACGTTGAATCCGTATGACGAGTATTCCTGTCCAAGACCTATACCTGACTGTGGGGGGGGGGGGGTAAGGAGGTGTGGAGGATAGAGAAGGTGAAGAAAAGGTCAGGAAGGAAGGAAGGAAGGAGGTGGATGAGGGGAGGAGGAGAAGGAGTATGATGGAAGGGCGAGAGAGCTAGGGGGAAACTGGAGAGAGAGAGGATGGAGGGATCAGGAGAGAAAAGAGGAGAGATGAGGAATGTTAGATAAAAGAGAGAGACAGAGAGAGAGAGAGAGAGAGATTGAAAGAGAGAGAGAGGCTAGAATGTGGAGCTCCCCCTGGTGCTGTTTAAATACTTTGAGTGTGTGTGTGTGTGTGTGTGTGTGTGTGTGTGTGTGTGTGTGTGTGTGTGTGTGTGTGTGTGTGTGTGTGTGTGTGTGTGTGTGTGTGTGTGTGTGTGTGTGTGTACACATACAGTATAGTATAGACAATGACACAGTTCACATGACTATAGCGGCCACAGTTTCCACGTCTGGCCCGGAGCTCGTAAGACGATCCCAACATTGGTTAAAAAAATAAGAACAACGACAACAACAAAAACCAAATAAGCACATCTTCAGAGGCTATGTGAGCAATGAGGGGAGCCCCTCCCGCTGTTTCCATAGCGACGATACCAAACACAATCATCCCATCAGCCAACCGTCTGAGAGGGGGGTGTCCCCAAATAAAATAGTCTCCACGATGTCAGAGGAATGTTTTTTTGGGAGCGGGCCGACTCATGGACAGCCAATTATTTTCTTCTCTCTGTCACTATACAGTAAGAGTCAAGTTGTCTGGTCACCAGGTTGGACGGTATCATCATCATCATCATCATTACAATTATTATTAATAGTATTATTATTATTAGGCTATTATTGGTTGACCTGTCCTGAAGCCACACACACACACACACAGGGGAAAATTAGTACATTTTCATTCCTGAAAGTACACACACTGTGTGTGTGTGTGTGTGTGTGTGTGTGTGTGTGTGTGTGTGTGTGTGTGTGTGTGTGTGTGTGTGTGTGTGTGTGTGTGTGTGTGTGTGTGTGTGTGTGTGTGTGTGTGTGTGTGCGTGCGTGCGTGCGTGCGTGCGTGCGTGCGTGCGTGCGTGCGTGCGTGCGTGCGTGCGTGCGTGCGTGCGTGCGTGCGTGCGTGCGTGCGTGCGTGCGTGCGTGCGTGCGTGCGTGCGTGCGTGCGTGCGTGCGTGCGTGCGTGCGTGCGTGCGTGCGTGCGTGCGTGCGTGCGTGCGTGCGTGCGTGCGTGCGTGTGCCAAGTACCATCGTCTTAAGGATGCTATTATACAGCTTGGCTACAGATGTAAACTACTTGTGTTCATATTTGGAAGCCTCTGCTATGTCCACAAATCAGTCGTGAGGGGCCTGTTCAAGCCGAGAGCAAAATTCTGTTCAGTGTCTGCAATAATTGGCAGTCGCCATATATGGAGAAGGCGATGCTTTCTGTACCCGTGATCTGTATCCTGATGCTTTCTGTACCCGTGATCTGTATCCTGATGCTTTCTGTACCCGTGATCTGTATCCTGAAGCACTTGTAGAGTTTTCTCAAGTTTGCGCATCCACTATTGTTTGTGTTCAAGACATTTCTTGTAAAATGTGAATACAAATAAAGAGAGTGTGTGTGTGTGTGTGTGTGTGTGTGTGTGTGTGTGTGTGTGTGTGTGTGTGTGTGTGTGTGTGTGTGTATGTGTGTGTGTGTGTGTGTGTGTGTGTGTGTGTGTGTGTGTGTGTGTGTGCGCACACACACACGCGTATGCGTGTAGAGATGTATAAAAATAACAGAGAGAGAGGGAGGAAAAAGTTAAATCTTTCCAGAGAGAGAGAGAGAGAGGTCCAGTGCGCTCGGAGGAGAGAATGATTCATCAATAAGCTTTCTGCTTCATTCCGTCCCGTGTGCTGTGATGGATGGACAACAACAGAGGAGGAGCGGAGCTATGGAGACTCGAGCGAGGGAGTACTAATTTATCGGGTGCAGGAAAATGTGGCAGGCGTGCAGCTGCAGGAAAAAAAAACTCTTTGTAATGGTGAAAATGTGGCAGCCCGCAGCAGGAACAACCTGCTGTAATGGTTGGAGAGAGGCCGAGGAGGCAGCGTGCAACAGGAAAATAGTGTTTGTAATGGCTGGAGAGAGGCCCGGGTCAGAGCTGTACTGTGTCAGTAGAGTCCTTTTGTGTCATGTTGTGCTGCAGAGCTTTTTGCATCGCGGCAGATCCCTTCAGCGCGGTGGTTTTCAACCATTTTCTTATCAAGGGCCATCATTTATTCTGAATTTGAGCCATGAACGGGACCACCATTTGATGACATTTAGCCTCTCGGATATAAAACTAAAGAATATTGTGTTGTCGTTGGATAAGATGTTCAATTCCATGCTGTATTGATGTTGGCACCAGTAGGAGAGATAACAGGCAAACGTTGATCAAGATAAAAAACATTCTACATTCTCTAATCTAGACTTTGTGTGAATTAAGTAATGCAGATGTTTAACATAATTTAAGTCTTGAGAGTGTTAAATGAAACCAAATTGTCCATTTGGTTTCATTTTACACTCTCAAGAGAACTATAAGGGTCTATTAGGTTACCATCATTAAGCTGGGGACCACCTGGAAGCCCCTCAAGGACCACTGGTTGAAAACCACTGCTTCAGCGTCTATTTACTGCAAGCATGGAAATGGCGAAAACCAAAATGCATCTGCTACCGCCGATATCACAATCAGACCGCTGTTTCCTCTCAATGTTGCCATATCTCTGTCCTGCGATTGTAATCGCAGACAGAAGAGCACGCTCTGTCCTGATGAGATGAATAGCAGGCAGCTGTGGTTCGCTATCTCCTCATTTCAAATGTGAAGTCCGTCAAATTTATATAATAGCAATTCAGGATAGCTGAAAGACAAATGTTTGAATGCAGACTATTGTATATACAGTATACATAAAGCTGTACATCCGCAAAGGCGTCCAAGGTATACAGCAGTGCTGTGTGTGAATGCAAGCAGGTTTTGCAGCCATGGAGATGGTTCTGACCGCTGGTTAGTTACAGTACCGGCTGTGGTCTGATGACATTATCTTGTGGTGACAGGAAGGGAACATGGACAGTGCTGCGGTGTTGCTCGAGCAATAGACACAGCCTCAGCGCTCAAATGGAAGGAGAGCGGTTACTTGGAGTCCGTTTTAATGTCTGTTGATGCGGATCTCGCTCTCAAGGAAAACAAAACTAGAGTCCAGTACAGCACGGCCGGCCGCTCCCTGTGCCGTCTTTAGCCAGCCACATTATAATATTAACCTCTTTCAACCCGACATCCCTACTTTAGTGTCCGGGTAGCTCAGTCGGTAGAGCTCTCGCCTTCACGGGTTCGATCCCGGGCACCGCCAACTCAGCGTAGGAGCATAGCACGGCTCGGTGCAGCAAGTCATGCGGGAAGTACTGGGAGCTGATGGTAGGTGTGGCGCTCCACCTCAGCACTCCATCTCTCGCACATTGTAACGGGGATAGACTCCCACGACGTGTTACCGGCTGATACCGACAATAAGCCACTCCCAACCTACTTCTACTTCTTATTAGGCGAAAGTGATGGCCTAACTACATATTATAACCACACGAACACTATAGCTTCCCTATTCTGGGGTGAACATTTTGTGAAAATGGCAAGCTCACAGTGCGAGTCGTCTATTTAAGATGTTTTGGTATATACTGCATAGAGCCCTGGGGGATTCCGTTCACCTGGGGTCTAAGTGGTAAGTGTTTGTGTGTGATATGGATTGCCTGATCTAGATCTTTTATCTGATCGGGTGGTGTGTGTGTGTGTGTGTGGTGGTGGGGGGGGGGGGGGGGGGGGTTGGGTCGAGGAATTTGAGGACTGTGACGTTTATCTTGCTGTGTGGCTTTTCTGTCGGTGTCACACGGAGACAACAAGATACCTGCGCTGCTCGCCATTGGACCAGACTATGGGAAAAACGAGAGGGATGGATAGAGAGACAGAAAGGAAACGGGGAGAGATTAAGCAAGTGAGAGAGACGCTATCGTTGAGGCTCACTGTATTCAAATGTTATGGCCTGATTAAACCTTTGGTTTGTTTGCCTACGAGAGAGAAAGAGTGAGAGGGACAGACAGACAGACAGACACGTAGCCTACAGTACAGAGAGACAGACAGACATAAGTACAGTATGCATACAGACAGACACCTCATTCCCTTATTTCCTGCTATGGAAACTGTCTCTGTCTCTCTGTCTGTCTGTCTGTCTGTCTGTCCGTGCATGTTCTAGCACAAATCCAGTGGCAGCAGCAGCCACGCAAGGTACCAACCTGCCTCATCGTGGACCAGTTAGAGCAGTGGTTCTCAAACTTTTCATGTCAAGGACCCCCACATTGACACACATTAGCCCGCGGACCCCATTTGAAAAGAACCCCCATAAGAGAATGTACTTCAAGCACCCCCAGTTTGACATGCATTAGGCTACGGATCCCCTACGTATATCTCTGGGTCCCTAATTCATGTTCATTTAACTCTGAGCGTGTACACATGGAACGGGTCCATTTGGTTCCAACATGCTCTGCAGCGTTACAGACCCGTAAGGGTCCATTTGGTTCCTAACTATCTATAATGTAGCTGGGTAGAACCAATGAGTTGACGAGGTGGAGAGGAGCTGGGGATTGAACCAGGGACTCTATACCTCCTGAGCCACTGACGTCCTGCTCTGTGTACACCTTGTCTCTCTGGTTCTGAAATCCTAGCAGTTAATGTGACCAACTGGCATGCTGTCTTGGCTCACTGTGGAAAAATGTCCCGGCGGTGGTTGTGGTTGTTGTAACTGTCAGCTCACGTGAGCACACAGAGTGCTGAGTGGGTCCTCCTCTCCTCGTGTGTCACATGGAGAACAACGTACGGCTAGCGCTAATGGAAGAATTAACGAGAGGTTCCGTCTGGAGAGTGTCTAAACATTGACCATTGCTCATGTACTGTATATAACTCCTTCAAGTGTTTGGGTTTCTCCTTAACCGCTTAAGCCCTATGCAATGCATGCACATGTACGTATACTTCATGCGTACGACGACGAATAGCGTAAATAAGCCGCTGTATACGAGCTCACAACGTGTTGCACCCTGAGTCTCCTGACGCATTTTGATTTTTGAGTTCGTAGATCGGCTATTAGATGTTAGCTGTTTATCTGAAAACTCTTAAGATTTAGAACAATATATACAAGCTGCAAGCTTGTACCCACACCCACGCTAGCTTAGCCACTTACAAATTACTGGAAATGTTTTTCTCAAGTAAGGATACACTGGTGGGCCCAGGCCGTGGCGTAACGGTCTGGGCACCGGACTGGTAATCCAGTCGCAGTGTGCCGCGGGTTCGACTCCCGAGCCCGACACGGCCTTTACTGCATGTCATCCCCCCATCTCTCTCCCGTTTCCTGTCAGCCTACTGTCTGTCCCTTCAAAAATCAATAAAAGGCGTAAGCCGCAAAAAAAATATCTTAAAAAAAAAAAAAAAAAAAAAAGGATACACTGGTGTCTCTTTAGGTCATTTAACAGATTGAAACTCTTGTATGGTTTTTCTTCCAGTGTGGAGACGCTGGTGTGTCTTAAGACTAACACAACTGACTGAAACTCTTGTCACACTGATTACAGTGGTAAGGTTTATCTCCAGTGTGGAGACACTGGTGTATCTGAAAGCCCAAAACCACACCAAAGGGTCGAGATGGGATGAGACCACACCAATGCAACTCATTGAGCTGCATTGAGTTGCTTTGCTATGGTTGACCTTAAAACGGTTTTGTCCCAAGGAGTCCTTACCGGTGTGGTTTGGGCTGAAGACTGAAACTCTTGTTGTCACACTGTTTACTGTGGTAAGGTTTCTCTCCATTGTGGATACGCTGGTGTTTCTTCAGGGAAACTCTTGTCACTCTGTTTATAGTGTTAAGGTTTCTCTCCAGTGTGGAGAAGCAGGTGTTTCTTTACCTAACTCAGTGAAACTCTTCTCACATTTTTATCACAGCCCCCATATCATGTTGAAACGTTAAGTTATTGTTTATATTGTAAATAAATATTGCTTTGTGCACTATTAAAAGCTGTCTTTCTCCTTTTTGTCATGGCATAAGAGCCAGGTCATAACACATAGGAGGAAGACACAGCTTTTAAAAGTGCACAAAGCAATTGATATAGTGCACAAAGCAATGCAAAAATATGTATTCACAATATAAATGTTAAAATGTATTTTAACGTCAGCAAGCATAGTTTGTGCTCTACTTTGTATTTGTTATTGGTTTGCTGCTGCATGTACATGGGGGGTAAGTCTGTGCAAACTTTGATTTATTTGGTTTGGTGGGAAAAACAAAACATCTGTCAAACAAACTTTGGTTACATTTTCAAAGTAATATTATTGTTAATTGCTAAATGATACACATATGTAGTGTATTCCTAGTGTGCTCTAATAAATGGCTGGGTGTTTGCCACTCTCTCTCTCTCTCTCTCTCTCTCTCTCTCTCTCTGATGGCAGCAGCACTTTAGTTTAGCCTTTGGTCTGCACCATTAACTCACCCCATATCATGTTGAAGCTTTAAGTTATTTATATTGTAAATAAATATTGCTTTGTGCACTTTTAAAAGCTGTATCTTCCTCCTTTTTGTTCATAACACACTGTTTACAGTGGTATGATTTTTCTCCTGTGTGGAGACGCAGGTGTGACTGCAGGTGATCCGTCTGATTGAAACTCTTGTCGCACTGTTTACAGTGGTATGGTTTTTCTAGACTAAATAACTGACAAACTCTTCTCACACTGTTTTCAGTGTTATGGATTTTCTCCACTGTGGATACCCAGATGTGTCTTAAGACTATCTCACTGACTGATACTCTTGGCATACCGTTTACAGTGATAAGGTTTCTCTCCAGTGTGGATATGCAGATGTGTCTTCAGATGACTTAACATAGTGAAACTCTTGTCACACTGTTTACAGTGGTTGGTTTTTCTCCAGTGTGGATACGCAGGTGTGTCTTAAGATGATGTAACACACTGAAACTCTTGTCACACTGTTTACAGTGATAAGGTTTCTCTCCAGTGTGGATACGCAGGTGAGTCTTAAGATGACTTGACATAGTGAAACTCTTGTCACAGTGTTTACAGTGGTATGGTTTTTCTCCAGTGTGGATACGCAGGTGTTTCTTAAGACTGTCTAACACACTGAAACTCTTGTCACAGTGTTTACAGTGGTATAGTTTTTCTCCAGTGTGGATACGCAGGTGTGTCTTAAGACAATGTAACACACTGAAACTCTTGTCACACTGTTTACAGTGATAAGGTTTCTCTCCAGTGTGGATATGCAGATGTGTCTTCAGATTACTTAACATAGTGAAGCTCTTGTCACACTGTTTACAGTGGTATGGTTTTTCTCCAGTGTGGATACGCAGATGTTTCTTAAGACCATCTAACACACTGAAACTCTTGTCACACTGTTTACAGTGGTATGGTTTTTCTCCAGTGTGGATACGCTGGTGTGACTTAAGACGATGTAACACACTGAAACTCTTGTCACACTGTTTACAGTGGTATGGTTTCTCTCCAGTGTGGATACGCAGGTGAGTCTTAAGAGTATATAACGCACTGAAACTCTTGTCACACTGTTTACAGTGGTATGGTTTCTCTCCAGTGTGGATACGCTGGTGTGCCTTCAGAATACTTAACTTACTGAAACTCTTGTCACACTGTTTACAGTGGTATGGTTTTTCTCCAGTGTGGATACTCAGGTGTGACTTGAGACTATCAAACCGACTGAAACTCTTGTCACACTGTTTACAGTGGTAAGGTTTTTCTCCAGTGTGGATACTCTGGTGTGCCTTCAGATGACCTGACTCAGTGAAACTCTTGTCACACTGTTTACAGTGGTAAGGTTTTTCTCCAGTGTGAATACGCTTGTGTGCCTGCAGATTACATGACTCAGTGAAACTCTTGTCACACTGTGTACAGTGGTAAGGTTTCTCTCCAGTGTGGATACGCTGGTGTGACTTCAGAATACTTAACTTAGTGAAACTCTTGTCACACTGTTTACAGTGGTGTGGTTTCTCTCCAGTGTGGATATGCTGGTGTGCCTTCAGATTACCTGACTCACTGAAACTCTTGTCACACTGTTTACAGTGGTATGGTTTTTCTCCAGTGTGGATATGCAGGTGTGACTTAAGATGACCAAACCGACTGAAACGCTTGTCACACTGTTTACAGTGGTACGGTTTCTCTCCAGTGTGGATACACTGGTGTGCCTTCAGATTACCTGACTCAGTGAAACTCTTGTCACACTGTTTACAGTGGTATGGTTTTTCTCCAGTGTGGATACGCGTGTGTGCCTTCAGATGACCTGCACTTCTGAAACTCTTTTCACACTGTTTACAGATGTGGGGTTTCTTTCCCGTGTAACTCGGCTGATTTGTCTTTACTTCTCCCACCTGAGATACAGTATTGGTAAACTGTTGATGACTGTTAGATGTTGGTTCATCTGCGTCCCTTTGTTTCTGGCTGGCTACAGGGCTGTTCATTTCCTGACATTCGGCTGAAGGGATCTGTTCATTCCTCGGCGTTTGCCAGTAGAGGCTGTCGTGACTCCTCTTCATGGGTTCATGGAGGAAGGCGGAGGCACCGGCATATGGACTCTCAGAACAGGAGCCCGGAGACTGGAAACATTGGGCCTCACTCCTACCTTCCATCATCAAATGCAGCTATAAATGGACTGTGACGAGAAGTAGAGTAGAAGTAGAGAGAAGTAATAGAGATCACTGTCTGACTGTTCTCTGTCTCTCTTCACTGGTGTTGTGTCTCAGGAAACCCTTTACCTGCACCGAGATGAAGACAATTCACACTTATGAAGGCTCACCAGGAGCTCAGGTCCGACATCACACACAACATAAACTGTTGGAGTGCAAACCTAGAAATGCAGATTTGCGCAGGCCGTCCATTTTTCAGAGATATGGCTATAAACTATGACATCATCTCTATGACATCACCAATATGACATCATCACCATGACGGCAGAGATCCACATAGAAGCTGTGCAGTTGCTATGGGTAAGCTGCGGTTGCTATGGGTAAGCTGCCACTGCGTGAAAAAAGGAGTTAACGGGCAATTATGGGCACTGTATTTTGCCCGTAAATCTTAAGTTTAATATACAGGTGTGATGATAGACTGGTACAATTCAGGAGTTTACCGCAGTTTGTTGGAAAGTTTTCTGTAAGTTTCCTGTAATATACACATCCGTATTCCATGCTTTTTGCACAGTGTGCGGTTGCTATGGGTAAGCTGCAGTGTTGATTTTGTCGACTAATACTATGACAAAATCATTATTGATAGGGAACAGTATACAGACAGGAAATGAAGGGGCAGAGAGATGGCGAGTGACACGCGGCAAAGGCGGTCGGGCTTGGAAGTCGAACCCACGGCAAGCCGTCCGGTCGCCTCGACAGCCCAGGTGCCCAGGCGGTTGAGCTAACCGTCCGGGCCTGGAACAGATCGAGTTTCTAAGTGAAAGTGTGTATCAGTAATTATAGGTGCCAAATTTTGA
This sequence comes from Protomyctophum parallelum, assembly GCF_964188405.1. NCBI lineage: Eukaryota > Metazoa > Chordata > Actinopteri > Myctophiformes > Myctophidae > Protomyctophum > Protomyctophum parallelum. The sequence goes on from NC_139707.1 coordinate 9,479,158, forward strand.
AAAGACAAAATGTTCTAAGACGTCATATTGTTCTCACTGCTGTTGCTGCTGTGGGGCATTATAGCGGCCTGCTCACTCATGCATTGAAGGAAGCATGAGCTCAGTTCGGGGCTCTCCCCAGATTGGCAGAGGGTAGAGTAGAACCCAGTATTGCAGCTTATAGGCAATTAGTGCCGGGTGAAAAAGTGGTTTCCAAAATCGTGGGATATTCTTTTTTAGAATAGTGGTTATGAACTCGATACCACGGTATGCCTTACACAACCTCGGTATACAGTTATTGCACCCAGCCCTATAGAGCGTCGCAGTCCCGCCCCCTCGAGAGACCCGGAAAATAAATCGTCGTTCATTTTCCTCATAGACTTTTCAGAAAGTATTTATTTAAAGACGTTTACGCCGCGGACAAAGCCAACTCGGATCGTGACAATAAACACAATGTTTAGGGCCAAACAAATAATTAGAAAGTAGAAAAGAACGGCAGGTTACAACACTTTTTTTGTTGTTTTTCTTCTTATAAATGATTTGATCGGCCCAAAACATTGTGTTCATTGTCATGATTTGTCACGATCCGAGTTGGCTTTGTCCGCGGCGTAACCGTCTTTAAATAAATACTTTAGGAAAAGCCTATGGAGAAAATGAATGGAAATCATTTCCTGGGCCACTCGTTGTTCTGAAAGGGGGAGGGACTGCGACGCTCTATAGGCTCTAAATAAAATATTTTGTTTTATTTTATGCCCAAAAAGTATATTATACAGACAAGCTGTGTCTGAGAGGCTTAGAATGGAGAGAGGAGATCCACACACTGTTTTAAAAGCTCCCAAAATAATAACAGAGCGGACAAAAAATACAACGTTTCGGCCTCAGGGGCCTTCGTCAGGTATTCTCAGCCGGAGATGCAGACTCCATTACTCACTATGCTTTGCAGATTTTTGCAGCTTTCTCTCCCGAATGCTCCACTCCTGTTTGAACAGAACATCAAACTTGGGTCTCCGTTTAGTAGCCATGTGTTGTGTAGTTTGTGTTGTGCGTGACCGGTATATTCCATATACGCAAGTATAAAGTCAGGCAGAGGCAGCGACTCGTACCGTAACAGATAATAATACAGATAATAATAAGAGGAATAATAATTAAAAAAAGGAAGTTCCAAAATAGCAGATGTACAAGCTCGCAGCACAGAAAGAAGTAAATCTTCTATTTTTAATAGCCAAAAATGTTTGAGATGCTGTATTCCACTGGGGGTCCCCCACTTTGAGATGCTGTATTACCCTGGGGGTCCCTGTCTGTCCATGCCTTTCATGGCGGTTCTGGACAACCATGGGTCCGACCGACTCAAGGCCGGCCACTGCACACCCTGCAGGGGTGTGAAACACGTGTGTCGGTGGGGTGAACGGTTCTCGAATTATGTGGATTAACATCTTGAAAGTGTTTTGAATAATTTAGAATGTCTTAACACAAATCTTCTCTTCTGGGGCGTCCCTACTGATTTGGAAGAATCGGCCCCCGGTCTTAACGGGTTAAAGTGAAGAGTAAAGAAAAGTTTGTTTGTTTGTTTTTCCGTCTGTAATGACATGCCCAGTATACGTATTCGTATTCCAAGCTAAAAGTGGTTAGGAGAAACCTGTCTTTCACTCTTCCACTTTGTGGAAGTGGCAAGAGAGTGTTCTCCACAGCCACGGTGCCAGCCGCCCGCGTGGGAATTGCGGCTCAACGGTTTGAACGCTTGCTTCACTGTGTTTAACTTTATTCACACTGGGAGGTTCTGCTGTTAATTTAAAATGGAAACGCTGACTCACGGCCACACATCTCACGCACACGTACACTTTAGTAAAGATGAGTACACTCAACAATTACAGTCAATTACAGACCAATTTCCAAACTTATTTTCCTATCCAAGATCTTAGAAAGGGTTGTTTTTACCAAAATCTTAAGTTATTTAAATGAGAACAATATTTTTGAAACCTAGGTGTCACCCTAGATTCCGACCTCTCCCTGTCCTCATTTTACAACCTTCACAATATTGCCAAAATCAAATCCTTCCTCTCTCTCACGCCCCGACTTAACCAAAGTTATCCATGCCTTCATCTACTAGACTATTGCAATTCCCTTTACTCCTGTCTTTCCAAAAAAATAATCGATTCACCGACTACAATTGTCCAGAATGCAGCAGCCCGCCTCTTAACAGGTGCAAGAAAGTTCAACCATATCACTCCCATAGCCACCCTCCACTGGCTGCCCATTTAATTTAGAATCAATTTTAAAATTCAGCTTTTTACTTTCAAGGCTAGGTCGGGCCTTGCTCCGTCCTACATTTCAGACCTACTTGACTTGAGCCCGCAATAAGTTGAGATCCTCGGGTAAAGCTCTACTAAAAACGGGCCACAAAATGACTATTGGCGATCGGGCCTTTGCAATCCGTGCACCCTCACTGTGGAACGCCCTGCCACTGGAGATCAGGCTTGCCCACTCAGTTCCTCGTTTTTAAATCACTCCTGAAGACCCATTTATTTCTACAAAGCTGCTTTTAATCCTTTATTGTTGTGATTTTTATGTATTTTCTGATGTATTTTCCATCCTTCTTATCTGTTACCCACTGCTGTGCCATTATTTCGTGTTGTTTTTTTGTTGTACTATTCCCTTTTTGATCCATGATATGTTCTATGCTCTTGTTGTTCAGCACTTTGTGACCTGGTTCTTGAAAGGTGCTATATAAATAAAGCTTTATTATTATTATTATAGTATTCTGTAGTTACTGAACAGCAGATGGATGTTCAACAGGGGGTCTGGGACCCCTAGGCGGTCCTCAGAGTTACTACAGGGGGCCGCCAAACCTTTGTGCGATATAGGATAACCTTTTTACATTAACCAATAACTTGAACCCTCCCTATTTTGAGGAGAACTCTCTGTCTTTCTCACTCTCTCTCACACACACACACACAGACACACACACACACACATACACACACACACACACACACTTCTCCTCCAACAACGTCTAACGCTTGTGTCCATCCCGGGCTGTACAGACATCTGTCAACCTCGGCCGCTTGATTCCCACTCATAAAGTCGTGAGCCACTTTCTATTCTGAGCGCCGTTGTTGATACAGTGTGATCGTAAAGTGTCAGCACGCCTGAATCTATCATTATGTACAGTCACTGTGTGTGTGTGTGTGTGTGTGTGTGTGTGTGTGTGTGTGTGTGTGTGTGTGTGTGTGTGTGTGTGTGTGCCTGCCTGCCTGCCTGGGCTGATGCAGCTTCTTAAGTGTCCTTTATAGCTTTGTTTTGGCAGCGCGCATGACTTACACTGCACAGCGATGTCATCCTGTGTGTGTGTGTGTGTGTGTGTGTGTGCGCGCAAGAGCGTGCAGGCGGGCCGTGCGTGCGTGCTAAATGGTAAATGGTGCATTTATATAGCGCCTTTATCCAAGGCGCTTTACATAGTTTGTGCATTACATTCACCTATTCACACACACATTCATACACCGATGGCAGAGGAAACCATGCAAGGCACCAACTAGCACATCGGGAGCAATTAGGGGTTCAGTGTCTTGCTCAAGGACACTTCGACATTAAGTCAGTAACTCTGGGGTTAGCCCGGGTTCGAACCGGCAACCCTGCGGTTCCCATCCAGGCACTCTACCCCTGAGCCCCCCCCCCCCCCCCCGTGCTGGTACTGTATTACTGTCTATAATTACTTCTGAGAGCCAAATGTCCCCCATAACTATTGTAGATTGTGAGAAATATTCAGTACATTGAGAGGACAATTTGCCTGGTCCTCCAAAGCAAGAAAGAAAGACAGACAGACAGAGCTTTGGGGAGTTAGGCTTAATTAGGTACAGGTTCAGGTTGGGGGGTTGGGATTAGGCCTTTAGGGGTTCTAGGTTGGAGTCATGCCATCTTACTGTGTTGCATGGCGGTGGGGGCGTGGCATGGCAAATCTTCTATCTCAGTGGTTCCCAAACTGGGTTATTTTAGGGGTCCCTAAATCCACGGTTCCCAGGGGTCCTTGAGGGAGTTCCAGGGAGTCCCCAGCTAAATGATAGTTAGGAACCAAATGGACCCTTATGAGTCTGTAACTCTGAGAGTGTACAAATTAACAAAACCAACCAATTGTACACTCTCAGACTTGAATTAATTTTGATTTTACAATATGAATCTTCTCTTATAGGGGGTCCCTGGCTTATCTTTTCAAATGGTCAATTTGGGGGTCCCTGACCTGAAAAAGTTTGGGAACCGCTGCCCTAAATGATTTAGCTTAATGTGCAACATTGTTTTCTCACTCAACAGCAAACAAACCAACATGCAGTTTTAGTGTATACAGCTACGTATAGGTATCAGCACATTTCTAAAGTGACAATTCAAATTTTAAGAACCAAATTGGCCATATTTTTTTTAATATCACTTAAGAAATAGGCAAACTGCAAACTACAAGCCACAAGCTTAGATAGATAGATCAGCCGAGTCAAACTAAATGCAATGCCCTCACCTCCTACAGTTCCAAGTGCTTGTCAGGGTGGATGGTGTGGGGGGTCCCTAGTTCAAACAATGATTATTTTGGGGGGTCGCGGCCTGAAAAGTTTGGAATCTTTGTACTAAGCTCACTAACGGTCGCACTGCACATGACGTCTTCCTCTGTTAACCATACACGCGAGCACACACACACACACACACACACACACACACACACACACACACACACACACACACACACACGTGTGTCGCTCGCCACTCAAGTGCAGTCTAGACAGACGCTCAGTGGTCATTTTTTGAGTGGAAGAGAACGAGAGCTGTGCATGTAGTACTGTATGCGTGTGCATGCATACACTTGTGTGTGTATGTGTGTGTGTGTGTGTGCGTGTGTGTGTGTGGGGGGGGGGGGGGGTACGTGCGTGCTTGTCCGTACATTAAAGAGTGCTAGACTAGCAGATGGAAAAACGTCAACATCGTAATTCTGGAGCAGTTTTCTGGGTTATTTCTGTCACTGCACGGTCATTAACAGTACCGCCACACACACACACACACACACACACACACACACACACACACACACACACACTCACACACAACATGCACACACGTATGCATTGCCAATCTGGTCACACACATGCACATGCACTGTCATACACCCACACTCCTTCTGTCTCACACGCGTGGGCACACATACGCACTCACATGCACACACTCAAGGCTGCCTTTTAATAGAACAGAGACCACGCCTTTTGTCTTGTTTTCCCCCCCGACTGCAAAGCCGCAACGGAGCGGAATCCCGTCAAATTATACGTTAAGAGAACCGCTCCCCAACGCACCACTCTGCCTGTTCCACACCAGCAACTACATACATCCACCTCATACATTATATATAGCCTACACACACACACACACACACACACACACACACACACACACACACACACACACACACACACAATCCCTCGGTGATATCACATCTTATTAACAGACACCAAATATGCACAAAATATGTGTTTTGGAAGGAGTTTTGTGTTGAGTGGAGTGGACCCAGTCTGGTGAGGTTCACATTGGGGTGAAGGGAGATGCTATTTTAGAAGCCAAACTTAGCTTAAATTGCCACTGTGAAACGGGCTTGACATACGGTACTATATTGAGGGTTGCTTTTTGTATTTATACACTCTGTCCTGCATAAGTAGCCTGCTGCTACATGAACAGTATACAGTGGATAGCGGATACCCTCTTCACATACTTGTCCTACATCTGTCCTGCATTAGTATAGCCCCCTTTAGACACCTCACCCTCCGCTATTAGCTCAGAGGAGAGGTTCCGTCTGGAGCTATCCCGGAATTGGTAGAAATTGGTAGAAATCCGTCCAAGTGCAGTGAATAAAACCCTCCTTCGCAAAATATCGTATCTAAAAAGTAAAGTGATTTCCTGAGAGCTCCAGATGTGTGTGTGTGGGGGGGGGGGGGGGGATTATTAGTCAGCCAGTGCCATGTGTTATAAGACATTCCGGAAGTCTTCTATTGGTTACTCAGAAGCATACCGGAAACCAATAGAAGATTGTTCTTCTATTGGTCTTATAAACATGACAATTTACAATTTACAATTTAGGCATTTAGCAGACGCTCTTAATCCAGAGCGACTTACATTTAAGCAAGAACAAAAGCATGGGAATACATCACATAAAAGCATTTATCAATATCATGAAACATGCGTAAGCTAAGAAAGTAACAGTGGAATATCTATATAATGAAACTATACATACACTATACATATAAACTATACATATTTACTACTATGCTATACATATGTACTATGGCGTGCTATGACTATATACAATACAATTATAGTGCTGTCTACATAACATGCTATAAGTCTGTATCAGATGCTATCTAAGCCAACAGAAATGCTATCTAAGGGGTTAGGGTAAGTGCTATGGGCCATGATGGAGTCTGAAAAGGTGGGTTTTCAGGCTACGGCGCAAGATTGGGAGTGATGCTGCAGTTCTGACTGCAATGGGAAGTGCATTCCACAGTTTTGGAGCCAGAAGGGAGAAGAGTTTGGGACGTGTGGAGCGTTGTCCCGGCGTTTTTAGTGAGGGTACTTCCAGTTTCCCTGCGTTGGCTGATCTGAGTGCGCGGGAGGGTTTGTAGGGTTCAATCATACAATCATACTTGTAACTTGTAACATACTTGTATGACTACATAGGCCATTTAGTACAGTCTATAAGACAGTCCCAGTGCTTCTTGAAGTGGTCCCAGGGGGTCCCCAGCATGAATAGCAACAGTTTAACTATTTTATACTTTGTTAATGGAACATATACAGTATAATTGGGGTCCTTGACATGAAAATGAGAAACACTGTCTT